>NC_140989.1:17536874-17909374 GCF_052327205.1 Somniosus microcephalus
CACCCCCCTCGACACACACCCTCGACACCCCCCTTCGACACCCCCGTCGACACCCCCGTCGACACCCCCCCTCGACACCCCCCCTCGACACCCCCCTCTACACCTCCCCCCTCAACACCTCCCCCCTCAATACCTCCCTCAACACCTCCCCCCTCGACACCCCCCCTCGACACCCCCCCTCCACACCCCCCTCAACACCCCCCTCAACACCCCCCCTCAACACCTCCCTCAACACCTCCCCCCTCAACACCTCCCCCCTTCGACAGCCCCCTCAACACCTCCCCCCTCGACACCCCCCCTCGACACCCCCCTCGACACCCCCCTCGACACCCCCCCTCGACAACCCCCGTCGAAACCCCCCCTCGACACCTCCCCCTCGACACCCCCCCTCGACACACCCCCCTCGACACACACCCTCGACACCCCCCTTCGACACCCCCGTCGACACCCCCGTCGACACCCCCCCTCGACACCCCCCCTCGACACCCCCCTCTACACCTCCCCCCTCAACACCTCCCCCCTCAATACCTCCCTCAACACCTCCCCCCTCGACACCCCCCCCTCGACACCCCCCCTCCACACCCCCCTCAACACCCCCCTCAACATCCCCCTCAACACCCCCCCTCAACACCTCCCTCAACACCTCCCCCCTCAACACCTCCCCCCTTCGACAGCCCCCTCAACACCTCCCCCCTCGACACCCCCCCCTCGACACCCCCCCTCGACACCCCCCCTCGACACCCCCCCTTGACACCCCCCTCGACACCTCCCCCCTCGACACCACCCCCTCTCGACACCCCCCCTCGACACCTCCCCCCTCGACACCCCCCTCAACAGCCCCCCTCGACACCTCCCCCTCACCACCTCCCCCCTCGACACCCCCCCTCGACACCCCCCGACACCTCCCCCTCGACACCACCCCCTCTCGACACCCCCCCTCAACACCTCCCCCCTCGACACCCCCCTCAACAGCCCCCCTCGACACCTCCCCCTCACCACCTCCCCCCTCGACACCTCCCCCCTTGACACCCCCCCTCGACACCTCCCCCCTCGACACCTCCCCCCTCGACACCCCCCTCGACACCTCCCCCCTCGACACCCCCCCTCGACACCCCCACTCGAAAGCCCCCCCTCGACACCCCCCCTCGACACCCCCCCTCGACACCTCCCCCCTCGACACCACTCCCTCTCGACACCCCCCCTCAACACCTCCCCCCTCGACACCCCCCTCAACAGCCCCCCTCGACACCTCCCCCTCACCACCTCCCCCCTCGACACCTCCCCCCTCGACACCCCCCCTCGACACCTCCCCCCTCGACACCCCCCTCAACACCTCCCCCCTCGACACCCCCCCTCGACACCCCCACTCGAAAGCCCCCCCTCGACACCCCCCCTCGACACCCCCCCTCGACAGCCCCTCCTCGACACCCCCACTCGACACCTCCCCCCTCGACACACACCCTCGACACACACCCTCGACACCTCCCCCCTCGACCTCCCCCCTCGACACCCCCCCGCGACACCTCCCCTCTCAACACCGCCCCTCTACACCCCCCTTCAACACCTGCCCCCTCAATACCCCCCTCGACACCTCCCCCCCGACACCCCCCTCGACACCCTCTCTCGACACCTCCCCCCTCGACACCTCCCCCCTCGACACCCCCCTCGACACCTCCCCCCTCGACACCGCCCCTCTACACCCCCCTTCAACACCTGACCCCTCAATACACCCCCTCGACACCTCCCCCCTCGACACCCCCCCTCGACACCTCCCTCCTCGACACCCCCCCTCGACACCCCCCTCAACAAACCCCCCTCGACAGCCCCCCTCGACACCTCCCCCCTCGACACCCCCTCGACACCCCCCCTGACACCCCCCTCGAAACCTCCCCCCTCGACACCCCCCCTCGACACCTCCCCCCTCGACACCCCCCTCGACACCGCCCCCCTCGACAACCCCCCTCGCCACCTCCCCCCCCATACCCCCCTCGACACCCCCTCGACAACCCCCCTCGCCACCTCCCCCCGCAATACCCCCCTCGACACCCCCCCTCAACACCCCCCCTCAACACCTCCCCTCCACACCTCCCTCGACACCCCCCCTCGACACCGCCCTCGACACCGCCCTCGACACCTCCCCCCTCGACACCCCCCTCGTCACCTCCCCCCTCGACACCCCCCGTCCACACCCCCCTCGACACCCCCCTCGACACCTCCCCCTCGACACCCCCCTCGACACCCCCCGTCCACACCCCCCTCCACACCCCCCCTCCACACCTCCCCCTCGACACCCCCTCGACACCCCCCTCGACACCCCCCCCGACACCCCCCCCCCCCTCGACACCCCCCTCGACACCCCCCCTCGACATCCCCCCTCGACATCCCCCTCGACACCTCCCCCCTCGACACCCCCCCTCGACACCCCCCCCTCGACACCTCCCCCCTCGACACCGCCCCACTCGACACCCCCCTGAACACCTCCCCTCCACACCTCCCCCTAGACACCCCCCTCGACACCCCTCCTCGACACCCCCCCACACCTCCCCCCTCGACACCCCCCCTCGACACCCCCCTCAACACCTCCCCTCCACACCTCCCCCTAGACACCCCCCTCGACACCCCTCCTCGACACCCCCCCACACCTCCCCCCTCGACACCCCCCCTCGACACCCCCCTCAACACCTCCCCCCTTCGACACCCCCCTTGACACCTCCCCCCTTGACACCGCCCCTCTACACCCCCCTCAACAACTCCCCCCTCAACACCCCCCTCGACAGCTCCCCCTCGACACCGCCCCTCAACACCCCCCTCGACACCTCCCCCCTCGACACCCCCCTCGACACCTCCCCCCTCGACACCGCCCCTCTACACCTCGACACCCCCCCTCGACACCCCCCCTCGACACCTCCCCCTCGACACCTCCCCCCTCGACACCCCCCCTCGACACCCCCCTCCTCGACACCCCCCGTCCACACCCCCCCTCCACACCTCCCCCTCGACACCCCCCTCGACACCCCCCCTCGACACCCCCCTCAACACCTCCCCCCTTGACACCCCCGTCCACACCCCCCCTCCACACCTCCCCCTTGACACCCCCCTCGACACCCCCCTCGACACCTCCCCCTCGACACCCCCCTCGACACCTCCCCCCTCGACACCTCCCTCGACACCTCCCCCCTCGACACCGCCCCACTCGACACCCCCCCTGAACACCTCCCCTCCACACCTCCCCCTCGACACCCCCCTCGACACCCCTCCTCGACACCCCCCCTCGACACCCCCCAACACCTCCCCCCTCGACACCCCCCAACACCTCCCCCCTCGACACCCCACCTCGACACCCCCCTCAACACCTCCCCCCTCGACACACCCCTCGACACCTCCCCCCTCGACACCGCCCCTCTACACCACCCCTCGACAACTCCCCCCTCAACACCCCCCTCGACACCTCCCCCCTCGACACCTCTCCCCTCGACACCTCCCCCCTCGACACCGCCCCTCGACACCTCCCCCCTCGACACCTCGACACCCCCCCTCGACACCTCCCCCTCGACACCTCCCCTCGACACCCCCCCTCGACACCTCCCCCCTCGACACCCCCCTCGACACCCTCCCTCGACACCCTCCCTCGACACCTCCCCTCGACACCCCCCCTCGACACCCCCCCTCGACACCCCCCCTCGACACCTCCCCTCGACACCTCCCCCTCGACACCTCCCCCCTCGACAACCCCCCTCGACACCCCCCCTCGACACCTGCCCCTCAATACCTCCCTCGACACCCCCCTCGACACCCCCCTCGACACCTCCCCCCTCAACACCCCTCTCAACACCCCCTCAACACCTACCCCCTCGACACATACCCCCTCGACACATACCCCCTCGACACCTCCCCCCTCAACACCCCTCTCAACACCCCCTCAACACCTACCCCCTCGACACATACCCCCTCGACACATACCCCCTCGACACCTCCCCCCTCGACACCTCCCCCCTCGACACCTCCCCCCTCGACACCTCCCCCCTCGACACCTCCCCCCTCGACACCTCCCCCCTCGACACCCCCCTCGACACCTCCCCCCTCGACACTCCCCTCAACACATCCCCCCTCGACACCCCCCCTCGACACCCCCCCTCGACACCTCCCCCCTCGACACCTCCCCCCTCGACACCCCCCCTCGACACCTCCCCCCTCGACACTCCCCCTCGACACCCCCCCCTCGACACCCCCCCCTCGACACCCCCCCCTCGACACCCCCCCCTCGACACCCCCCCTCGACACCCCCCCTCGACAACCCCCCTCGACACCCCCCTTCAACACCTCCCCCCTCGACACCTCCCCCCTCGACACCTCCCCCCTCGACACCTCCCCCCTCGACACCTCCCCCCTCGACACCTCCCCCCTCGACACCCCCCCTCGACACCCCCCCTCAACATCCCCCTCGACACCTCCCCCCTCGACACCTCCCTCGACACCTCCCCCCTCGACACCTCCCCCCTCGACACCCCCCCTCGACATCCCCCCTCAACATCCCCCTCGACACCTCCCCCCTCGACACCTCCCCCCTCGACACCTCCCTCGACACCTCCCCCCTCGACACCCCCCCTGAACACCTCCCCTCCACACCTCCCCCTCGACACCCCTCCTCGACACCCCTCCTCGACACCCCCCAACACCTCCCCCCTCGACACCCCCCCTCGACACCCCCCTCAACACCTCCCCCCTCGACTCCCCCCTCGACACACCCCTCGACACCTCCCCCCTTGACACCGCCCCTCTACACCCCCCCTCAACAACTCCCCCCTCGACACCCCCCTCAACACCCCCCTCGACACCTCCCCCCTCGACACCCCCCTCGTCACCTCCCCCTCGACACCGCCCCTCAACACCCCCCTCGACTCCCCCCTCGACACCTCCCCCCTCGACACCTCCCCCCTCGACACCTCCCCCCTCGACACCTCCCCCCTCGACACCGCCCCTCGACACCCCCCCTCGACACCCCCCCTCGACACCTCCCCCCTCGACACCTCGACACCCCCCCTCGACACCTCCCCCTCGACACCTCCCCCTCGACACCTCCCCCCTCGACACCCCCCCTCGAAACCCCCCCTCGACACCTCCCCGCTCAATACCCCCCTCGACACCCCTCCTCGCCACCTCCCCCTCGACGACACCCCCCCTCGACACCTCCCCCCTCGACACCCCCCTCGACACCTCCCCCCTCGACACCCCCCTCGACACCTCCCCCCTCGACACCCCCCTCGACACCCCCCCTCGACACCTCCCTTCAACACCTCCCTCGACAACCCCCCTTGACACCTCCCCCCTCGACCTCCCCCCTCGACACCTCCCCTCGACACCCCCCCTCGACACCTCCCCCCTCGACACCCCCCCTCGACACCCCCCCTCGACACCTGCCCCCTCGATACCTCCCTCGACACCCCCCCTCGATACCTCCCTCGACACCCCCCCTCGACACCTCCCCCCTCGACACCTCCCTCGACACCCCCCCTCGATACCTCCCTCGACACCCCCCCTCGACACCTCCCCCCTCGACACCCCCCCTCGACACCCCCCCGCGACACCCCCCCTCGACACCCCCCCTCGACACCCCCCTCGACACCCCCCTCGACACCCCCCTCGACACCCCCCCTCGACACCTCCCCCCTCGACACCCCCCCTCGACACCCCCCCTCGACACCCCCCCTCGACACCTCCCCCTCGACACCCCCCCTCGACACCTCCCCCTCGACACCCCCCCTCGACACCCCCCCTCGACACCTCCCCCTCGACACCTCCCCCCTCGACAACCCCCCTCGACACCCCCCCTCGACACCTGCCCCCTCGACAACCCCCCTCGACACCCCCCCTCGACACCTGCCCCTCAATACCCCCCTCAACACCTCCCCCCTCAACACCCCTCTCAACACCCCTCTCAACACCCCCTCAACACCTCCCCCCTCAACACCCCCCCTCGACACCTCCCCCTCGACACCTCCCCCTCGACACCTCCCCCTCGACACCTCCCCCTCGACACCTCCCCCTCGACACCTCCCCCTCGACACCTCCCCCCTCGACAACCCCCTCGACAACCCCCCTCGACAAACCCCCTCGACACCCCCCCTCGACACCTGCCCCTCAATACCTCCCTCGACACCCCCCTCGACACCCCCCTCGACACCTCCCCCCTCAACACCCCTCTCAACACCCCCTCAACACCTCCCCCCTCAACACACCCCCTCGACACATCCCCCCCTCGACACCTCCCCCCTCGACACCCCCCTCAACCTCCCCCCTCGACACCTCCCCCCTCGACACCTCCCCCCTCGACACCTCCCCCCTCGACACCCCCCCCCTCGACACCCCCCTCAACACCCCCCTCAACATCCCCCTCAACACCCCCCCCTCAACACCTCCCCCCAATACCTCCCTCAACACCTCCCCCCTCAACACCTCCCCCCTTCGACAGCCCCCTCAACACCTCCCCCCTCGACACCCCCCCTCGACACCCCCCCTCGACACCCCCCTCGACACCCCCCCTCGACACCCCCCCTCGACACCTCCCCCCTCGACACCACCCCCTCTCGACACCCCCCCTCGACACCTCCCCCCTCGACACCCCCCTCAACAGCCCCCCTCGACACCTCCCCCTCACCACCTCCCCCCTCGACACCCCCCCTCGACACCTCCCCCCTCGACACCACCCCCTCTCGACACCCCCCCTCAACACCTCCCCCCTCGACACCCCCCTCAACAGCCCCCCTCGACACCTCCCCCTCACCAACTCCCCCCTCGACACCTCCCCCCTCGACACCCCCCCTCGACACCTCCCCCCTCGACACCCCCCTCAACACCTCCCCCCTTGACACCCCCCCTCGACACCCCCACTCGAAAGCCCCCCCTCGACACCCCCCCTCGACACCCCCCCTCGACACCCCCCCTCGACACCCCCCCTCGACACCCCCCCTCGACACCTCCCCCCTCGACACCACCCCCTCTCGACACCCCCCCTCAACACCTCCCCCCTCGACACCCCCCTCAACAGCCCCCCTCGACACCTCCCCCTCGACACCTCCCCCCTCGACACCTCCCCCCTCAACACCCCCCCTCGACACCTCCCCCCTCGACACCTCCCCCCTCGACACCTCCCCCTCGACACCCCCCCTCGACACCCCCACTCGAAAGCCCCCCCTCGACACCCCCCCTCGACACCCCCCCTCGACAGCCCCTCCTCGACACCCCCACTCGACACCTCCCCCCTCGACACACACCCTCGACACCTCCCCCCTCGACCTCCCCCCTCGACCTCCCCCCTCGACCTCCCCCCTCGACCTCCCCCCTCGACACCCCCCCGCGACACCTCCCCTCTCAACACCGCCCCTCTACACCCCCCTTCAACACCTGCCCCCTCAATACCCCCCTCGACACCTCCCCCCCGACACCCCCCCTCGACACCTCCCTCCTCGACACCCCCCCTCGACACCCCCCTCAACAAACCCCCCTCGACACCTCCCCCCCTCGACACCTCCCCCCTCGACACCCCCTCGGACACCCCCCCTCGAAACCTCCCCCCTCGACACCTCCCCCCTCGACACCCCCCTCGACACCGCCCCCCTCGACAACCCCCCTCGCCACCTCCCCCCCCATACCCCCCTCGACACCCCCTCGACAACCCCCCTCGCCACCTCCCCCCGCAATACCCCCCTCGACACCCCCCCTCAACACCCCCCCTCAACACCTCCCCTCCACACCTCCCTCCACACCTCCCTCCACACCTCCCTCGACACCCCCCCTCGACACCGCCCTCGACACCGCCCTCGACACCTCCCCCCTCGACACCCCCCTCGTCACCTCCCCCCTCGACACTCCCCGTCCACACCCCCCCTCGACACCCCCCTCGACACCCCCCTCGACACCTCCCCCTCGACACCCCCCTCGACACCCCCCGTCCACACCCCCCCTCCACACCCCCCCTCCACACCTCCCCCTCGACACCCCCCTCGACACCCCCCTCGACACCCCCCTCGACACCTCCCCCTCGACACCCCCCCTCGACATCCCCCCTCCACATCCCCCTCGACACCTCCCCCCTCGACACCCCCCTCGACACCCCCCTCGACACCTCCCCCCTCGACACCGCCCCACTCGACACCCCCCCTGAACACCTCCCCTCCACACCTCCCCCTAGACACCCCCCTCGACACCCCTCCTCGACACCCCCCCACACCTCCCCCCTCGACACCCCCCCTCGACACCCCCCTCAACACCTCCCCCCTTCGACACCCCCCTCAACACCTCCCCCCTCGAAACACCCCTCGACACCTCCCCCCTTGACACCGCCCCTCTACACCCCCAACAACTCCCCCCTCAACACCCCCCTCGACAGCTCCCCCTCGACACCGCCCCTCAACACCCCCCTCGACACCTCCCCCCTCGACACCCCCCTCGACACCTCCCCCCTCGACACCGCCCCTCTACACCTCGACACCCCCCCTCGACACCTCCCCCTCGACACCTCCCCCTCGACACCTCCCCCCTCGACACCCCCCCTCGACACCCCCCTCCTCGACACCCCCCGTCCACACCCCCCCTCCACACCTCCCCCTCGACACCCCCCTCGACACCCCCCTCAACACCTCCCCCCTTGACACCCCCGTCCACACCCCCCCTCCACACCTCCCCCTTGACACCCCCCTCGACACCCCCCTCGACACCTCCCCCTCGACACCCCCCTCGACACCTCCCCCCTCGACACCTCCCTCGACACCGCCCCACTCGACACCCCCCCTGAACACCTCCCCTCCACACCTCCCCCTCGACACCCCCCTCGACACCCCCCAACACCTCCCCCCTCGACACCCCCCAACACCTCCCCCCTCGACACCCCACCTCGACACCCCCCTCAACACCTCCCCCCTCGACACACCCCTCGACACCTCCCCCCTCGACACCGCCCCTCTACACCACCCCTCGACAACTCCCCCCTCAACACCCCCCTCGACACCTTCCCCCTCGACACCTCTCCCCTCGACACCTCCCCCCTCGACACCGCCCCTCGACACCTCCCCCCTCGACACCTCGACACCCCCCCTCGACACCTCCCCCTCGACACCTCCCCCTCGACACCTCCCCCTCGACACCTCCCCCTCGACACCTCCCCCCTCGACACCCCCCCTCGACACCTCCCCGCTCAATACCCCCCTCGACACCCCTCCTCGCCACCTCCCCCTCGACACCTCCCCCCTCGACACCTCCCCCCTCGACACCCCCCCTCGACACCTCCCCCCTCGACACCCCCCTCGACACCCCCCTTCAACACCTCCCCCCTCAACACCCCCCTCAACACCCCCCCTCAACACCTCCCTTCAACACCTCCCCCCTCGACACCCCCCCTCGACACCTCCCCCTCAACACCTCCCCCTCAATACCTCCCTCGACACCCCCCCTCGACAACCCCCCTCGACACCCCCCCCCTCGACACCCCCCTCGACACCTCCCCCCTCGACACCCCCCTCGACACCTCCCCTCGACACCCCCCCTCGACACCTCCCTCGCCACCTCCCCTCGACACACCCCTCGCCACCTCCCCTCGACACCTCCCCTCGACACCCCCCCTCGACACCCCCCCTCGACACCTCCCCCCTCGACACCTCCCCCCTCAATACCTCCCTCGACACCCCACTCGACACCCCCCCTCGACACCTCCCCTCGACACCCCCCTCGACACCCCCCCTCGACACCTCCCCCCTCGACACCCCCCTCGACACCCTCCCTCGACACCTCCCCTCGACACCCCCCCTCGACACCCCCCCTCGACACCACCCCTCGACACCTCCCCTCGACACCTCCCCTCGACACCTCCCCCTCGACACCTCCCCCCTCGACAACCCCCCTCGACACCCCCCCTCGACACCTGCCCCTCAATACCTCCCTCGACACCCCCCTCGACACCTCCCCCCTCAACACCCCTCTCAACACCCCCTCGACACCTACCCCCTCGACACATACCCCCTCGACACATACCCCCTCGACACCTACCCCCTCGACACCTCCCCCCTCGACACCTCCCCCCTCGACACCTCCCCCCTCGACACCTCCCCCCTCGACACCTCCCCCCTCGACACCTCCCCCCTCGACACCTCCCCCCTCGACACCTCCCCCCTCGACACCCCCCCTCGACACCTGCCCCTCCATACCTCCCTTGACACCCCCTCAACACCTGCCCCTCCATACCTCCCTTGACACCCCCTCAACACCTCCCCCCTCAACACCCCCCTCAACACATCCCCCCTCGACACCTCCCCCCTTGACACCGCCCCTCTACACCCCCCCTCAACAACTCCCCCCTCAACACCCCCCTCGACACCCCCCTCGACACCCCCCTCGACACCTCCCCCTTCGACACCTCCCCCCTCGACACCCCCCTCGTCACCTCCCCCTCGACAGCCCCCCTCGACACCCCCCTCGACACCTCCCCCCTCGACACCGCCCCTCGACACCCCCCCTCGACACCCCCCCTCGACACCCCCCCTCGACACCCCCCCTCGACACCCCCCCTCGACACCTCCCCCCTCGACACCTCCCCCCTCGACACCTCGACACCCCCCCTCGACACCTCCCCCTCGACACCTCCCCCTCGACACCTCCCCCCTCGACACCCCCCCTCGACACCCCCCCTCGACACCTCCCCGCTCAATACCCCCCTCGACACCCCTCCTCGCCACCTCCCCCTCGACGACACCCCCCCTCGACACCTCCCCCCTCGACACCTCCCCCCTCGACACCCCCCTTCAACACCTCCCCCCCTCGACACCCCCCCTCGACACCCCCCTTCAACACCACCCCCCTCAACACCCCCCCTCGACACCTCCCTTCAACACCTCCCTCGACAACCCCCCTTGACACCTCCCCCCTCGACACCCCCCCTCGACACCCCCCCTCGACACCTCCCCCCTCGACACCCCCCCTCGACACCTCCCCCCTCGACACCCCCCCTCGACACCCCCCCTCGACACCCCCCCTCGACACCTCCCCCCTCAATACCTCCCCCCTCAATACCTCCCTCGACACCCCCCCTCGATACCTCCCTCGACACCCCCCCTCGACACCTCCCCCCTCGACACCTCCCCCCTCGACACCCCCCCTCGACACCCCCCCTCGACACCCCCCCTCGACACCCCCCCTCGACACCTCCCCCTCGACACCCCCCCTCGACACCTCCCCCTCGACACCTCCCCCCTCGACAACCCCCCTCGACACCCCCCCTCGACACCTGCCCCTCAACACCCCCCTCAACACCTCCCCCCTCAACACCCCTCTCAACACCCCCTCAACACCTCCCCCCTCAACACACCCCCTCGACACATCCCCCCGACACCTCCCCCCTCGACACCCCCCCTCGACACCCCCCCCTCGACACCTCCCCCTCGACACCTCCCCCTCGACACCTCCCCCTCGACACCTCCCCCTCGACACCTCCCCCCTCGACAACCCCCTCGACAACCCCCTCGACAACCCCCCTCGACAACCCCCCTCGACACCCCCCCTCGACACCTGCCCCTCGACACCCCCCTCGACACCCCCCTCGACACCCCCCTCGACACCCCCCTCGACACCTCCCCCCTCGACACACCCCCTCGACACATCCCCCCCTCGACACCTCCCCCCTCGACACCCCCCTCGACACCTCCCCCCTCGACACCTCCCCCCTCGACACCTCCCCCCTCGACACCTCCCCCCTCGACACCTCCCCCCTCGACACCTCCCCCCTCGACACCCCCCCCTCGACACCCCCCCTCGACACCCCCCCTCGACACCCCCCCTCGACACCCCCCCTCGACACCTGCCCCTCAATACCTCCCTCGACACCCCCCCTTGACACCCCCTCAACACCTCCCCCTCAACACCTCCCCCTCAACACCTCCCCCCTCAACACCTCCCCCCTCAACACACCCCCCCCTCAACACACCCCCTCGACACCTCCCCCCTCGACACCTCCCCCCTCGACACCTCCCCCCTCGACACCTCCCCCCTCGACACCCCCCCTCGACACCTCCCCCCTCGACACCCCCCCTCGACACCTCCCCCCTCGACACCCCCCCTCGACACCTCCCCCCTCGACACCCCCCCTCGACACCCCCCCTCGACAACCCCCCTCGACACCTCCCCCCTCGACACTCCCCCTCGACACCTCCCCCCTCGACACCTCCCCCCTCGACACCCCCCCTCGACACCTCCCCCCTCGACACCTCCCCCCTCGACGACACCTCCCCCCTCGACACCCCCCCCTCGACACCCCCCCTCGACACCCCCCCTCGACACCCCCCCTCGACACCTCCCCCCTCGACACTCCCCCTCGACCCCCCCCCTCGACACCCCCCTTCAACACCACCCCCCTTCAACACCTCCCCCCTCGACACCTCCCCCCTCGACACCTCCCCCCTCGACACCTCCCCCCTCGACACCTCCCCCCTCGACACCTCCCCCCTCGACACCCCCCCTCGACAACCCCCTCGACACCTCCCCCGTCAACACCCCGCCTCAACAAACCACCTCGACACCCCCCCTTCAACACCTCCCCCCTCGACACCTCCCCCCTCGACACCCCTCCTCGACACCCCCCCTCAACACCTCCCCCCTCAATACCCCCCTCGACACCTCCCCCCTCGACACCCCCCCTCGACACCCCCCCTCGACACCCCCCCTCGACACCCCCCCTCGACACCTCCCCCCTCGACACTCCCCCTCGACCCCCCCCCTCGACACCCCCCTTCAACACCACCCCCCTTCAACACCTCCCCCCTCGACACCTCCCCCCTCGACACCTCCCCCCTCGACACCTCCCCCCTCGACACCTCCCCCCTCGACACCTCCCCCCTCGACACCCCCCCTCGACAACCCCCTCGACACCTCCCCCGTCAACACCCCGCCTCAACAAACCACCTCGACACCCCCCCTTCAACACCTCCCCCCTCGACACCTCCCCCCTCGACACCCCTCCTCGACACCCCCCCTCAACACCTCCCCCCTCAATACCCCCCTCGACACCTCCCCCCTCGACACCCCCCCTCGACACTCCCCCTCGACACCTCCCCCTCGACACCCCCCCCTCGACACTCCCCCTCGACACCCCCCCTCGACACCCCCCCTCGACAACCCCCCTCGACACCTCCCCCCTCGACACTCCCCCTCGACCCCCCCCCTCGACACCCCCCTTCAACACCTCCCCCCTCGACACCTCCCCCCTCGACAACCCCCTCGACACCTCCCCCGTCAACACCCCGCCTCAACAAACCACCTCGACACCCCCCCTTCAACACCTCCCCCCTCAACACCTCCCCCCTCGACACCCCTCCTCGACACCCCCCCTCAACACCTCCCCCCTCAATACCCCCCTCGACACCCCCCCCTCAACACCTCCCCCTCAACACCGCCCCCGTCAACACCTCCCCCTCCACAACCCACCTCGACACTGTTAGATCCGTGATTCTTAAAGTAGGATGTTTTCCAATAGCCACACGGATGCTGTAACTTAACAATCAACAGGTATTTACTGGAGTAGGGTAGTCTCAAGACTGGCAGTACAGAGGCATGCTCAAGGCTTATATACAGGTGTGGTCACTGCCGGTACTACAGTATACAGGAGCTGTAAAAGTAGTTCTCTATTAAAGGTACATACACTACAATTCCTCCCCTTTTAGATTAGCAGTACCTATAATATGCAAATAACAATTAACACTTTAACATGCAAATTAAACAGAAATAGTCCATTTATAGATTCAGTCTTTGGGGCGACTTCCTGATCCTTTCTGGATAGTGCCTTTCCTGAGGTTCTTGTTCTTGGTGCGGAGGCAATTCTGGCCCCCTTTCATCGGTTTCCACGGCTACTGTTTCTGAGGTAGATGCTACCGGTATGTCGGGTTCATCCCCAGGTACGCGAGACATGGGGTTGACTCGTTCCTGTGACGCTAAGATCTGGTCGACGTGGCGTCTCACCATGTTCTCCCCGACATCCACTGTGTACATTAATGGCCCCTGCCGTGTGCATATCGTTCCGGGTTGCCATTTCTCTGTTCAGTAGTCACGGGCCAAGACTGGTTGTCCTACATTGAAGCTCCTTGTCGGCTTCTCATTGATGTGCTGGAATTGTTTATCCTCAACATTTCTTCGCACATTTGGTCTGAGCAAATCCAGACGAGATCACAACCTTCAGTTAAAGAACATCATGGCCGGGTTCTGGTTGGTAACTGCATGTGTCGCATTTCTGTAGGCTAACAGGAAATTGTCCACCTTATGCTGTAGTGGAATTTCATCATCGCACATGGCCTTTATCGCCTTTTTAAAGCTTTGTACGAACCTCTCAGCCAATCCATTTGTGGCTGGATGATACGGGGCGGATGTGTAATGCCTTACCCCATTCCTTCTCATAAATTTCCGAAATTCTTCGGACACAAACTGTGGTCCATTATCAGAGCAAATCTGCTCTGTCAAGCTGTTCCTGGCAAATATGGTCCGTAGGACTGCAATCGTTTTCTCTGTAGTGGTTGAGGACATTTTTATCACCTCAGGCCATTTCGAGTGCGCATCCACTGCTATTAAGAACATTGAGTCCATGAATGGACCAGCAAAATCAATATGCACCCGTTGCCATGGAGAGGAGGGCCACTCCCATGGGTGTAGAGGGGCATGTGGTGGTGCATTTTGGACCTTCTGGCATCCTGAGCAGCGCTTAGTTAGGTCCTCGATTTGTTGATCAATCCCTGGCCACCACACATAAGCCCTAGCAAGGCTTTTCATTTTCACCCCTCCCAGATGACCTTCGTGAAGCTCATTTAGCACTCTCTCCCTTAACTTGGGTGGAATTACCACTCGGGATCCACACATCACTGTCCCCTGGCATACTGACAGCTGTTCTCTTCTGGATGAGAATGCTGGCAACAGTGAGTCGCCATGTGTTGGCCATCCCCTCACCGTCAAATCATATACCCAAGAGAGTGTCGGATCATTGCGGGTCTCCTTCTCGATATCCGCGTTAGTTACTGGCAATCGTTCAATTATTGACGAATAAAATACCTCGATAGGGTCCACTGCTGGTGCTTCCTCCACAGTAGGCAGTGGCAAGCGTGATAGCCCATCAGCGTTTCCATGCTGTTTCGTGCCTTTATATTCTATTTCATATTGGTTCGCCCCTAGAAAAAGGGACCATCTTTGTAACCGTTGTGCAGTCATCACCGGAACGCCCTTCTTTGGATTAAAGATGGAGACAAGTGATTGGTGGTCAGTCAGCAAGGTGAACTTTTGCCCATGCAGATAGTGGTTGAATTTTTTTGCTCCGCATACTAGGCTGAGGGCCTCCCTGTCGATCTGGGCGTAGTTGCGCTCGGCTGAGGTTAGTGACCGAGACGCAAAGGCTACTGGCCTCTCCAACCCGTCTGGGAATTTGTGCGACAGCACCGCTCCAATACCATAGGGTGATGCATCACATGCCAACCGGATTGGTAGTGCTGGGTTGAAATGGGTCAACACCTCTTTTGATGTGATCAATTCTTTGCACTTCTGGAAAGCTCATTTACATTCGTCATTCCACTTCCATAGTACCCCCGTTTGCAGTAGAGTGTTCAGTGGGTGTAATACTGTAGACAAATTTGGTAAGAACTTATGGTAGTAGTTCACCAGCCCGAGGAACGACCTCAGTTGTGACACATTTTCCGGTGCTGGAGCCTTGACTACTGCCTCAATCTTTTCAGGGGACTTATGTAACCCCTCTTCATCAATAACGTGGCCACAATACGAGATCTGCTTCTGGAAAAACTCGCACTTGTGGCGATTAGCTCGTAGCCCATATTCCTTTAATCTAGTGCGCACCTTCTCCAGGTTGGCGAGGTGATCACTGTCATTTTCGCCCGTGACCAGGATGTCGTCCAAATAACACTGGGTCCCTGGAATCCCTTGCAGGACTTGATCCATTGCCCTCTGCCAAATAGCCGGAGTCGATGCTACCCCGAACACCAGCCGGTTGTATTGATAGAGACCTTTATGAGTGTTGATCATGAGGTATTGTTTCGAGGCTTCTTCTACCTCCATTTGCAAGTACGCCTGGGCCAGATCAATTTTGGTAAAGCGTTTACCTCCAGATAGCGAGGCGAAAATATCCTCAATCCGTGGAAGCGGATATTGTACAGTGTGAAGGACTGGGTTCACTGTCACCTTACAATCCCCACAGTTGCGGACCTTCTTTGGTTCCCCAGGCGTATTACTCAACGGCCTCTTCATTACAGGAATGATGGGTGTAGCCCACTCACTCCAGTCTACTTTGGACAGTACTCCTGAACGTTCCAACCCTTCCAGCTCTGCTTCGACGGCTGTTCGGATCGCATAAGGCACCGGTCTGGCCTTAAAAAACTTTGGGCTTGCATTTTCCTCTATTTTAATCGTTGCTATTATGCCTTTTAGTGTTCCGAGTCCCTCCTGGAACACTTCTTGTGCGTCAGTTAGCATTTTTGACAGTCGTCCAGGTGTGACGCCGTCATCCTTTTTGGCCTCAACCTTCAGTGCCTGTATAGAATGCCAATCTAATTGTATCTTCCGGATCCATTCACGTCCTAGTAGTGGTGGTCCTCCATCTGGCAATACATATAGGTCCATTTTAGGTATTTCCTGGCCTTTGTATATCACTTTCACCCTTATTTTTCCTTTGGGGTAGACTTTTTGCCTCATGTACGTCTTCAAGACAATCTCTGTAGCTTTCAAGGGTATATGTGAAAATAGCCGCTTGTAGTCCCTTTGGTTTATGACTGTTAGGGCTGATCCAGTGTCCAATTCCATTTTCACTTGGACTCCGTCTATCTTGAGTGTGACCCAGATAGTCTGGTGATCCTCCATTTTGGTTACCTTATGTAGTTTCAGACAACCCAGCTCCTTGCTTCCGGAGTCTGTATCACTTTTCTGTTCGTCTGAACTACTGTCCATCACCTTATGTACCTTTTTGTACTTCTCCTGTGGAGATTTCTTGCTGTTGGTTTTCTTCTCTGACCTGCAGACACTTGCTATGTGTCCTACTTTTCCACACTGTCTGCACACTTGGTCCTTGAACCAACAATCCTTCTGGTCATGTGTTGTTCTGCCGCAGCGATAACACTTCCCTGTTCCATAGGTCATTTCATTGGTGCCATATTCTTGCGGTCTCCATTGTATCTCTGCAGCGCCCCGTGCGTCTGCTTCGTGTGATACTGCTATGCTGAAAGCCTTGTCCAGTGTAAGAGTCTTTTCTGATAGAAGCCGTTTCTGGGTTCCTTCGCTTTGAAGCCCACACACAAACTTGTCCCTTAACGTATCTGCTAGTCCCACTCCAAACTGGCAGTGTTTCGATAGCTTGCGCAGTTCCGTTAAGTACTCAGCATTACTTTCGTCTTTATGCTGGTTCCTTTTGTGGAACTTAAGTCTTTCTGCTATCAGCAGCGGTGTGGTGTTTAAGTGGTCCTGTAGGATTTCTACTATGCTTTCGAAATTCTTATCCACGGGCTTCTCTGGGGTTATTAGATTTTGCAGTAAGCCATAAGTTTTTGCACCCATGGAATTTAACAAAACCAGTGCTTTCCTAGCATCTGGCACTTCATTCACCCTGCAGTACACCTCAATGCATTCCACATATGTCGCCCAATCTTCGACTTCATTGTCGAACGCAGTGATACTGCCACTCTTCGACATCCCTGGGTGTGAATTAACTGTCTAAAATGGCGTCTCCCGCGCTCTCCCTTCTTCTCCGCTGGCACAAAATGGCGTCTCCCACGCTTTCCTTTCTTCCCGCGCTCGCCCTTCTTCTCCGCTGTGGCTTCTAAAAATGGCGTCTCCCGCGCTCTCCCTTCTTCTTCGCGGCTCAATGGCGTCTCCCGCGCTCTCCCTTCTTCTCCCCGCGGACGCGGTTCAGCCCTTGAGCCCTGGCTGTGCTCTGTGCGTGCTCCTGTGCGCCTTTCCCATTGCCGTCGCTCGGTTTTCAACCCGGCTGCTGCTTTACCCTCTCTCTCTCTCTCTCTTTGTTTTTCCTCGACGCCGCTCGGTTTTCAACCCCCGGCCATGCCCTGTGCGCTTCACCCTCTCTCTTACCCCGTCGACACTGCTCGGCTTTTTCTGTGCCGTCGGTCGGCTCCAGCCGCCGCTGTCCGGGAAGTGTCTGCGCTGTACCTGTTGCCAATCTGTTGCTGGATCGTCGTGGCTGGGGAACCAAGCCCGGCTCTCAACAGCCTCCCCTGCGATGTTTACTCTCTGCCGGATGACTGGGCGGTTGCTCGTGGTCGACGCCCGTGCTTCTGGCCTCGGCTTTCTTCCACCGTCCTCCCGGAGCGAATCCTTGAAGGGAAATGCAGAGTTGCAGGCAGATTCAAATCGACCTCGTCGCCACTGTTAGATCCATGATTCTTAAAGTAGGATGTTTTCCAATAACTACACGGAGGCTGTAAATTAACAATCAACAGACACCCCCCCTCAACACCTCCCCCCTCAACACCTCCCCCCTCAACACCACCTCCCCCCTCAACACCCCTCTCCCCCTCAACACCCCTCTCCCCCTCAACACCTCCCTCCTCAACACCTCCCCCCATCCCCCCCTGAAGTGCCGAACAATGGTCTGAATCCAAAAGGTTAAGGCTTAAAACTCATGGCTTGTATTAAGTAAGAACATAACATAATATTAACACAGGGTAACCATCATTCATCACCGACCCCACCTTTATGAGTAAAACCCAGCTCTTATAAGTAAGACTCCCACCAATCCGAAGGATCCAGAGGAACAGGGCTAGGGAAGAACATTAGTGATTACACCTGTAAAACATTCCAAACATTAACGAGTACAACACAACAGCCAACACAAATGCCAGAACACAGAGTTATTTCATCACACCCCCTCAACACCTCCCCACAAAACCACCCCCTCCTCCCCTCCTCCCTCCACCCCCATTCCCCCCTCCACCCACTCCCCTTCACCCCCACCCCCTCCAACCCCCTCCTCCTCCCCCCTCCACCCCCTCACCCCTCCAACCCCCCCTCCACCCCCTCCCCCTCCACCTCTCCCCCTCCACCCCCTACTCCCTCCACCCTCCTCCTCCACCCCCTCCCCCTACCCTCTCCCCCCTCCACCCCCACCCCCCTCACCCCTCCAACCACCCCTCCCCCATTTCCCCCCTCGACCCCATTCCCCCCTCCCACCACCCCTTCACTCCCTTCCCCTCCACCCCTCCCCCCTCCACCCCCTCCGCCCCTCCCACCACCCCCATTCCCCCCTCTCCCCCCCTCCCCCCAGTCCCTTCACCCCCTCCCCCCTCCCTCCCCCCTTCACCCCTCCACCCCTCCCCCATCCACACACCCTCCCTCCCCTCCACCCCACCCCCCTTCACCCCCACACTTGACTTGAATGTGGTGCTGAGTATTCATTCATACTCGGTGACCTCTCACCGCGTGACTGACACGAGGAGAATTTGTTTAAAGTGTGCGATCCCGACACTGATGCTCATGAGTGATCTTTTGTGCGTGTAAAGGGGCATTATTTATTATTTTATTTTTGATTAAAGCTGATAGAGATATTGTGTGATTGGGCCCAGAAATATTACTGATTTTATGAAAAATATAGAATTTTGGAGTCTTGACGTAGGGATTGTTGTATTAGCAGCCTATTTATTTGTAAAACGAAACTATCTTGCATACTAGGGAGGTTTACTCTCACCCACAGGGAGAATCTCAAATGCCGTTGCTTAAGATATATGGATTGTAGAAAAAAAGGAAGACTTGCATTTATATAGCACCTTTCACGATGTCCCAAAGTGCTTTACAGTCAATGAAGTACTTTTGAAGTGTGGTCACTGTTGTAATGTAAGAAACGCGTGTAAGATTCTCAAAATTCACAGATCCCCCAAAGCTAGAAGAAAACCCTAAGGAAAATAACTTTGGACTCTTTCTAAACAGGTTTCAGGATGATAAAATAAAAGGGCATGTTTGGACCTGTACAGGGAGAAAAGGCTGCAACAGGGAATGGGATCAAGCTCTGTAAAGACAGTTTGTATATTGGAGTAAATCAAATTGTCTGGGGAACTGTGTAACCTCAATTCATCCTAACAATCGATCCACGAAGGAGCAGTCCCCACCCAAAACACAGGACCCATCCAAAACATGCATAATGCAAATCACCTCGCCAACCTACATAGAAATCTCAGGCTCAGACAGGATACTCGAAACCTGAATATAACTATGACAATGAACTAGGCGATCAACAACTCATTGACTAAACAGTACAACATCCCAAAACCATTCTTCCCATTTTTTAAATCAAGTTACCTTAACGAGCCCGCCCAAATCAAACAATAAACCCGGACTGATTTGGTGCGCAGATTAGGAGGCCCCAATTAGTATAATTAAAGGCCTGTTTTCTAAAGAAAGTCAACTCTCCAGAAGTTGGAGACAACTCAAGAAGTTCTCTCTCAGAAAGCTCGCCCCAGAAGCAACACACAAGAGAAACCGAAGCATCGAAATGGGGCAGCATTCTACCGTACACCCAAGTTCAACAGCTTCAGTGACCCTGGACATCGTTGGACACCCCGTGGCAACAAAAGCCTTACAAAACTACCAACAAAATATTACCACCAACCAATCCGGTAATATTGAGCCACCGCGACCAAAGAAAAACAACTCAGGAGAAAACCCGAAGATTCAAAAGTTTCCACTCTACGATCTATTCCTGACTTACCCCGGGTAAGATTTTTACTTAAAAGGAAGTCTAAACCCTATCTCTACCGAAGAAAAGTGGGAACTCACCCCATAGATCCAAAACGCACCCTACCGCATCAGCGGACTCGCGAAGAGTGACCAGCAGATAGTCGAAGTCCACTACCGCATACGGGGTATGGCAGACACCAACCAACACATCCAGTGAACCCCGAAACCGCGAACCAGCTCAACTGTCAAGGATTCATTTTGGTGAGCATTATCCCTGGTCCTCTAGAGTCCAACTTACCTAGAAAGTGAGATTGGGAGGGGTGACGTATTTTTCTACTGTATTTTCCCTCGTATGTATCGAAGTGTTCCCCATTTTTATTACTGTAGAAGATTGCTGTGTTGTATTTTCTTTCTTGAATAAAGATCAAAGTTTCTTGCACCAAAACCAGTTGTCTGCTGCACTTGTGTCACAACCCCCAAATAAGCCCAAGGTCTAGAATCAAGGGAGTGGGAGCAATGCGAACCACTCAGAAATCAGGGGGGAAGCTGACCCACACACCACCCCCTACATGCAGCAGCCAATTTGCCAACAGCAAGCTCCCACAAACAGCAATGTGATAATGACCAGATAATCTGGTTTTTTTTAGTGATGCTGTTTGGTGCTCAGTTTGGGTTCTGCCAAGACCACACAGCTCCAGACCTCATTACAGCCTTGATCCAAACGAGGTGTGGTGAGACCACATCTTCAGTATTGTGTGCAGTTTTGGTCGCCTTATCTGAGGAAGGATGTTCTTGCCATGGAAGGAGTTCAGCGAAGATTCACCAGGCTGATACCTGGGATGGCAGGAATGACGTATGAGGAGAGATTTGGTCGATTGGGCTTGTACTCGCTGGAGTTTAGAAGAATGAGAGGGGATCTCATTGAAACTTATAAAATTCTGACAGGACTGGACAGACTAGATGCTGGAAGGATTTTCCCGATGGTCGGGGAGTCCAGAACCAGGGGTCACAGTCTAAGGATAAGGGGTAGGCCATTTAGGACAGAAATGAGGAGGAATTTCTTCACCCAGAGAGTGGTGAACCTGTGGAATTCTCTACCACAGAAGGCAGTAGAGGCCAATACATTAAATATATTCAAGAAGGAGTTGGATATATTTCTTAAGGCTAAAGGGATCAAGGGGTATGGGGAGAAAGCAGGGACCAGGTACTGAATTTGGATGATCAGCCATGATTGCATTGAATGGCGGAGCAGGCTCGAGGGGCTGAATGGCCTACTCCTGCTCCTATCTTCTATGTTTCTATGTTTCTATGTAAACATGGACAAAAGAGCTGAATTCCAGAGGTGAGGTGAGAGTGACTGCCCTTGACATCAAGGCAGCATTTGACCGAGTGTGGCATCAAGGATCCCTTGTAAAACTGAAGTCAATGGGAATCAAGGGGGAAACTCTCCACTGGCTGGAGTCATACCTAGCACAAAGGAAGATGGTTGTGGTTGTTGGAGACCTATCATTTCGGCCCCAGGAATTCGTTGCAGGAGTTCCTCAGGGCAGTGTCCTAGGCCCAGCCATCTTCAGCTGCTTCATCAATGACCTTCCCTCAATCATAAGGTCAGAAATGGGGATGTTCGCTGATGACTGTGCAGTGTTCAGCACCATTCACAACTCCTCAGATAATGAAGCAGTCCATGCCCGCATGCAACAAGACCTGGATGACATTTGGGCTTGGGCTGATAAGTGGCAAGTAATTATTTGTGCCACAAGTGGCAGGTATTGACTATCTCCAACAACCGAGAGTCTAACTACCTCGGGATTACCATCACCGAATCCACCACCATCAACGTCCTGGGAAGTCACTATTGACCAGAAACTTAACTGGACCAGCCACATAAATACTGTGGCTACAAGAGCAGGTCAGAGGCTGGGTATTCTGCGGCGAGTGTCTCCTCCTGACTCCTGACTCCCAAAGCCTTTCCACCATCTACAAGGCACAAGTCAGGAGTGTAATGGAATACTCTCCACTTGCCTGGATGAGTGCTGCTCCGACAACACTGAAGAAGCGCGACACCATCCAGGACAAAGCAGCCCGCTTGATTGGCATCCCATCCATCACCTTAAACATTCACTCCCTCCACCACCGGCGCACCGTGGCTGCAGTGTGTACCATCTACAAGATGCACTGCATCAACTCGCCAAGGCTTCTTCGGCAGCACCTCCGAAACCCGCGACCTCTACCACCTAGAAGAACAAGGGCAGCAGACGCATGGGAACACCACCACCTCCAAGTTCCCTTTCAAGTCACACATCATCCTGACTTGGAATATATCGCCATTTCTTCATTGTCGCTGGGTCAAAATCCTGGAACTCCCTCCCTAACTAGCACTGTGGGAGTGCCTTCATCACACGGACTGCAGAGGTTCAAGAAGGTGGCTCACCACCACCTTCTCAAGGGCAACTAGGGATGGGCAATAAATGCTGGCCTTGCCAGCAACGCCTACATCCCATGAACGAATTAAAAAAAAAGACTCCCCCTGCCAAGGAAACCATCCTCCCTGGCCTCTACCCTGTCAAGCCCTGTAAGAATTTTGTATGTTTCAATGAGATCCCCTCTCATTCTTCTAAACTCTAGAGAATATAGGCCTAGTCTAACTCAATCTCTCCTCATAGGACATCCCCCAATCCCAGGAACCAGTCTGGTGAACCTTCGTTACACTCCCACTATGGCAAGTATATCCTTCCTTAGGTAAGGAGACCAAAAGTGTCCACAATACTCCAGGTGTGGTCTCACCAGGGCCCTATATAATTGCAGTAAGACATCTTTGGCTCTTATACTCAAATCCTCTTGTAATAAAGGCCAACATACCATTTGCTTTCCTAATTGCTTGCTGTACCTATCCATGTTGACTCTGCCCAAACCTATTATTATTTTCTAAGTGCCCCGTTACCACACCCTTAATAATAGATTCTAGCATGTTAACTTTCAGTGATTCTTGTACAAAGGACACCCAGGTCCCTCTGAACACCGACATTTCCCAATCTCTTACTATTTAAAAATACTCTGCTTTTCTATTTTTCCTACCAAAGTGGATAACTTCACATTTCTCCACATTATATTTCATTTGCCATGTTCTTGCCCACTCACTTAACCTATCTATATCCCTTTGAAGCCTCTTTGCATCTTCCTCACAACTTACATTCCCACCTAGCTTTGTATCAACAGCAAACTTGGATATATTACATTTAGTCCCCTCATCCAAATCTTTGATATAGTTTGTGAATAGCTGGGGCCCAAGCACTGATCCTTGTGGTACCCCACTAGTTACAGCCTGCCAACCTGAAAAAGACCCGTTTATTCCTACTCTCTGTTTTCTGTCCGTTAACCAATCCACAACCCATGCTAGTATATTACCCCCCAATCCCATGAGCCCTAATTTTGTTTAATAACCTCTTGTGTGGCACCTTATTGAATGCCTTCTGAAAATCCAAATACACCACATCCACTGGTCCCCCTTATCTATTCTGTTAGTCACAACCTCAAAAAACTCTTAACAGATCTGTCAAACAACGATTTCCCTTTCATAAATCCATGTTGACTCTGCCCAAACCTATAATTATTTTCTAAGTGCCCTGTTACCATGCCCTTAATAATAGATTCTAGCATTTTCCCTTCTATTGATGTCAGGCTCACTGGTCTGCAGTTCCCCCGCTTTTCTCTCCTCCCTCCTTTCTTAAATAGTGGGGTTACACTTGCGGGGCTGAGTTTCTTTTTAACCCCATCGCCTTCAAAAGATTCTGTTTTGCCCCCAGGCAGTCAAACTCTTGTGGGATTGATTGCCTTGGTCTAGGCAAGGCTTGGGGTCTTTTTGAAGGCCTCAACTTGGGTGAAATCCGCTGAGGCTTTTTAAGGGTGTAAAGGGCAGTATTCTCAGGATAGTTCAAGAGCTCCCTTGACATACATAAGACGTAGGAGCTGGAGTAGGTCATTTGGCCCCTCGAGCCTTGCTCCGCCGTTAAATAAGATCATGGCTGATCTGATCTTGGCCTCAACTCCACTTCCCTGCCCGCTCCCCATAACCCTTGACTCCCTTACCATTCAAAAATCTGTCTATCTCCACCTTAATATATTCAATGACCCAGCCTCCACCACTCTCTGGGGAAGAGAATTCCAAAGATTCACGACCCTCTGAGAGAAGAAATTCCTCCTCATTTCCGATTTAAAAGGGTGCCCCCTTATTCTGAAATTATGCCCCCTAGTTCTAGATTCCCCCACGAGGGGGACATGTGGCAGAGGGGCATGGAAAGGAAAGATTTGCAGAGCTATGGGGAAGGAAATAGGGCGAGTGGTTCAAAGAGCCGGCACAGGCACGATGGGCTGAATGGCCGCCTTCTGTGCTGTAAGATTTTATGATTCTAATAAGATTCGATTTTGCAGATGGCTGACAGATATTCGTATTTTCACCCCAGGTTTAAAGGATCGCAGAATCGCAGAATTGCAGAAACCCCCACAGTGCAGATAGAGGCCATTTCGGCCCATCGAGCCTGCACCGACACATATTCCACCCGATCCCCGTAACCCCTACACCAACACATATCCCACCCTATCCCCGTAACCCCACGTATTTAATCCCCCTAACACTAAGGGTCAATTTATCATAGCCAATCAACCTAACCCGCACATCTTTGGACTGTGGGAGGAAACCGGAGCACCCGGAGGAAACCCACGCAAACACGGGGAAAATGTGCAAACTCCACACAGACAGTCGCCCGAGGCCGGATTCGAACCCGGGTCCCTGGCGCTGTGAGGCAACAGTGCTAACCACTATGCCACCGTGTGAGAAAAGCGTGAAAGAGGAAATGAAAATAAGACTTGCATTTATATAGTGCCTTTCATGAAATCCCAAAGCACTTTACAGCCAAATCAAGTACTTTTTGAAGTGTAGCTGTAGGAAACACTACAGCCAAATTGCACACAGGAAGAATCTACAAACTGCAATGTGATAATGACCAGATAATCTGTCCCATGGGAGCTTTTACATCCACCTGAGAGGGCAGACGGGGCCTCGGTTTAACGTCTCATTTGAAAGACGGCACCTCCGACAGTGCAGCGCTCCCTCAGCACTGCACTACAGGGGAGCTATCCCCGGTGTCCTGGGGCCAATGTTTATCTCTCAACCAACATAACAAGAAAACAGATTATCCGGTCATTATCACGTTGCTGTTTGTGGGAGCTTGCTGTGCGCAAATTGGCTGCCGCGTTTCCTACATTACAACAGTGACTACACTTCAAAAAGCTCTTCATTGGCTGTAAAGCACTTTGGGACGTCCGGTGGTCGTGAAAGGTGCTATAGAAATGCAAGTCTTTCTTTACTGTCTAATCTATCCTTTCTGAACTGCGGT
Organism: Somniosus microcephalus; assembly: GCF_052327205.1. NCBI lineage: Eukaryota > Metazoa > Chordata > Chondrichthyes > Squaliformes > Somniosidae > Somniosus > Somniosus microcephalus. The sequence goes on from NC_140989.1 coordinate 17,562,968, forward strand.
GCCCAGAAATGAACGCAATCCCATTGATTGTGAAAATATCCAAAGGCGCGTTACAGAGATTTAAAGGTGAATAGTAGAAATTATAAGTGGGTGCGGAATCAAGGAGCAGGAGGGGTGACAGAGCTTGGTCAGAAAGATGGAGAAGGTTTTTTAAAGTTGGAGAGGCAGGAGGCAGAGGGATTTAGCAAAGGAGTTACAGAATCAGACAAATGAAGGCTGTGCTACTAATCTTGGCTGTAAAGCACTTTGGGATGTCTGGTGGTCGTGAAAGGCGCTATAGAAATGCAAGTCTTTTTTTTTACTTTGAATTGTTAGCTTAGAAATTCTGCTCAGTTCTCTGGGGTGGGACTTGAACCCACAACCTTCTGATTTATAGAGACAAGTGTGCTACCCACTGAGCCACAGCTGACAGCGAAACAAGCAAATGAAATTTATTTGGTGAATTGTTGCAAGAGCAGGAATGTTAAACTCCTCAGCTCATCAACCCCGCCGCTATTTCACTTCTCGTTTGGTCTGTGTACGGTTCTGGCGCCACCTGGTGGGAAGATGAACAGGAGCTTTCAATAAGGTGAAAACCCTCGGTCTACAATCATTGGTCAAGTGCCTGACGAAGACAGCTCACCCCCCCACCTCCCACCTCTATAACTTTCTCCAGCACTACCAGCCCCCTGAACCCCGGTAATTGTCCTAATCCCACGTGCCCGCCATATCCCTTTATTCCCCTTTCCTGTAACAACCTAACTTTTAACCCTGGCTCAGTGGGCCAGCACTCTCACCTCTGAGTTGGGAAAGATTGTGGGTTCCAAGTCCCACCCCAGAGACTTGAGCCCATTATCCAGGCTGGCACTCCACTGGCACAAGTGTTGTCTTTCGGATGAGGCGTTAAACCGAGGTCCCATCTACCCTCTCAGGTGGACATAGAGTTACAGAGTCATAGAGTTATACAGCACAGAAAGAGGCCCTTCGGCCCATCGTGTCCGCGCCGGCCATCAAGCCCTATCTATTGTAATCCCATTTTCCAGCACTTGGTCTGTAGCCTTGTATGCTGTGGCGTTTCAAGCGCTCATCTAAATGCTTCTTGAATGTTGTGAGGGTTCCTGCCTCGACCACCCTTTCAGGCAGTGAGTTCCAGATTCCAACCACCCTCTGGGTGAAAAAGTTTTTCCTCAAATCCCCTCGAAACCTCCTGCCCCTTACCTTGAAACTATGCCCCCTGGTTATTGACTCCTCTACTAAGGGGAAAAGTTCCTCTCCATCTACCCTATCTATGCCCCTCATAATTTTGTACACCTCAATCAGGTCCCCCCTCAGCCTTCTCTGCTCTAAGGAAAACAACCCCAGCCTGTCCAGTCTCTCTTCATAGCTTCACCGTACTGAACTCCTCAAATAAACTCTAAAGCCTGCACATCTGCCAATGCACTTTATTATGGTTATGTTTATGTTAATGTATTACAAGCCAAATGTATGTTGAATGTTTAAATGTCTTAATCTAAATGTACACTCTCGGGAGCCGCAAGCCTACATTTTGTTGTACTGCACTTGTGCACTAACAATGACAATAAAAGTTGATTTGATTTGATTTGAAAAGATCCCGCGGCCACTATTTCGAAGAAGAGCAGGGGAGTTATCCCCGGTGTCCTGGGTCAATATTTATCCCTCAACCAACATCACTAAAAAGAGATAATCTGGTGATTATCGCATTGCTGTTTGTGGGAGCTTGCTGTGCGCAAATTGGCTGCCACATTTCCTACATTGCAACTTCAAAAAGTGCTTCATTGGCTGTGAAACGTCCTGAGGTTGTGATAGGCACTATAGAAATGCAAGTCTTTCTTTTAAAATGTTTACATGGTCAATCACTAACTCTGATATTGCCTTCCACAGACATCATAAACATCACAAAAGACGTTCCTCCACCAGAAACCCGCTCCGAGTTAAAATCCACCCCATATCTCGCTCCGAGAGAAACAAGTCTTTCAGTAGCTTATTTACATAGAGTTAAATTTTCCCTCCAACCACCTCCCTTTCTCACTCAGGAGGTATGAGCTCCCCCATGAGGCTGGGGATCGGGACTGCACAGGATAATCTTGCACAGGTTGAGCATCCAAAATGCGGAATGTTCCGGGATCCGGACTCCGGGACGATTGGTGGCAGGGCCGTCCGGAATCCGTAAAATATTCCATAATCCGGAACTCCGGATTTTGAACGCTCAACTTGTACTTCAAAAAGCCACTAACTTTTGTTGTCTTTTTTTTTAATCCTATGAAAAATGCGAGTGATGCAATAAAACTTTAGTGTTGTGTTTTATCCTCCTTAATCTGCACAGCTGCACTAAGTGTCTCCGCCAGGCTGCGGCCGCGGCACCACGCCGCCCTGGTGGCCTGGTGTGGGCCATCGGATGCTCTGCAATGCTCGCAGCGTCCCTGCCCTTTAACAGAAGGGGAGGGGGCGCGGAGAAACGCGTCAGCGCCACGCGGGAGCGGCCCAGGCATTTCCGGACTTCGGAACGTGTTTCTGATGTCCAAAGTCCGGAAACGCCCGAGCCCAGGTTGCGATATTTCCGGACTTCGGACATCAGAAAGACGTTCCGAAGTCCTTGAATAACATGAAAACCGGCTCGGCCTCGGTCCCGAGGTTGCTGGATTCGGGACGCCCAACCTTGTATCATCAGTCAGGCTGTGTTGGCAGTAAATGAGCTGCAGGCTCTGAGGGCCCACGTTGTGGCAGGCACTGGGTCATTGGGGATTTGTCGTGGAGGGTGTTGCACAGGGAAATCCCGTGCAATAATTATTTAGGCAGATTCACGGACTCCCAGGCTGCCTGCAATTTCTGCAGCCTGGAGGAGTCCGTTTCCCACCCTATACACAGAGTGCAAGAGGTTGCAGCTCCTGTTCCACTATTTGAAGGAGCTGCTCCTCGATTTTTGGCTGCACTTCAGTCCCACGCTCCTGATCTTTAGTCACCCGGTGCGGAGAGGGTGGGGGTTGGGGGGGCGGTAAGTGGGCAAGTCCATGGATCTCCTCGTAGGACTGCTCCTGAGCCTGGCCAGCAACTGGTCCAGGCGGTGGGCGGTCGAGTGGGTCGTTTGGCCCGACTGCCTGCCTCTCTTCCACGGCTACATTTGTGCCCGGGTGGCCCTGCAGATGGAGCATGCGGTGTCCGCCGGCACGCTCGAGGCCTTTCCGCGACCAGTGGGCGCCGCAGGGGACTGGAGTGCATCGTCGCCCGGAATAAAACTTTCATTTGATTTGTTTAAGTTGCATTTAAAAGTTTCTGTTTAAGTTACAGTTTTATTGGTGGTGCCCCTTTAAGAAGGGGGGGGGCAAATGCTATCTCCTAATTGGCGATGACACCCGTCATCATTAAAGTAATAAACCAATGGGAAGTAGAAAGCTGTTGCCATGGCAACTTTCCTCAACTCAGCCAGCTTCTTTCTGACCTGCCTCAGCTCGGGATTCTCTGGGTCGGGCGGACAGCATGGAATTTGCCCGCTATCCCCGGCCAGGCAATCACTTGTAGGGGAAGGGAAGAGGCGGGCTGGGGGCGTGCAGAGGAGCATTCTCTGCTATTCCCTATGGATCAGCCCAATTTTCCACGGAATTACACAGAGTTTACAGCACAGAAACAGGCCATTCGGCCCAACTGGTCCGTGCCGGTGTTTATGCTCCACACGAGCCTCCTCCCACCCCTCTTCATCTCACCCCATCAACATAACCTTGTATTCCTTTCTCCCTCGTGTGTTTATCGAGCTTCCTTTTAAATGTATCTCTGCTCTTCGCCTCAATTACTCCCTGTGGTAGCGAGTTCCACATTCTAGTCACTCTCTGGCTAAAGAGGTTGCTCCTGAATTCCCCATTGGATTTATTAGTGACTGTCTTATGTTTATAGTCCCTAGTTTTGGTTCCCCCACAAGTGGAAACACCTTATTCAGTGGCGCCCCGGGCGCCAAGCTCGCCTGGGCGCCGGAATTACCGCTCCGGACGGAGCCACTTGCGCCAGCCCAATATTCAGTTTCAGCGCCCCAAACGGAAGCGCAGCACTGCTCGAGGCACCCCACATCCCTCTTGGGGTGCTGCAACTGAATATCGCAGCGCAACGTGCCGCAGCGCCACACGCTGCGGCACGGCGTGCTGCAGCACTGCAGGCCTTCCTCCCCTTCTTAAAGGGGAGGGGCCTGCACCAACGCGATCGGAGATTGCGAGTGTCGGCAAAAGAGCCCGGCACCGAGGAAAAGTGCCGGGCTCTTAGGACACAGCCGGCACTGCCCCGGCGGGGGGGGGGGGGGCTCAGGAGGCCGGAGGCGGTGGCGCGAGGAGGTGCTGGCAGCTGGCCAGCAAAAAAAATGGCTGCCTCGCACCTCCTCTTTAATTAGCGCCACTACCGCCACAGGTAGGCCCCCCTGAATCAGTCACAAATTGCGACCGGCGTTACAGCGGGGGGCGCGACCAAATATCGCGATCAGGGCGGTAGTGGGGCGCTGAGCACACCGATGACGTCATCAGTGGCAGCGCAGCGCTACAGGCTAACGCCGCCATTAGCGCCCCACTAAATTTCGCGGGAGGCGTGGCCAGTGGCGCTAAACCCACTAAGTGCACTCTTTGGGCGCTAACTGGTGGCGCAGCCCACCGAATTTCTAGGCCATTTCCCACATTTCCTGGATCAGAAACTCAAGCGCCACATCCCAGGTTGCCAACTCTGGTTGGATGCATTCCTGGAGGCTTCTTCATAGGACCTCCTCGCTTCCAACTTCCGCACCCAGTAAAACAATCCTCTTTCCGATCTTCACATATTTTTATAATTAATGAACAAATGTCTTAAAAGAAATATGAAAAAAAAATTTTTTAACGCCCCATTGATTTTCCTCACGGGGTTTGTAATCGTCCAGGAGATTAACCTTCAATTCCTGGAGACTCCAGGGCAATCCTGGAGGGGTTGGCAACCCCTCCCCCCTCGCTGCATCGTGGGAACAAGCAGCTCGCTCCGGAGAAGCCTCCGTTGCTCTGGAATTTCACAATCCAAAAGTCGGCCCCCGCCGTGCACCGAGGCAGTGGTCCGTTCAACTGCTGCGTAGGTGCGGAGCCTCCACCAGGGAGCAGGCATCCTTTCCCTGGTAACAAAGGGTTAACAGGCCAGGACCGAATCTTCACCGGGATTGTATCAGTAGTGCAGCATTGTGGGGTTTTGATAGAGTAGATAGGGAGAAGCAGTTTCCACTGGCAGGAGGGTCGGTAACCAGAGGACACTGATTTAAGATAATTGGCAAAAGAATCAGGGGGGTGGGGGGGAAGATGAGGAGACTTTTTTTTTACACAGCAAGTTGTTGTGATCTGGAATGCGCTGGGGAATTGGATAAATACTTGAAAAGGAGAAAAGAGCCGGGGGAGAGTGGGACCAATTGGACAGCTTTTTCAAAGAGCCGGCATGGACATGATGGGCCGAATGGCCTCCTTCTGTGCTGTAAGATTCCACGACCACCTGATTCGCACAGATCAAACTTTCAGTCCGAAGCAACCAAGTGACCGACAAAGCTCATGCTCGGACACCAGGTGGCGCTGCAGCTAATGAAATGCCTCTTTGCACGCAGACGTCCCTGGTCCAGACGCCCATGGACCAGATGTCCCTGGTCCAGGCATCCCTGGTCCAAACGTCCCTGGTCCAGACGTCCCTGGCCCAGACGTCCCTAGTCCAGACGTCCCTGGTCCAGATGTCCCTGGCCCAGACGTCCCTGGTCCAGACGTCCCTGGCCCAGACATCACTGGTCCAGGCTTCCCTGGTCCAGACATCCGTGCTCCAGACGTCCCTGGTCCAGACGTCCCTGGTCCAGACATCCGTGGTCCAGACGTCCCTGGTCCAGACGTCCCTGGTCCAGACGTCCCTGGCCCAGACGTCCCTGATCCAGACGTCCCTGGTCCAGATGTCCCTGGTCCAGACATCCCTGGTCCAGATGTGGTACCTGAGCCATTCATTGTACAGCCTTCGGTGGAGAATGAGATCCGGCTGCAGGAAACTTCCACAACTTATAAAAAAAGCTATTATTTGTTACACATTTAATTGTGCAGTGAGTGGCACTTAGCCTTTATAAAGCTCAAAAAGGATTCAGCAGAGTGGAGGTGGTATCAGTGGTGGCAGTACTTAAAACAGCGGGAGACCAGTCAGCGCGGACCTAATCGGAGGCGGAATCAGCGGCAGCAGAACCTTCGACAATTCCCAAAAAAACAAGGAGTGAAATCACAGGACAGCAGGTAGGTGATTGGTTGGTGAGTATTAAGGTTTTTTTCCTCTCTTTTCTCTCTTACCTAGGACAGTGGTTTAAACTAGAAGCGGGAAACTACAAAGTACTGTTTTAAATTTATAGCTTAACTAGTTAAGCTAGTTAATATAACTATAAATAATCATTGAATAAAGACTTTAACTAATTAAATAAATAAAATAAGACTACATTAAGATACGGCAGGGCAGGTTGTGTGTCTGGACTGCAGTCTGTGGGAGTTTGTGAACAGCGAGACTGTCCCGAGCAAACACGTCTGCAGGAGATGTCTCCATCTCAAATCTCTCCGGCTCAGAGTCACTGAGATGGAGTGCGAGTTGGAGACACTCGACACATAAGGGAGGGGGAGGAATTTCTGGACAGTTTTATCCACAATACAGTCACACCCCAGAGGAAAGCACAGGTTCAGGAAAGGGAGGGTGTGACTGTTAGGGAGACGGGTAGTGAGGATTTAGGAGAGGTTGAGAAGGAGGTCCCGCAGACACTGGTCCTGTCCAACAGGTACGATGTACTCACTACCTGTGAGGTCAAGGAGAAAGACTGCGGGGAGGACAGCCACAATGCAGACCAAGGCACCGTGGCTCAGAAGGCTGTCCAAGGGGGGGAATAGCAGAATAGAAATGTGGTAGTGATAGGGGACTCTATTATTAGGGGGATAGGTAGCGTCCCCTGCAGCCATGAACGAGAATCCCGAAGGTTGTGTTGCCTACCTGGTGCCAGGGTAAGGGATATCTCACGGTGGCTGGAGAGGAACTTGGAAAGGGAGGGGGTGAATCCAGTTGTCATGGTTCATTTTGGAACAAGCGACATAGGTAGGAACAGGGAGGAGGTCCTGCTGAAAGTGCTCTAAATTAAAAAGCAGGACCTCAAGGGTAATAATCTCTGGATTATTGCCTGAGCCACGTGCAAATTAGCATAGAAGCAAACAGATCAGGAGAATTAACACGTGGCTAAAGGGCTGATGTGGGAAAGAGGGGTTCCTTTTCATAGGACACTGGCACCAGTTCTGGGACAGGAAGGAGCTGTACCGATGGGACGGGCTCCCTGAAACAGAATGGGACCCATGTCCTAGCGGAAAGGGTAAATAGGGAGGTGGCAAAGGCTTTAAACTAGTAAGATGGGGGGAGGGATCTGCAAGAAACATAACCAGCCTAATTATAAACAAAACCGGAAAAGAGAGCATAGGAAAGAATATAGTAAGGGACGACATTGATGGCAAGGGAATAAATAGATTTATAGAACAGGGCCTAGAAATTGGGTATAGCCCCGCCAGCTCGTTTGCGCCGTAAATTTTGCGCCCGCCGCGGAGCCAGTTGTGCCCGCCCCATATTCACTTTCAGCGCCCCAAAGCGGAACCGGGCGCTGTTCCAGGGTTTGCCCGCCCCGCTTGGGGCGCTGAAAGTGAATTTCAGCGCTGCCGGTCCCGCTGCGCCACCCGATGCGGTGCGGCAGGCTGCTGTACTGCAGGCCTCCCCCTTCTCTTAAGGGGGAGGTGCCTGCAACGGCCGGAGCCCCGATTGCAAGTGCCGGCAAAAGAGCCCGGCACAACGGAGAAGTGCCGGGCTCCACGGAAACCAGCCGGCAATGCCGCGGGGGGGGGGGGTGGAGGAGGCCGGGGAAGGAGGTGCGGGCAGGCGGCCGCCGAAAAAGCGGCCGGCCGCACCTCCACCTTAACTTGCGCCGCTAAGGCTGCAGTAAGGACCCGGTCTCCCGATGTTGTTAGCGGCCGCCACAGAAGAGGCGGCCGCTACTGAAGATGGGGATCGGCGTGGTTTCGGGCGGTACCGGGGCACTGCGCACACCGATGACGTCATCGGTGCCGGCGCAGCGCTACCGGCTAACGCCGATGTTAGGGCCCACCTAATTTCGGGCGCGACGCAACTTCCGGCGCAACCCACTCTTTTGCCCCTAATTGGGCGCAAACGCAACTGAATTTCTAGGCCCAGGAGTCTAAAAAAGATGGTTAAACATAAAGTGAGAGGAAATCCTATTAAAAATGAGTTAAGCTGTCTGTACAGCAATGCACAGTGTCAGTAATAAAACAGGGGAGCTGGAGGCAATCATGCATTGCGAGGAACCAGACATAGTAGGGATTACTGAGATATGGCTACAGAAAAATCAGGACTGGGAATTAAACATTGCAGGGTATAACATATTTAGAAAAGATAGAGAGGGAAAAAGGGGAGGTGGAGTAGCTGTACTTATTAGGGATAACATAATGGCAGTAGATAAAAAGTGACGCAGCTATCAGCAAGACAGAAATAGAATCCAAAATAACAACAGAAAATGCTGGAAAAACTCAGCAGGCCAGGCAACATCCGTGGAGAGAGAAATAGAGTCAACGTTTCAGGTCGAAACCCTTCATCAAGACGAAGGGTTTTGACCTGAAACATTCACTCTATTTCTCTCTCCACGGATGTTGCCTGGCCTGCTGAGTTTTTCCAGCATTTTCTGTTGTTATTTCGGATTTCCAGCATCCGCAGTATTTTGCTATCGTACAAAAATAGAATCCATATGGATAGAGATAAAATATAATAAAGGATCAATCACACTAATAGGTGTAGTCTACAGACCACCTAATAGTGGAAGGGAGGTGGAGGAAGAAATATGCAGACAAATTAGGGAAATTAATAAAAAAACATAGAATAATAATCATGGGGGATTTCAACTACCCCAATATTAATTGGACAGAAGAGGTAGGTAAAGGGGATAAGGGAATGGAGTTCCGACAATGTGTACAGGACTCCTTTCTAACCCAATATGCAAAAAGCCCAACAAGGGAGGATTTGCTATTGGATCTAGTAATGGGGAATGAACCAGAGCAGATAAGAGAAATAAAAGTAGGGGAACATCTAGGCAATTGTGATCATAATATAACACGCTTTAAAATGATAATTGAGAAGGAGACAAGTATGATGAAAAACTGGGTAATAGGTTGGAGAAAAGCTGATTTTGAGGGGCTAAGAATAGAACTTGGGAAAATTAAATGGGCACCAATATTTGCAAACAATGATGTAGAACAGCCATGGGAAACATTTAAAACGGTGTTCAACCGAGTGCAGGAACAATATATTCCACTAAAAGGAAAGAACAAACTAAACACTAATGAGAAAGCCATAAGGGAACAATTGAGGCTAAGGAAAGAGGCATACATTAAGTACATAGACAGCAGGGGAGTACATGATAAGGGAGAATACAAAGAGATTAGGAGAGAAGTCAAAAAACAATTAGGAAGGCAAAGAGGAACTATGAAATTAAATTATCAGGAGCATAAAACAAAATAGTAAAATATTTTACAGGCACATCAATAAACAAGGAAGATTGGGATGGGAATCGTGCCATTAAGGGAAAGACGGGATAATACCACAGGTGACGATAGAGAAATGGCAGAAATATTAAATAATTATTTTGCTTCAATATTTACCAGGGAGATAGAACAGGTGGACATGACATTGGATGATGAGATTAGTAATGAGATAAGTGCATTTAAAATTTAAAAAGGGGATATATTAAATAAACTAATCAAACCTAAAGAGGATAAAACCCCTGGTCCGGATGGATTGCATCCACGCATTTTAAAAGAATCTAGGGAAGAGATAGCAGAGGCATTACTACACATATTTAATAATTGGTTACAGAAAGGTGTAGTGCCAGAGGACTGGCGGAGAGCTAACATAATACCTATATTTAAGAAGGGGGATAGAACATGTCCAGGGAATTATAGATCAGTTAGCTTAACATCGGTGCTAGGAAAAATAATGGAATCCCTACTAAAGGAGAAAATAGAAGAACATCTAGAAACCAAAAACATAGTAATGAATAGTCAGCATGGATTTTAAAAGGGAAAGTCTTGCTTGACCAACCTCATTGAATTTTTTGAAGAGGTAACAGAGAGTAGACAATGGTAATGCAGTAGATATAATTTATCTAGATTTTCAAAAGGCCTTCGATAAGGTACCCCATAATAGACTGATGAACAAGGTCAGAGAATGCGGAGCCAGGGGACAAGTAGCAGAATGGATTGCTGGCTGGCTTCAAGACAGAAAGCAGAGAGTAGACCACCATGGCAGAAGGTGGGTAGTGGTGTTCCACAAGGATCAGTGCTGGGACCATTGTTGTTCACAATTTACATTAACGAGTTAGACTTTGGAATCAAAAGCACAATTTCTAAATTTGCAGATAACACCAAATTGGGGGGATAGTCAATACTGAGGAGGACTGCAACAAATTACAGGAGGAATTAATCAACTTGCAGAATAACATATAATTGGCAAATGAAGTTCAACACAGATAAATGTGAGGTATTAAATTTTCATAGGAAGAATAGGGAGGTCACTTATTACTTGGAGGGTGCGAGGGTGGGTGGGGTGCTTGGGTTGACATTACTCAAGCACCCCAGCCACCCGCCCCTTCAACCACCGTCTGCCCCACCTGTGACAGAGACTGTAGGTCCCACATTAGACTCATCAGTCACCTGAGAACTCATTTTTAGTGTGGAAACAAGTCATCCTCGGTTCTGAGGGACTGCCTTAAGAAGAAGAAAAAGAGGTGGGTGTGAGTCTAGGTGGGGTAGAGGAACAAAGGGATCTCGGAGTACAAATACACAAATCACTAAAAGTTGCAACACAGGTTAACAAGGCCATAAAAAAGCAAACCAAGCACTAGGGTTTATTTCTTGAGGGATAGAATTGAAAAGTAGGGAAGTTATGCTAAACCTGTATCGAACCTTGGTTAGACCACACTTGGAGTACTGCGGACAGTTCTGGTCACCATATTATAAAAAGGATATAGAGGCACTGGAGAGGGTGCAGAGAAGATTTACAAGGATGATACCAGAAATGCGAGGGTATACATATCAGGAAAGGATGAACAGGCTGGGTCTCTTTTCTCTTGAAAAAAGAAGGCTGAGGGGTGACCTAATAGAGGTCTTTAAAATTATGAAAGGTTTTGATAGAGTGGATACAGAGAGAATGTTTCCACTTGTGGGGAAGAGCATAACTAGAGGCCATCAATATAAGATAGTCACCAAGAAATCCAATAGGGAATTCAGAAGAAACTTCTTTACCCAGAGAGTGGTGAGAATGTGGAACTCGCTACCACAGGGAGTGGTTGAAGCGAATAGTATAGATGCATTTAAGGGGAGGCTGGATAAGCATATGAGGGAGAAGGGAATAGAGGGTTATGCTGATAGATTTAGATGAGGAAACATGGGAGGAGGCTCGAGTGGAGCATAAACGCTGGCATGGACGGGTTGGGCCAAATGGCCTGTTTCTGTGCTGTATATCCGATGTAATCTTATGTAAGATGCATTGAATTATTTAATTATTTAATTTCCACTCCCCTTCCCTTCCTCAAAAACCCTGGGGTAGGTCTTCATCTTCCGCACCTGGGCGCTAATCTGATAAAAGAAAACAAAGACTTGTATTTATATAGCGCATTGCATAAGGGCATAAGAAGTATTAGCAGGAGTAGGCCATTTGGCCCTTCGAGCTTGCTCCGCCATTCAATAAGATCATGGCTGATGTTTTACCTCAACTCCACTTTCCTGCACTATCCCCATATCCCTCGATTCTCTTATAAATCCAAAAATCTATCTATCCCTGTCTTGAATATACTCAACAACTGAGCATCCATAGCTCCCTGGGGTAGAGAATTCCAAAGACTTACAACCCTCTGAGTGAAGAAATTTCTCCTCATCTCAGTCCTAAATGGCCGACCCCTTATTCTGAAACTGTGACCCCTGGTTCTAGACTCCCCAGCCAGGGGAAACATCCTCCCAGCATCTACCCTGTCAAGCCCCTTAAGAATTTTCTATATTTCATAGCAACATAGGTAGGCCATTGAACCCCTCAAGCCTGTTCCACCATTCAAGGAGATCATGGCTGATCTGCGACCTAACTTCTTTGGCCCGTGCCCATATTACCTTTAGTTAACAAAAATCTATCAATTTCAGATTTTAAGTTAACAATTGATCTAGCATCAATTGCTGTTTGCGGAAGAGAGTTCCAAACTTCTACCACCCTTTGTGTGTAGAAGTGTTTCCTAATTTCACTCCTGAAAGGCCTGGCTCTAATTTTTAGACTATGTCCCCTAGTCCTAGAATCCCCAACCAGCAGAAATAGTTTCTCTCTGTCTAACCTATTTATTCCCATTAATACCTTGAAAACTTCGATCAGATCACCCGTCAACCTTCTAAATTCTAGGGAATACAACCCTAATTTCAATGAGATCACCTCTCATTCTTCTAAACTCTAGGAAATATAGGCCTAGTCTATATTTCGTGATGTTCACTGATGATTGCACAGTGTTCAGTTCCATTCGCAACTCCACAGATAATGAAGCAGTCCGTGCCCACATGCAGCAAGACCTGAACGACATTTAGGCTTGGGCTGATAAGTGGCAAGTAACATTCGCTCCACACAAGTGCCAGGCAAGGACTATCTCAAACAAGAGAGCGTCTAACCACCACCCCTTGACATTCAATGGCGTTACCATTGCCGAATCCCCCAACATCAACATCCTGGGGGGTCACCATTGACCAGAAACTTAACTGGACCAGCCACATAAATACTGTGGCTACAAGAGCAGGTCAGAGGCTGGGTATTCTGCGGTGAGTGTCTCACCTCCTGACTCCCCGAAGCCTTTTCACTATCTACAAGGCACAAGTCAGGAGTGTGATGGAATACTCTCCACTTGCCTGGATGAGTGCAGCTCCAACAACACTGAAGAAGCTTGACACCATCCAGGACAAAGCAGCTCGTTTGATTGACACCCCATCCACCACCTTAAACATTCACTCCCTCCACCACCGGCGTACCGTGGCTGCAGTGTCTACCATCTACAAGATGCACTGCAGCAACTCGCCAAGGCTTCTTCAGCAGCACCTCTATCGCCTAGAAGGACAAGGGCAGCAGGCGCATGGGAACACCACCACCTCCAAATTCCCCTCCAAGTCACACACCGTCCTGACGTGGAAATATATCGCCATTCCTTCATTGTTGCTGGGTCAAAATCCTGGATTTCCCTCCCTAACAACACTGTGGGAGTACCTTCACCACACGGACTGCAGCGTTTCAAGAAGGTGGCCCACCACCACCTTCTCAAGGGCAATTAGGGATGGGCAATAAATGCTGGCCTTGCCAGTGACGCCCACATCCCAGGACTGAATAAAAAAACACAGCAAAGTGTCCCAAAGGGCTTTACAGCCAATGAAGTACATCGTGCCTGCAGCACAGAAACAGGCCATTCGGCCCAACTGATCCATGCCGGTGTTTATGCTCCACACCCGCCTCCTCCCACCCTTCTTCATCTCACCCTATCAGCACATCCTTCTACTGTACTTATTTTGCCCTCAAGTACTGTTGAAGTGTAGTCACTGTTGTAAGGTAGGCAACGTGGAAGCCAAATTGCACACAGCAAGATCCCACACAGATAATGACCAGATAATCTGTTTTTTAGTGATGTTGGTTGAGGGATAAATATTTGCCAGGACAACGGCGAAAACTCCATTCCTGTTCTTCGAAATATTGCCGTGGGATCTTTTTATGTGTGATATACCTATCAATTCCTCCAATAAAAGGCGAAGAGTTACGAAGGTGACTAAAGGTTTTTATTGACTAAATAACAGCCCACTCTCGTGGGTGATCCGATCCAAGCAGGAGGAATACCAGCCAGTCGCTCACCTTTATACCTGGCCTGGTGGGTGGAGCCAAGGCGGAGTCGGCAGTGGTCATCCCAGGTATAGCAGTGTGGCAAGAGGCGACCTCGTACCGTGATACAATAGTGGTCAGTGATACAGTTATAACGAACAGTGGTGAACAGTGCTAACGATAGTGAACGTGGTTTACCACATTCACCCCTTGTTTAGAATTAAGTCCGGCGGGGTGAAGTGTACTACCAATTCTGGTAGGTCAGTCTGTCCGGAGGCTTCGTAAGCCTCTCCGATCGCCGCAGCGGTGGTGTTGCCTTATCCGGTGCTGGTGCCTTATCCGGTGTTGATGCTGGTGTTTGCGTGGTCGGCGAGGGCTCGTGGGGTTCCGGCATGCCGTCTACCTGGACTGAGGTTGGGGGGGGTGGTGGCGGTGTTTCCGGATCGGCTGAGGGTGCGAGGTCTCGTAGGGAGACAGTGTCCTCCCGCCCGTCTGGGTACGCCACGTAGGCGTACTGGGGGTTGGCGTGCAGGAGGTTCACCCTCTCGACCAGGGGGTCCGTTTTATGGGTCCTCACGTGTTTCCGCAGCCAGACCGGCCCCGGGGCGGTCAGCCAGGTTGGTAGAGTGGTTCCCGTAGTCGACTTCCTGGGGAAAACGAACATTCGTTCATGGGGGGTGGTGTTAGTGGCCGTGCAAAGTAATGACCGGATGGAGTGCAGCGCTGTCGGGAGGACTTCTTGCCAGCGGGAGGTTGGGAGGCCCTTAGACTTTAAGGCTAAGAGGACGGCCTTCCATACCGTCGCGTTCTCTCTTTCCACCTGACCGTTACCTCTGGGGTTGTAGCTGGTGGTCCTGCTTGCTGCAATACCTCTCTCTAGGAGGAATTGCCGGAGTTCCTCGCTCATGAAGGAGGAGCCCCGGTCGCTGTGTATATAGTTCGGGAACCCGAACAAGGCGAAGAGGGCATTCAGGCACTTAATGACCGTGCTACTGGTCATGTCGGGGCAGGGGAAGGCAAAGGGGAAACGGGAGTACTCATCAACGATGTTGAGGAAGTACACATTACGGTCAGAGGACGGGAGGGGCCCCTTAAAGTCGATGCTCAGGCGCTCGAAGGGGCGGGTGGCCTTGATCAGGCTTGCTCGGTCCGGCCTATAGAAGTGCGGTTTGCACTCCGCACAGGTCTGGCAGTTCCTGGTCATGGTCCTGACCTCCTCGATGGAGTAGGTCAGGTTGCGGGCCTTAATGAAATGGTAGAGTCTGGTGACTCCGGGGTGGCAGAGCTGGTCGTGGAGGGTCTGAAGCCTATCGATATGCGCGCTGGCGCATGTCATTCGTGAAAGGGCATCAGGGGATTCGTTCAGCTTGCCTGGCCGGTACAAGATCTCATAATCGTAGGTGGAGAGCTCGATTCTCCATCTCAAAATCTTGTCATTCTTGATTTTGCCCTTCAGCTTGTTATTAAACATGAAAGCCACCGAACGCTGGTCGGTGAGGAGGGTAAATCGTTTGCCTGCCAGGTAGTGCCTCCAGCGCCGTACTGCCTCCACGATCGCCTGGGCCTCTTTCTCGACCGACGAATGTCGGATCTCGGGGCCCTGTAGGGTCCTTGAGAAGAAGGCCACTGGCCTCCCCTCCTGGTTTAGGGTGGCGGCTAAGGCGAAGTCGGAGGCGTCGCTCTCCACCTGAAAGGGGATGGACTCGTCCACTGCGTGCGTCGTGGCCTTGGCTATGTCTCCCTTAATGAGGGAGAAGGCCGCGCACGCCTCCTCCGTGAGGGGGAAGGAAGTGGCTTTCAGGAGGGGTCTGGCTTTGTCCGCGTAATTGGGTACCCATTGGGCATAGTAGGCGAAAAGCCCCAGGGTTCTCCTAAGTGCTTTAGGGCAGTGGGGGAGGGGTAGCTCCATGAGGGGGCGCATTCTTTCTGGGTCGGGGCCGATGATTCCGTTCTCCACTACGCAGCCGAGGATGGCAAGGCGCGTGGTGTTAAACACGCATTTCTCCTTATTGTAGGTGAGGTTCAGCCGTTGGGCCGTACGGAGGAATTTCTCCAGATTCGCGTCATGTTCCTGCTGGTCGCGGCCGCAGATAGTGACGTTATCTAGGTAGGGGAATGTAGCCTGCAGTTCGTTCTGGTCAACCATCTGGTCCATCTCCCTTTGGAAGACCGAGACCCCATTAGTGACACCGAAGGGGACCCTAAGGAAGTGGTATAGGCGCCCATTCGCCTCGAAGGCGGTATACTGGCGGTCCTCAGGGTGGATAGGGAGTTGGTGGTAGGCCGACTTCAGGTCGATGGTCGAGAATACTTTATACTGTGCAATCTGATTGACCATGTCAGATATGCGGGGGAGGGGGTATGCGTCCAGCTGGGTATATCTGTTTATGGTCTGGCTGTAGTCGATGACCAGGCGGTTTTTATCGCCGGTCTTTACGACTACGACCTGGGCACGCCAGGGGCTGCTGCTCCCCTCGATAATGCCCTCTTTCAGGAGGCGCCGCACCTCAGAGCTAATGAAGGCTCTGTCCCCGGCGCTATACCGCCTGCTTTTGGTAGCGACGGGTTTGCAGTCAGGGGTAAGGTTAGCAAACAGAGAGGGTGGCGGGACCTTGAGGGTGGAGAGGCTGCAGGTGTTACGCGGTGGGCGGTTTAACGTTTGCTGGTTGTTGACTGTGAGTGGGGGGAGGGGTCCACCGTATGCTAGGGTTACGCTTTGGAGGTGGGATTGGAAGTCCAGCCCTAGTAGGACGGCAGCGCAGAGATGGGGGAGGACGAGGAGTTTAAAGTTTTTATACTCTGTGCCCTTAACCGACAGGGTCACGACACAGTAGCCGCTGATGTCCGTGGCGTGGGACCTCGATGCCATCGAGATTCGGCTGCGCGTTGGTAGGACAGAGAGGGAGTAGTGGCTCACCGTGTCTGGGTGGATGAAGCTCTCCGTGCTTCCGCTGTCGAACAGGCAGGTCGTGGCGTGGCCGTTCACTTTGATGTCCATCATTGACTTGGACAGATGGTGCGGGCGGGCTTGGTCCAGGGTGACGGAAGCTAGTGTGTAGCTGAGCGAGTCGTTGTCATCTGCGGGCGAGGCGGTCGGGCGTGGTGAGTAAAATGGCGTCTCCCACGAGGTAGGGCCCCATGAGGCACTATTGGGGTCGGTTGCCTTAATCAAAGATGGCCGCCCCCATGACTCATGTGTGGGGATGCTGGCCTCAGTTGCCCTAAACAAAGATGGCCGCCCCCATGACTCATGTGTGGGGATGCTGGCCTCAGTTGCCCTAAACGAAGATGGCCGCCCCCATAGTTCGCATGCGGCACTGCTGGCCTCTGAGGATCCGCTCCTGCAGGCCTTGGAGAAGTGGCCTTTCTTCAGGCAGGTTCTACATATGGAGTTCTTGGCTGGGCAGCGCGACCTCGGGTGCTTCTCCTGGCCACAAAAAAAACAGCCGGCGGCCCGATCGCGGATGCCCGATGTCGGGGCCGGTGCCGGGGGTGGCGGGGCCGGTCGGGTCCGGGACGCCGACGCAGAGGTAGGTCCCGGGGGCGGCGCTGGGAAGGGTGCTGTGGTAGGGGTCGGGCCCGAGTCCCAGGGTCGCGAGCAGTACCTGGTGAATGCTTCCTGATCTTGGTGGGCCACTTCCAGGGAGATAGCGAGGGCTTCAGCTTTTTCCATGCTGAGGTCTTTAGCTTCCAGCAGTCTTTGCCGTGAGTACTCGGACCGTAGGCCTTTCAGGAATGCGTCGCGGATATTATCTTCAGTATTTTCGGCTGCCGACACCGATTTAAAGTCACAGTTCCTGGCGAGTGCATATAGCGCCTGTGAGAATTCGGCTACTGATTCTCCTGGCTGTTGCGGCCGTGATCTTAGGAGGTGCCTAGCGTACATGTAGTTTACCGGGGTCCGGTACTTCTGTTTCAGCAGGTTGATGGCGGTCTCGTAGGTAGTCATGTCCTCGATGAGAGTGTATACTCTCGGGCTCAGTTGTGCCTGCAGGACACTTAGTTTGGATGCCTGAGGGACGCTGGATTCTCTCAGGTATGATTCGAAGCAGACCAGCCAGTGTTTAAAGTCTGCGGCTGAGTTTGCTGCTCGTGGGTTCAGGTCCAGGTACGGCGGTCTGAGGGCTCGCAGCCAAGCTGGCTGGTGTGGCTGTGCTCCTGGGAGCTGCGCTGGTGGCTCCTCCGCCGGTTGTGACTCGTTGTCGGACATCATTAAATTTAGTCAATAAAATTGATATACCTATCAATTCCTCCAATAAAAGGCGAAGAGTTACGAAGGTGACTAAAGGTTTTTATTGACTAAATAACAGCCCACTCTCGTGGGTGATCCGATCCAAGCAGGAGGAATACCAGCCAGTCGCTCACCTTTATACCTGGCCTGGTGGGTGGAGCCAAGGCGGAGTCGGCAGTGGTCATCCCAGGTATAGCAGTGTGGCAAGAGGCGACCTCGTACCGTGATACAATAGTGGTCAGTGATACAGTTATAACGAACAGTGGTGAACAGTGCTAACGATAGTGAACGTGGTTTACCACAATGTGCACTTGAGAGGGCAGATGGGGTCTCGGATTATCATCTCATCCGATAGACGGCATCTGCGACAGTGCAGCCCATCCCCAATGCCAAATCCTCAGAATTTAATTTCCTGCTTTCTGCTTTGCTTAGCAATTAACTGCAGACAGCAAAAAGCCTTTCAGCAAAATGCAACACATAATAAGGCAAACAAGGCAGCTAAATGACCTGAAGTAACCCACTTGACCTTGAGGTATTGTTTCGGACAGTAACATCTCTGACCCAAAACATGTAAAAATAGGGGATGAAAAAAGAAAATTAATAATCCCATAATATTAAATTAACAAATGCATAAATACTTGCATCGGCAGATGGGGTTTTCATACCACGAAGCTGATTACCTGAATGGTACCAGGGATGAGGGACATCAGTTATGTGGAGAGACTAGAGAATCTGGGATTGTTCTCTTTAGAGACAAGAAGGGATTTACTAGAGCTGTTCAAAATCATGAAGGGTTTTGATAGAGTAGATGCAGAGAAACTGTTTCCACTGGCAGGAGGGCCGGTAACCAGAGGACACCGATTTAAGGTACAGGAAACTCTTTGGTATCCGGCACCAACGGGACCGGCGTGTTGCCGGTTGATCAAAAATTCCGGATGATGGAGAGGGTTATCTACCGAGGCTATTGTTAACAAAGAAAAATTAAAAAATCAAGAAATGTGCAGTATACAGTAATTGGGTACTCACCTACAGAATGTTGTGTTAAATGGATGGTGGAAGATGCTTGATTAAGTACAGTACTGCCAGTTGAGGGTAATGCAATGCAATGACTACCAGCAGCGTGGGAGACACACAGTACCCCTGCAAAATGGCGGATCGGAAGAGACTACCGGCAGTGCGGGCGAGTCAGACTCCTGTTATTGAGGTGTTCCGACTTCCGACGGCGCCAAGAAGCCGAGTAGTGGCAGTTTGGAGAACTACCCCCATGGACTAACTCGGCCACCGAGAGAGACTCGGACGATAGCAAAATACTGCAGATGCTGGAAATCCTAAATAACAACAGAAAATGCTGGAAAAACTCAGCAGGCCAAGCAACATCCGTGGAGAGAAATTAGAGTTGACGTTTCGGGTCGAAACCCTTTTTCAAAACTGGAAAGGAAATGAAATAGATCGAAGTCAGGGCTGTGATAGAACAAAAGAAGTGAAGAGACATTAAGAGGTATTCAAAACCAGACGAGATGGTGATAGGACAGTGGAGACAAAAGACAGCTCAGATTAGGTGTGAAGTGTACTGGCAGGATGAGAGACAGCTGCCATGTGGGAGAGAGAAAAAAAAGGAAAGGGGGGGAAGGGAAAACCCAAAACAAAGGGTGGAAAAAAAATATAAGTAAAAATGTAATAGGGGCCGAGGTTATAATCTGAAATTGTTGAACTCGATATTGAGTCCGGAAGGCTGCAGAGTGCCTAATCGGAAGATGAGGTGCTGTTCCTCGAGCTTACGTTGAGCTTCCGTGGAACAATGCAAGAGGCCAAGGACGGTGAGGTCTGAGTGGGAATGGAGCGGTGAATTAAAATGACAAGCGACCGGAAGCTCGGGGTTACCCTTACGGACTGAACGGACTCAGACTCGGCAACATTGCCAGTTATTGAGGTGTTGTTTTCGGAGTGAGAATTTTGCCGGTTAATAGAGAATTCCAGATATTTAGGTGCCATTTAAACGAGAGTTTCCTGTAATTGGCAAAAGAACCAGAGAGGAGATGAGGATCATTTGTTTTATGCAGCGATCTGTTATGATCTGGAACGCGCTGCCTGAAAGGGCGGTGGAAGCAGATTCAATAGTAACTTTCAAAAGGGAATCGGAGAAATACTTAAGGAATAATTTGCAGGGCTATGGGGAAAGAGCAGGGGGGAGTGGAACTAATTGGGGAGCCCTTTCAAAGAGCCGGCATAGGCATGAAGGGCCGAATGGCCTCTTTCTGTGCTGTATGATTCTGTCATAAAGGTTACTCCGCTTTTGTAGTCCTTCAGCTGGCTGTTACTTCCTGACAGGTTACACAGTTACACTTTAATCAGTAATGAATGGAAAGGTGAATCATTAATGTGTATGGCAGCACAAATTATATGGGAATCATCTCTGTCTCTTGTTGATGCTTTCATTCCTCCCCAGGAGACAAGAGAATAATTACATTACACGAGTCCTTCTTAAAGTCAGAGCACCAGGGCCTGTTGCACTGATTATATAGGGATCCAGTTTATTCAGAAGGTCTTGCATTTCTATAGCGCCTTTCACAACCTCAAGACATCCCAAAGTGCTTTACAGTCAATTAAGTGCTTTTGGAGTGTAGTCACTGTTGTAATGTTGGAAACACAGCAGCCAATTTGCAGACAGCAAGCTCCTACAAACAGCTATGTGATGATGAGCAGATAATCTGTTCTTGTGCTGTTGGTTGAGGGGTAAGTATTGGCCAGTGCGCCGAGGAGAATTCACCTGCTCTTCTTTGAAATACTAATTTTATACGTCCACCTGAGAGGGCAAATGGGGCCTTGGTTTAATATCTCATTCAAAAGACAGCACCTCCAACAGTGTAGCACTCCCTCAGTAGAGTTTCAGCCTAGATTATTATGCTCAAGTCTCTGGAGTGGGACTTGACCCCACAACTTTCTAGTCTCAGAGGCAAGAGCGCTACCCACGAAGCCAGGGCTGACACTGAGCTCCAGGCAACTTCTGCCACAGGTTTAGCTTTTCCTTTGACTATGAAGGTTACCACAGAACTAAGTTTTTAGGCCACTGGATACTTCTAGGCCACCACAGGGGACATCACAGAATCACAGAATCACAGAAACCCCACAGTGCAGGTAGAGGCCATTTCGGCCCATCGAGCCTGCACCGACACATATCCCACCCGATCCCCGTAACCCCTACACCAACACATATCCCACCCTATCCCTGTAACCCCACGTATTTAATCCCCCTAACACTAAGGGTCAATTTATCATAGCCAATCAACCTAACCCGCACATCTTTGGACTGTGGGAGGAAACCGGAGCACCCGGAGAAAACCCACGCAAACACGGGGAGAATGTGCAAACTCCACACAGACAGTCGCCCGAGGCCGGATTCGAACCCGGGTCTCTGGCGCTGTGAGGCAACAGTGCTAACCACTATGCCACCGTGCCAGATCAGCCAATGTGCAGTCCATAGATGTATCAAGCAAGTGCCTGGTGATGTGTTTTCAAGGGGGAACAACCTCATCATCCAACTGGACAAGGCCCAGAACTGGGCTGGCTTTTCACCAGCTCTGGGAGTTCCCAGTCAGCCTCAGTAGAGAAGGGAAGTTCCATTCACCTCTTGCAATGACACCAAGGGAACAGAACTGGAGCGAGGACTCCCTCCCCTTCCCCGGCCCAGGAAATGACCAGCATAAGAGTGGAGGAAGGTGCCTCCTGGAGAGATGAGGGGTACCGGCCTCTAGACTGGCTCAAGTGGGGAACTCTGAAGATAAAGTAGGAATTTTCTACTTGAAAAATTCTGGATTTCCCCTGCCTGCCTCGATGGTTGCCCATAGTGGAGCAGTGACGAGCCACCCTTCGTGCTAATTAGATGCCCTCTCAACTGACCTCACAAAAATCCAGAAGGGCCAGTCGGCAGGTGTGACCCCAGCATGACTGTTGGGATTGCAGCCCATGGGACCACCGTCTAGAGGTGCATACAAGTCAAGCTTTTACACTTAAACAGCTTCGGTGGTGTCCCACACAACACGATTTTTGATTTCAAAAAATGGCATGATTTCCCCTCTGCAGTTAACAAGCATCGTGTGACTAATAGCATGATTAAGGTGTGCATGTAAAATTCTAGGAACTTCTGGGTGTCATCGCTTGTGCTAAGAAAAAAGGTGCATTAGACCTATGTAATACTTGAACTTACATTGGCGATACAGTGCAGAGCACAATCACAAGCACATCTGCCTCAGGACAACATCTATCTCCTCAAAAACCTCTGCATCTGGATCCATTTTATGACTCATTCTTCCCATGCAGCCCATATGTGCCTCGCCGAGGCCGTAGCAACTTTGTTTGGTTAAATACCGAGCTGTGTACCTGGCCCAGGGCCGAGGGAAGGTAATAAACAGGCTCCGTACAAAAACAAAGATGAATTCCCCATGCATTAAACATTTCAATGGGAGACTACTGCTCACTGGGGATGGAGGGGAGTCTTTCTGTTAGCGCTGCACAGGGAGTATGGGGAGATTTAAGGGGGAGCGGAAAAGAGAGGTCAGTAATTATCCAGCGACTGACACCTAACTGAATCAAACATCGGTCCGGTTAGTCCAGCTCGACCATGTTTTAATAGTTATTTTATTGTGCATGTACTTAAATAGGGCTATCTGTTTCAGGAATAAAGAAAGAATGGGTAGTTGCATTTATATGGCGCCTTTCATGACCACCGGATGTTCCAAAGCCAATAAAGTACTTTTGAAGTGGGGTCACTGTTGTAATGTAGGAAACGCAGCAGCCAATTTGTGCACAGCAAGCTCCCACAAACAGCAATGTGATAATGACCAGATAATCTGGTTTAGTGATCTCGGTTGAGGGATAAATATTGGCCCAGCTCTAAATTTAAGATTATGCCCCTTTGTTCTGGATTTCACCACCAGAGGAAATTGTTTCACTGTATCTATCCTATCAAATATTTTAATCATCTTAAACAGCTCACATTACATCACTCCTTAATCACAGAATCACAAAAACCCCACAGTGCAGATAGAGGCCATTTCGGCCCATCGAGCCTGCACCAACACATATCCCACCCGATCCCCGTAACCCCTACACCAACACATATCCCACCCTATCCCTGTAACCCCACGTATTTAATCCCCCTAACACTAAGGGTCAATTTATCATAGCCAATCAACCTAACCCGCACATCTTTGGACTGTGGGAGGAAACCAGAGCACCCGGAGAAAACCCACGTCTTCTATACTCAAGGGAATACAAGTGAGATTTATGCAACTTGTCCTAATAATTTAACCCTCTAAGCTCTGGTATCATTCTTGTGAATCTGTGCTGCACCCCCTGCAAGGCCAATATCAATATCACTAAATAAAAACAGATTATCTGGACATTATCACATTGCTGTTTGTGGGAGCTTGCTGTGTGCAAATCGGCTGCCGCATTTCCTACATTACAACGGTGACTGCACTACAAAAAATACTTCATTGGCTGTAAAGCGCTTTGGGACGTCTGGTGGTCGTGAAAGGTGCTAAAGAAATGCAAGTCTTTCTTTCTTTTCTGTCTAATCTATCCTTTCTGAGGTGCGGTGCCCAGAAATGAACGCCATCCCACTGATTGTGAAAATATCCAAAGGCGCGTTACAGAGATTTGAAGGTGAATAGTAGAAATTATAAGTGGGCGTGGAATCAAGGAGGGAGGGAGTAGGAGGGGTGACAGAGCTTGGTCAGAAAGATGGAGAAGGTTTTTTTAAAGTTGGAGAGGCAGGAGGCAGAGGGATTTAGGAAAGGAGTGACGGAGATTAGGGATCAGACAAACGATGGTTGTGCCACCAATCTTGGGGCAAAGGAAAGGAGATTGCACGATAGGATGTGAGAGGAGATACCCTGCTGGAAAAGGGGTTGGGGGGAGAGTGATTTAAAGATGAGGATTTGAATTTTAAGGCATTCGGAGCAAATGCAGGTGAATGAGGACTAGGGTGATGGGTGACTAGGACTTACTGTGGGATAGAATACAGGCCACTTTAGTCTTTTGGATCACACATTAAACCGAGGCCCGGTCTGCTCTCTCAGGTGGATGTAAAAGATCCCACAGCACTATTTCGAAGAAGAGCAGGGGAGTTCTCCCCGGTGTCCTGGGCCAATATTTATTCCTCGCCCAACATCACTAAAACAGATTATCAGGTCATTGTCATATTATTGGTTGTGGGAGCTTGCTGTGTGCAAATTGGCTGCTACATTTCCTACATTACAACAGTGACCACGCTTCAAAAAAGTACTTCATTGGCTGTAAAGCGCTTTGGGACGTCCTGAGGTCGTGAAAGGCGCTATATAAATGCAAATCTTTCTTTCCTTTATTCTAGACCAGTTGCGGTTTTCCGAAGAGGAGGATTGTGTGAAGTGTTTTTGAATCATTCTGATGGCATAGAGCACTGTATAAATGGAGGTTTTTGCATTTGGTTATCAGATAACAAACAGTTTCACACTTTACGTACTCTCACGGGAGGTACGCGGGTAAATGAAGAGAAATCTTTACCTGCAAATGTGTAGTCTATAGGAATAATCCAATTTTGGTATGGCGATACAGTCAGGCTGTTTGACATACACTCAGAGGAATCTTGCGTATTCTTCCATTATAAGCTCACCCCCCGTCAATTACAGTGCTTGGTCTATCCGTTCAGACTATGTGGAGCCCCGTAATTGAAATGACAGACTGAGGCCTGGCTGTCTCCTTTAGTAACCATTTTAACCTTTAATGTATTGTTCTGCAAAATAATTCATTCCAAACCATCCTTGGGCGCTGGCATCCTTGATTGCGAGAGCTGGAATGAAGAGAAGTGACACACAATGAACCATGCTTATTTACTGGATTTATTTCATTTCTCTTTCTGTCACTCTCACTCTGACATCTGTCAGTTCTGGGCCCTGCACCTCAGGAAGGATGTAGCGGCCTTGGAGGGAGAGCAGCGCAGATGCACCAGAACGATACCGGGGCTCAAAGGGTTAAATTAGGAGAATAGATTGCATAAACTTAGCTTGTATTCCCTCGAGTATAGAAGATTAAGGAGTGATGCAATTGAGGTGTTTAAAATGATTAAAAGATTTGATCGGGTAGATAGAGAGAAACTATTTCCTCTGGTGGGGGAAGTCCAGAACAAGGGGACATCACCATAAAATTAGAGCCAGGCCGTTCAGGAGAGAATCAAGAACTTTTCACACAAAGGGTAGTGTAAATCTGGAACTCTCTCCCCCAAAATGCTGTGGAAGCTGGGTCAATTGAAACTTTCAAGACTGCGACCGATAGATTTTTTTAGGTATAGGTATCAAGGGTTATGGAGGAATGGCAGGTAAATAGAGTTGAGGTAAAATTCAACCATAATTTAATTGAATGGTGGATCATGCTCGAGAGGCTGAATGGCCTCCTCCTGTACCTATATTCCTATATTCTCTTTCTCGCACGTTAATTCTCATCCTTGTTTTCAAATCCATCCATGGCTTCACCCCTGTCTATCTCTGTAAACTCCTCCAGCCCTACAACCCTCCAAGATCTCTGCGCTCCTCCAATTCTGGCCTCTTACACACTCACGATTTTCATCGCCCCACCATTGGCGGCCGTGTCTTCAGCTGCCTGGCCCCTAAGCTCTGGAATTCAAAGAAACATAGAAGATAGGAGCAGGAGTAGGCCATTCAGCCCCTCGAGCCTGCTCCGCCATTCAATGAGATCATGGCTGATCATCCAAATTCAGTGCCCTGTCCCTGCCTTCTCCCCATATCCCTTGATCCCTTTAGCCTCAAGAAATATATCCAACTCTTTCTTGAATATATTTAATGAACTGGCCTCCACCGCCCTCTGTGGCAGAGAATTCCACAGGTTCACCACTCTCTGGGTGAAGAAGTTCCTCCTCATTTCAGTCCTAAATGGCTTACCCCTTACCCTTAGACTATGACCCCTGGTTCTGGACTCCCCGGCCATCATAAACATCCTTCCTGCATCTAGTCTGTCCAGACCTGACAGAATTTTATAGGTTTCGATGAGATTCCCTCTCAATCTTCTAAACTCCAATGAGTGTAAGCCCAATCGACACAATCTCTCCTCATACGTCATTCCTGCCATCCCAGGTATCAGCCTGGTGAATCTTCGCTGCACTCCCTCCATGGCAAGAACGTCCTTCCTCAGGTAAGGTGACCAAAACTGCACACAATACCCTGCCTAAACCTCTCCGCCTCTCTTTCCTCCTTTAAGACGCTCCTTAAAACCTACCTCTTTCACCAAGCTTTTGGTCACCTGTCCTAATATCTCCTTATGTGGCTCAGTGTCAAATTTTGTTTAATAACGCTCCTGTGAAACGCCGTGGGATGTTTTACTACGTTAAAGGCACTGTATGGTACTG
Source organism: Somniosus microcephalus (assembly GCF_052327205.1). Taxonomy (NCBI): domain Eukaryota; kingdom Metazoa; phylum Chordata; class Chondrichthyes; order Squaliformes; family Somniosidae; genus Somniosus; species Somniosus microcephalus. The sequence goes on from NC_140989.1 coordinate 17,589,511, forward strand.
ACTTGGATAGAGAACTGGTTGGCAGACAGGAAGCAAAGAGTTGGAATAAACGGGTCTTATTCCGAGAGACAGGCAGTGACAAGTGGGTTATCGCAGGGATCAGTGCTAGGACCCCAGCTACTCACGATATATATTAATGATCTAGATGAGGGAACTAGATGTAATATCTCCAAGTTTGCAGACGACACAAAGCTGGGTGGGCGTGTGTGCTGTGAGGAGGATGCAAGGAAACTCCAGTATGATTTGGACAGGTTGGGTGATTGGGCAGATGCATGGCAGATGCAGTATAATGTGGATAAATGCGAGGTTATCCACTTTGGTGGCAAAAACAGGAAGGCAGATTATTATCTGAACGGCAATAGATTGGGAAAAGGGGAAGTGCAACGAGACCTGGGTGTCCTTGTGCACCAGTCGCTGAAGGTAAGCATGCAGGTGCAGCAGGCGGTTAAGAAGGCAAATGGTATGTTGGCCTTCGTAGCGAGAGGGTTTGAGTACAGGAACAAGAATGTCTTGCTGCAGTTGTACAGGGCCTTGGTGAGACCACACCTTGAGTATTTTGTGCAGTTTTGGTCGCCTTATCTGAGGAAGGATGTTCTTGCCATGGAGGGAGTGCAGCGAAGATTCACCAGACTGATACCTGGGATGGCAGGAATGACGTATGAGGAGAGATTGAGTCGATTAGGCTTATATTTGCTAGAGTTTAGAAGAATGAGAGGGGATCTCATTGAAACTTATAAAATTCTAACAGGACTAGACAGACTAGATGCAGGAAGGATGTTCCCAATGGCGGGGGAGTCCAGAACCAGGGGTCATAGTCTAAGGATAAGGGGTAAGCCATTTAGGACTGAGATGAGGAGGAATTTCTTCACCAAGAGAGTGGTGAACCTGTGGAACTCTCTACCACAGAAGGCAGTTGAGGCCAACTTATTGGGCCAGAAATTCCAGAACGGGGCTTGCAGCGCGTGCAAGCCCCGTATTTGCACTTACCCCACGCTCCTGCCGATCAGCTCCAGGGACGCCTGCACTTCCAGAAACTGAAACAAGAATCCCGGGCAGCGTATGACGTCACGCCGCCCAGGAGTGCAGCCAGCGCGGACCCAGGAGCGTGCAGTGTAAGTGAGACACGCCCCTTGAGGTCTCAGTTTCACTGGACACGCCCCCAATGTTTCTGTCAAGCTGCTTTGCTTTTTTACATGCAAAGCAGCAGTTTAAATAGGTTTTTGGAAGTTTTTTCAAGATTTTGGTAACTTTTATAAAATTTTTAAAATGTTTACATTATTTTGAGTAATCTGAAGTAGTTTTAAAGAGAACTAAAGCAATTTAAAGACTTTTAAAAGCCCTAAAAGAATTTTTTTAATTCCATTTATTTATTTAGCAATGTCGTCGTCATACGTGTCTTCACACTGTTCCCTTTGGGGAACTGTATGAAGTGGTGGAAGGATTTATGGCCGTGATTAACGCTCATTCCGTGACCGTAACCATCTTTGAACCAGCCATTAGGGCGGTTAGTCCTATGGCGGGAGGGTTTTACGGGCTCCCACAAGCTATACAAGGAGGGGGGGCCACCCACACCCACGGACGCAAATATCCCACTGGATGTCAACCCAGAATTTAGAGCCGGAGCTCCGACTCCACTTGCCGGGACTGTCTGGAGCGGGGTTCGAAACCCTACCCTGATCTGGCCCAGCGGCGGGGATCCTACCGCTATGACAAACGCCCAATCCGATTAGCAACGTGAAATGGCAGCATAGGGCTCCAGTCACGGGGAGGGAAAAGGCGCAGGAAACGTATGGGTGTCACCTTTTGTGCGGAGTTGGCCTTTTGCGTAGCAGTAAGCATCCCCTCCGCTGGGCCAGAAGGAGTAGGGTTTTGAACCCCACTCCAGACAGTCCCGGCAAGTGGAGTCGGAGCTCCAACTTTAAATTCTGGGTGGACATCCAGCGGGATACTTGCGTCCGTGGGTGTTGGTGGCCCCCCCCCCCCCTCAGATGGGTTGTGGGAGCCCGTAAAACCCTCCCGCCATAGGACTAACCACCCTAATGGCTGGTTCAAAGATGGTTACGGTCACGGAATGAGCGTTAATCACGGCCATAAATCCTTCCACCACTTCATACAGTTCCCCAAAGGGAACAGTGTGAGGATACGTCCGATGATGACCTCTTGCGCAATGCACCTCCTTGGACCCTCAGTCGCAGATGCGAGGGGGCAAGTCGTGCAAGTGTTAAATTTTTTATTTTATTGACATGTAAAATGTTGGCCCAATAATTCCCTTCCAAATGCGCTAGTACGGTCGGGGTACTTACACATCTGGCCGGATGAAATGCCGGTTTTCAGCATGCACAGTGCATGTGGGGAAAACCGGCATTTCCTGTCCTCTGAACGAAGGGGTTCAGAGGCAGAACGCGTGCGACTGCACATGCAGCGCGTGCGCAGTATAATTCGCCGCTTTCATTAATGCTTTCAGTGAGGTCCAGTCATTACAACTTACACATGAAAAAAGCATGGGTACAGTTGCTACAGAGGCTGCGGAGGAAGATATTTCTTATCGTGGAGCTTCTGAAAGTATGTATGTCTGTATATATTCCTTTGCGTGTTATGTATATATTCTTTTACTTATGTGTATGAATGTATTATTTAATTATGACTTTCAGAGAAAGTAACTTATTGGAAAATCATAATTAAAAACATACATTCATAGTAAAGGAATATAAAACATACATACATATACGTAAAGGAATATATGTGAACATACATACATAACTCATTCTCACATTCCATTCACACAGCCACAATTGCTCCTTCTACCTACCGTTCTGAAAACCCTTTAAAAAAAAAAAAAAAAATTTTAACTTTAAAACTTACTTAAAATTTCTTAAAATAACTTCCCTCCCTTTCCCAAACAAAAATATTGCATTTCAAAAGCTCCACGATAAAATATATCTTCCTCCGCAGCCAATGAACCACTTTACACTTGCTTTTTTTCAGTGTAACTTCTAAGGACTTAACCTCACGGATTTCATGAATGAAATCCACGAAGTTCACTGCGCAAGCGCTGCCTGTGCAGTCGCACGCGCTCGAGGTCTGGAAATGCCGGCGTTCCCCGCATGCGCTGTTCATGCTGAACGCCGGCATTTCCAACGGCCAGAAGCGTGAGTAAGCCGACCGTACTCACGCTTCTGGCCTGGAATTTCTGGCCCATTAAATATATTCAAGAAGGAGTTAGATATATTTCTTAAGGCTAAAGGGATCAAGGGATATGGGGAGAAAGCAGGGACAGGGTACTGAATTTGGATGATCAGCCATGATCTCATTAAATGGCGGAACAGGTTCGAGGGGCTGAATGGCCTACTCCTGCTCCTATCTTCTATGTTTCTCTGTATAAGTTGTTGTTGTGTTGTTGTTTGTTGGCTTTGCAAGATGCTGCTAGATCATGGGTGAAGGAGATGGTTTGCAAGTGAGGTTCCTACAGAATTCCCCTCAACGTCATTGTCAAGCCTCGGCCACAAGGTGTTATTATAATGGAGTTAAGAGATGACCTCACTCTCCCATTGTCCCACCATGATGTAAAAAGGGGAGATTTTCTTGGGCCTGTGTCCGGGCCCATTGCATTGTCCTGGGACAGGGGGTTATCGGAAAACCGGGCAGGTCGGAGGGCACCCCTGTCAATGAACCCGCCTTCCGTTAAAATTATTGGGAGTGCTCCTTTACAGGCCTGTGCTCCAAGGCACCCGATGTTTTCATACTCACTGCTCACAAAAAATCCCATGTTTCTCCATCTCAGACCCAGGACAATCGGCCCCAAGCTGCTGGGCTTTTCTGTTTGTCACTCTTTGTTTTTAGAACATAAGAACATAAGAACATAAGAAATAGGAGCAGGAGTAGGCCAATCGGCCCCTCGAGCCTGCTCTGCCATTCAATAAGATCATGGCTGATCTGATCCCAACCGCCAATCTACTATCACAGAACCAGCTCCTGAATCTAACAGAATTAGACACACGAAATAGGAGCAGGATCAGGCTACACGGCCCCTGGGCCTGCTCCGCTACCCACAGGGCCATGACCAATCCGAACCTAGACTCATGTCCAAATTCCTGCCCGCTCCCCGTAACCCTTAATTCCCTTTACTTCTGGGAAACTGTCTATATCTGTTTTAAATTTATGTAATGATGTAGCTTCTACAGCTTTTTGGGGCAGCATATTCCATGGACCTACCACCCTCTGAGTGAAGTACTTCCTCCTCATCTCAGTTTTGAAAGAGCAGCCCCTTATTCTAAGACTATGCCCCCTAGTTCTAGTTTCACCCATCATCGGGAACATCCTCCCCGCATCCACCTGATCCAACCCCTTCACAATCTTATATGTTTCAATAAGATCGCCTCTCATTCTTCTGAACTCCAATGAGTAGAGTCCCAATCTACTCAACCTCTCCTCATATGTCCATCCCCTCATCCCCGGGATTAACCGAGTGAACCTTCTTTGTACTGACTCGAGAGCAAGTATGTCCTTTCTTAAGTATGGACACCAAAACTGTACGTAGTATTCCAGGTGCGGTCTCACCAATACCTTATACAACTGAAGCAATACCTCCCTATTTTTATATTCTATCCCCCTAGCAATGAAAGCCAACATTCCATTGGCCTTCTTAATCACTTGCTGCACCTGCATACTAACCTTTTGAGTTTCGTGCACCAGGACCCCCAGATCCCTTTGTACTTCAGTACTTTCCAGTTTCTTGCCATTAAGATAATAACTTGCTCTACGATTTTTCCTGCCAAAGTGCATAACCTCACACTTTCCAGTATTGTATTCCATCTGCCAAATCTCTGCCCACTTACTTAGCCTGTCTATGTCCCCTTGCAGGTTTTTTATGTCCTCCTCACTCATTACTTTACCTCCCATCTTAGTATCATCTGCAAACTTTGATATGTTACACTCGGTCCCCTCCTCCAAATCGTTAATATAGATTGTAAAGAGTTGGGGACCCAGCACTGACCCCTGCGGAACACCACTAGTTACTGATTGCCAGTCCGAGAATGAACCATTTATCCCAACTCTCTGCCTTCTGTTAGATAGCCAATCCTCTATCCATGCCAGAATATTACCCCCAATCCCGTGATTTTTTATCTTAAGCAATAATCTTTTGTGTGGCACCTTGTCAAATGCCTTTTGGAAGTCTAAATACACTACGTCCACTGGTTCCCCTTTATCCACCCTATATGTTACTTCCTCAAAGAACTCCAGCAAATTTGTCAAACATGACTTCCCCTTCATAAAACCATGCTGACTTTGTCCTATTAAATTATGATTATCCAAATGTCCTGTTACTGTCTCCTTAATAATGGACTCCAAAATTTTACCTACCACAGATGTTAGGCGAACCGGTCTATAGTTTCCAGCCTTCTGTCTACTGCCCTTTTTAAATAAGGGTGTTACATTAGCAGTTTTCCAGTCTGCCGGGACCTTTGCCAAGTCCAGGGAGTTTTGGAAAATTATTACCAATGCATCCACAATCCCTACCGCCACTTCCCTCAAGACCCTAGGATGTAAGCCATCCAGTCCAGGTGATTTATCCGCCTTGAGTCCCATTATTTTACCAAGTACCACTTCCTTAGGGATTTTGATCGTGTTTAGCTCCTCCCCCCCCTTTAGCCCCCTGTTTGTCCAGTGTTGGGATATTCTTAGTGTCTTCTACTGTAAAGACTGATTTAAATATTCATTCAGTGTTTTTGCCATCTCCATATTTCCCACCATTAATTTCCCGGTCTCATCCTCCAAGGGACCAACATTTACTTTAGCCACCCTTTTTCATTTTATATAACTATAAAAACTCTTACTATCTGTTTTTATATTTTTTGCTAATTTACTTTCATAATCTATCTTCCCTTTCTTAATCAATCTTTTTGTTATTTTTTGCTGTCTTTTAAAGTTTTCCCAATCCTCTATCCTCCCATTAGATTTGGCTACCTGATATGCCCTTGTTTTTAGTCGAATACTATCCTTAATTTCTTTACTTAGCCACGGATGGCTGTCTTTTCTTTTACACCCTTTTCTTCTCAGTGGAATATATTTTTTTTGGAAGTTGTAAAATAACTCCTTAAATGTACACCACTGATCATGTATCGTCTTACCCTTTAATCTATTTTCCCAATCCACTCTACTCAATTCGGCTCTCATACCTTCATAGTCTCCTTTATTCAAGCTTAGCGCGCTTGTTTGAGATCCAACCTTCTCACCCTCTAATTGAATATGGAATTCAACCATGTTATGGTCACTCATTCCAAGGGGATCCTTTACTAGGACATTTTTAATTAATCCTGTCTCGTTACACAGGACCAGATCTAAGGTTGCTTGCCCTTCGGTTCAGTTACATACTGCTCAAGAAACCCATCCCTAATACACTCAATGAACTCATCCTCAAGGCAGCCCTGCCCAATTTGATTTGTCCAATTAATATGATAGTTAAAATCCCCCATAATTATAGATGTTCCCTTATTACAAGCCTCAACTATTTCCTGATTGATACTCCGTCCAACAGAGTTGCCACTGTTCGGAGGCCTATAGACTACGCCCACTAGTGTTTTTTTCCCCTTATTATTCCTTACCTCCACCCAAACTGTTTCATTATCCTGATCTTTTGACCCAATATCATTTCTCTGTATTACAGTGATTCCTTCCTTTATTAACATAGCCACCCCACCTCCCCTTCCTTCCTGCCTGTCCTTCCTGATCGTTAAATAACCTGGTATGTTTAATTCCCAGGCATTGTCACCCTGCAGCCATGTTTCTGTAATGGCCACAAGATCATACCCATATGTAGTTATTTGTGCCATTAACTCGTCTATTTTGTTACGAATGCTACGTGCATTCAGATAGAGAACTTTCAAATATGTTTTGTGACACTTAGTTCCTGCTTTTGCCCTTTTTATTACTTTACCTTTTACTCCATACCTTCTGCCCCTTCCTGACACGCTCTGGTTTTTCATTTCCCCACTGCTACCTAAGTCTATGACCTTCTCTGTTGTCATTTTTATTATTTGCTCTCTAGGAACCTCCCCCCCACTAGTTAGTTTAAAGCCCCCTCTACAGCCCTAGTTATATGATCCGCCAGGACTCTAGTCCCAGCACTGGCCAAGTGAAGCCCGTCCCAACGGAACAGCTCCCTCCTGCCCCAGTACTGGTGCCAGTGTCCCAGGAAGCAAAACCCATTTCTCCCACACCAGTCTTTGAGCCACACATTTAACGCTCTAATTTTATTTGTCCTAGCCAAATTCGCTCGTGGCTCAGGTAATAAGATTATTACCCTTGTGGTTCTGCTTTTTAATTTGGCCCCTAGCTGCTCAAACTCCCTCAGCAGAACCTCCTTCCTTGTCCTATCTATGTCGTTGGTACCAACATGGACCACGACAGCTGGATCCTCCCCCTCCCACTCCAAGTTTCTCTCCAGTCCAGAGGAGATGTCCTTAACCCTGGCACCGGGCAGGCAACACAGCCTTCGGGACTCTCGCTCTCGGCTGCAAAGAACTCTATCTATCCCCCTAACGATACTATCTCCTACCACTACAACATTTCTTTTAACTCCCCCCACTTCAATGTCCCCCTGCTCCACGGTGCTGTGGCCAGTTTGCTCATCCTCCCCACAGTCCCTGTTCCCATCCTCACAGGGAGTAAGAGTCTCGAACCTGTTGGACAAGTGCAAGGGCTGCGGCTCCTCCAACACCACCTCCTGGATCCCCGTACCTGCCTCACTTCTAGTCACACCATCCTGACCCTGGCCACGGACTACATCTGAATTAATTAATCTAATTGGTGTGAATACCTCGTGATACACCGAGTCCAGCTAACTCTCCCCCTCCCTGATGTGTCTCAGTGTTTGAAGCTCGGACTCCAGCTCTTCAACACGGAGCCGGAATTCCTCGAGCAGCCAGTTTTCTCCCCGATCTATATCATAGAATCATACAGCACAGAAGGAGGCCATTCAGCCCATCGTGTCTGTGCCGGCTCTTTGAAAGAGCTCTCCAATTACTCCCACTCCCCCCTGCTCTTTCCCCACAGCCCTGCAAACTTTTTCCCCTTCAAGTATTTATCCAATTCTCTTTTGAAAGTTACTATTGAATCTGCTTCCACCGCCCTTTCAGTCAGCGCATTCCATTCCCGATCACAACAACTCGCTGTGTAAAAAAATGTTTCCTCATCTCGCCTCTGACTCTTTTGCTAATCACCTTAAATATTTAGCCGGATCAATTACGAAAGATAAAAATAAAGGCCAAGAGTTATCTGGTTTTGCAGCTTGATATCAAATTGTAATTTTCTCCCTATTTCAAGATCACCATTTTGAATGAGGGAAAATTACACCAAACAATATTTTCAGTAAAATATTGATTATATGTAAACACTTACTGAATTTGCTCTGTTATGTCACAATAAAAAAGAAAGACTTGCATTGATATAGCGCCTTTCAAGACCTCAGGATGTCCCAAAGCGCTTTACAGCCAATGAAGTACTTTTTTGAAGTGTGGTCACCGTTGTAATGTGGGAAACGCGGCAGCCAGATTGTGTACAGCAAGCTCCCACAAACAGCAATGTGATTAATGACCAGATAATCTGTTTTGGTGATGTTGGTTGAGGGATAAATATTGTCCAGGACACCGGGGAGAATTCCCCTGCTCTTCTTCGAAATAGTGCCATGGGATCTTTTACGTCCGCCTGAGAGGGCAGACGGGGCCTCAGCTTAATGTCTCATCCGAAAGACGGCACCTCCGACAGTGCAGCACTCCATCAGCGCTTCCACTGAGCCACGGTTGACACAATACTTTACTGTTGAGGAGACACTCCTGTTTTAATTGTTTTAGTGTTGTATTAGAAATATAGAAACATAGAAGATAGGAGCAGGAGTAGGCCATTCGGCCCCTCGAGCCTGCTCCGCCGTTCAATGAGATCATGGCTGATCATCCAAATTCAGTACCCTGTCCCTGCTTTCTCCCCATACCCCTTGATCCCTTTAGCCTTAAGAAATATATCTTGAATATATTTAATAATTTGGCCTCTACTGCCTTCTGTGGTAGAGAATTCCACAGGTTCACCACTCTCTGGGTGAAGAAATTCCTCCTCATCTCTGTCCAAAATGGCTTACCCCTTATCCTTAGACTGTGACCCCTGGTTCTGGACTCCCCCGCCATCGGGAACATCCTTCCTGCATCTAGTCTGTCTAGTTCTGTTAGAATTTTATAAGTTTCAATAAGATCCCCTCTCATTCTTCTAAACTCCAGTGAGTATAAGCCCAATCGACCCAATCTCTCCTCATACGTCATTCCTGCCATCCCAGGTATCAGCCTGCTGAATCTTCGCTGCACTCCCTCCATGGCAAGAACATCCTTCCTCAGATAAGGCGACCAAAACTGCACACAATACTCAGGATGTAATAGTTCCTCCCTCCATAAATTATTGACTAAAGCATAAAATAATACAATAAACAACTTGTACATGACAATCTGGCAGATTTATTCAGCAAGAAGTAAGTGAAAGGCGACAGTTGTTTATTAAGTGTCCAGTCAGTTTATTTTGGCCATGTAGATTGATGGTGTGAGCATGGAGTGTCATTATTAACTGCAGTGTGAAGCTGAAGTGTCTTCTAGCTAATGGCAGTGTGAGATTGGAACATTTGTGCGAAAAGAAACGTGAGTTTGGAGTGATGTGTTCATGGCAGTTTTAGATTGGATACAGTTCAATGTTAGGGGTTTAAAGTAAAATGCATTCACACCAATTTAGAAAAATAGGCGCCGAGACAACAGGTGCCTAAAATGCTAATGAGCGAAGCTTAGATGCGGTTTCCTCATAGACTGTAATTAATAAGAAATTTGTTAACCAATCTCATGCCTTCGATAAGTATCTCACACTCATTGTATTGGGAAGTCTCGAGTCCCTTCTGGCTATGGGCGCAGGGTGATTACAAACAGAGACAGGGATAGAGACAATAGCAAAATACTGAGGGTGCTGGAAATCTGAAATAACAACAGAAAATGCTGGAAATTCTCAGCAGGCCAGGCAGCATTCGTGGAGAGAGAAACAGAGTTAATGTTTCAGGTCTCCCAGCCCTTCATCAGAACAGGGATAGAGGGCTGGGAGGCCAGGATTTGCTGAGACTTAGAAGGAGAATGCAGGAGGAGAGTTAGGAATGTATTTTGTTGAAGTCAAGCTAGATGACCAGCGGTGTGGAAAAGTGTAGCATCTCCATTATTCTGTATCATTACGCAAATGATAAGCTGCACTCTTCTGAATGCTAATGGTGTTGCGTTGGTTGTACTGATGGTAAGGGTGTACAGACTGGTGCTTGGACTGGTGCTAGTATTGGTTGTTCTGGTGCTAACGGTGGTTGTGTTGGTTGTTCTGGTGCTAACGGTGGTTGTGTTGGTTGTTCTGGTGCTAACGCTGGTTGTGTTGGTTGTTCTGGTGCTAACGCTGGTTGTGTTGGCTGTTCTGGTGCTAACGCTGGTTGTGTTGGTTGTTCTGGTGCTAACGCTGGTTGTGTTGGTTATTCTGGTGCTAACGGTGGTTGTGTAGGTTGTTCTGCTGCTAACGGTGGTTGTGTTGGTTGTTCTGGTGCTAACGCTGGTTGTGTTGGTTGTTCTGGTGCTAACGGTGGTTGTGTTGGTTGTTTTGCTGCTAACGGTGGTTGTGTTGGTTGTTCTGGTGCTAACGCTGGTTGTGTTGGTTGTTCTGGTGCTAAGGGTGGTTGTGTTGGTTGTTCTGGTGCTAACGGTGGTTGTGTTGGTTGTTCTGCTAACGGTGGTTGTGTTGGTTGTTCTGGTGCTAACGGTGGTTGTGTTGGTTGTTCTGGTGCTAACGCTGGTTCTGTTGGTTGTTCTGGTGCTAACGCTGGTTGTGTTGGTTGTTCTGGTGCTAACGCTGGTTCTGTTGGTTGTTCTGGTGCTAACGGTGGTTGTGTTGGTTGTTCTGGTGCTAACGGTGGTTGTGTAGGTTGTTCTGGTGCTAACGCTGGTTCTGTTGGTTGTTCTGGGGCTAACGGTGGTTGTGTTGGTTGTTCTGGTGCTAACGGTGGTTGTGTTGTTTGTTCTGGTGATAACGGTGGTTGTGTTGGTTGTTCTGGTGCTAACGCTTGTTCTGTTGGTTGTTCTGGTGCTAACGGTGGTTGTGTAGGTTGTTCTGGTGCTAACGGTGGTTGTGTTGTTTGTTCTGGTACTAAGGGTGGTTGTGTAGGTTGTTCTGGTGCTAACGGTGGTTGTGTTGTTTGTTCTGGTGATAACGGTGGTTGTGTTGGTTGTTCTGGTGCTAACGCTTGTTCTGTTGGTTGTTCTGGTGCTAACGGTGGTTGTGTAGGTTGTTCTGGTGCTAACGGTGGTTGTGTTGTTTGTTCTGGTACTAAGGGTGGTTGTGTTGGTTGTTCTGGTGCTAACGGTGGTTGTGTTGTTTGTTCTGGTGATAACGGTGGTTGTGTTGGTTGTTCTGGTGCTAACGCTTGTTCTGTTGGTTGTTCTGGTGCTAACGGTGGTTGTGTAGGTTGTTCTGGTGCTAACGGTGGTTGTGTTGTTTGTTCTGGTACTAAGGGTGGTTGTGTAGGTTGTTCTGGTGCTAACGGTGGTTGTGTTGTTTGTTCTGGTGATAACGGTGGTTGTGTTGGTTGTTCTGGTGCTAACGCTTGTTCTGTTGGTTGTTCTGGTGCTAACGGTGGTTGTGTAGGTTGTTCTGGTGCTAACGGTGGTTGTGTTGTTTGTTCTGGTACTAAGGGTGGTTGTGTTGGTTGTTCTGGTGCTAACGGTGGTTGTGTTGGTTGTTCTGGTGCTAACGCTGGTTCTGTTGGTTGTTCTGGTACTAAGGGTGGTTGTGTTGGTTGTTCTGGTGCTAACGGTGGTTGTATTGGTTGTTCTGGTGCTAACGGTGGTTGTGTTGGTTGTTCTGGTGCTAACGGTGGTTGTGTTGGTTGTTCTGGTGCTAACGGTGGTTGTGTTGGTTGTTCTGGTGCTAACGGTGGTTGTGTTGGTGGTTCTGCTGCTAACGGTGGTTGTGTTGGTTGTTCTGGTGCTAAGGGTGGAAGCACTGATTGCAGTGCTGATGTCTCAGCTGCAGATGCTGCCCTTGAATTCTCTAATGGTCCAGCCTGATCTGCAGAGAGAGCAACTGTAGTCTCTGAGAACAACATAATTAAGCTGCATGTTTGTGTAGGTTAACAATATTTGTCCCATATGTGCCGTCTCAGATGAGTAAGCATTTATACTAGATTAATAAAGCTGTAGCAGGCGTCACCTTGTGTTTTATACGCTACATATTAAGAATCACGTTAATGAAACAAGAATCAGCTCCATCCCATTCCCAGAACCTGCCTCGATCACAACTTCTGCCTCGCTATCCTGATGAGGAGGTGGTGGTTTTGGTTGAATGTTTCTTTCTGCAAGCACCTTCTAAAAAACAAGCCTACCAATAGAAGGATGGGCCCTTTCCTGCAGGAGGACTTGCACAGCAATAACTTAATAAGAAACAGCCAGTGTGGGTAGAGAAAGGGAAAATCCTCCTTTAAAAGCCGCTGTGGTCTTCTTGAGCATGTTTCGGATTTGGGAGGTCGGGGCATTTCCTGTGATCGAGTCAGCCCTCTTCCATCCCGATCTGCAAGATTTTTTTTTTATTCGTTCATGGGATGTGGGCGTCGCTGGCAAAGCCAGCATTTATTGCCCAACCCTAATTGACCTTGAGAAGGTGGTGGTGAGCCACCTTCTTGAACCGCTGCAGTCCGTGTGGTGCAGGTGCTCCCACAGTGCTGTTAGGGAGGGAGTTCCAGGATTTTGACCCAGCGACGATGAAGGATCGGCGATATATTTCCAAGTCAGGATGGTGTGTGACTTGGAGGGGAATTTGGAGGTGGTGGTGTTGCCATGCACCTGCTGCCCTTGTCCTTCTAGGTGGAAGAGGTCAAGGGTTTGGGAGGTGCTGCCAAAGAAGCCTTGGCGAGTTGCTGCAGTGCATCTTGTAGATGGTACACACTGCAGCCACGGTGCGCCGGTGGTGGAGGGAATGAATGTTTAAGGTGGTGGATGAGGTGCCAATCAAGCGGGCTGCTTTGTCCTGGAGAGTGTCAAGCGTCTTGAGTGTTGTTGGAGCTGCAATCATCCAGGCAAGTGGAGAGTAGTCCATCACACTCCTGACTTGTGCCTTGCAGATGGTGGAAAGGCTTTGGTGAGTCAGGAGGTGAGACACTCGCCACAGAATACCCAGCCTCTGACCTGCTCTTGTTGCCACAGTATTTATGTGGCTGGTCCAGTTAAGTTTCTGGTTAATGGGGGTTCCAGGATGTTGATGGTGGGGGATTCAGCGATGGTAATGCCGTTGAATGTCTAGGGGTGATGGTTAGACTCTCACTTGTTGGAGATGGTCATTGCCTGGCACTTGTGTGGCACGAATGTTACCTGCCGCTTATCAGCCCAAGCCTGAATGTCGTCCAGGTCTTGTTGCATGCGGGTATGGACTGCTTCATTATCTGAGGAGTTGTGAATGGCACTGAACACTGTGCAGTCATCAGCAAAACTCCCCATTTCTGACCTTATGTTGGAGGGAATGTCATTGATGAAGCAGCTGAAGATGGTTGGGCCTAGGACACTGCCCTGAGGAACTCCTGCAGCGATGTCCTGGGGCTGTGATTATTGACCTTCAATCACCACAACCATCTTCCTTTGTGCTAGGTATGACTCCTGCCAGTGGAGAGTTTTCCCCCTGATTCCCATTGACTTCAGTTTTACTGGGGCTCCTTGATGCCACACTCAGTCAAATGCTGCCTTGATGTCAAGGGCAGTTACTCTCACTTCACCTCTGGAATTCAGCTCCTTTGTCCATGTTTGGACCAAGGTTGTAATGAGGTCTGGAGCCGAGTGGTTCTGGCGGAACCTAAACTGAGCATCAGTGAGCAGGTTATTAGTGAGTAAGTGCCGCTTGATAGCACTGTCGACGACACCTTCCATCACTTTGCTGATGATTGAGAGTAGACTGATGGGGCAGTAATTGGTCGGATTCGATTTGTCCTGCTTTTTGTGAATAGGACATACCTGGGCAGATTTCCACATTGTCGGGTAGATGCCAGTGTTGTAGCTGTACTGGAACAGCTTGGCTGGAGGTGCGGCTAGTTCTGGAGCACAAGTCTTCAGCATGATAGCCGGGATGTTGTCGGGGCCCATAGCCTTTGCTGTATCCAATGCGCTCAGCTGTTTCTTGATATCACATGGAGTGAATCGAATTGGCTGAAGATTGGCTTCTGTGGCGGTGGGGACCTCAGGAGGAGGCCGATATGGATCATCTACTCGGCACATCTGGCTGAAGGTGGTTGAAAATGCTTCAGCCTCGTCTTTTGCACTCACATGCTGGGCTCCACCATCATTGAGGATGGGGATATTCATGGAGCTTCCTCCTCCCGTCAGTTGTTTAATGGTCCACCACCAGTCATGACTGGATGTGGCAGGACTGCAGAGCTTTGATCTGATCCGTTGATTGTGGGATCACTTAGCCCTGTCTATAGCATGCTGCTTCCGCTTTTTAGCATGCATGTAGTCCTGTGTTGCAGCTTCCCCAGGTTGGAACCTCATTTTTAGGTATGCCTGGTGATGCTCCCGGAATGCTCTTCTACACTCCTTATTGAACCAGGGTTGATCCCTTGGCTTGATGGTAATGGTAGAATGAGGGATATGCCAGACCATGAGGTTACAGATTGTGGTGGAATACAATTCTGCTGCTGATGATGATCCACAGCGCCTCATGGATGCCAAGTTTTGAGCTGCTAGATCTGTTCTGAATCTATCCCATTAAGCATGGTGGTAGTGCCACACAGCACGATGGTGGGTGTCCTCAGTGTGAAGGCGGGACTTCATCTCCACATTGACTGTGCGGTGGCCACTGCTACCAGTACTGTCATGGACAGATGCATCTGCAACAGGTAGATTGGTGAGAACGAGGTCAAGTAGGTTTTTCCCTCGTGTTGGTTCTCTCACCACCTGTCGCAGGCCCAGACTGGCAGCCAAATCCTTCAGGACTCGGCCAGCTCAGTCAGTAGTGGTGCTACCGAGCCACTCTTGGTGATGGACATTGAAGTCCCCCACCCAGAGTACATTCTGTGCCCTTGCTACTCGCGGTGCTTCTTCCAATTGGTGTTCAACATGGAGGAGTACTGATTCATCAGCTGAGGGAGGGCGGTAGGTGGTAATCAGCAGGAGGTTTCCTTGCCCATGATTGACCTGAAGCCAGGAGACTTCATGGGGTTCGGAGTCAATGTTGAGGGCTCCCAGGACCACTCCTTCCCGACTGTATACCACTGTGCCGCCACCCCTGGTGGGTCTGTCCTGCCAGTGGGACAGGACATACCCAGGGATGGTGATGGAGGAGTTCGGGACATTGGCTGAAAGGTATAAAGTTATTATCCAACCGTTCACTGGGAAACGATTCATAACAACATATTTCTCACTTGCTAAACTGGGAGGATCTGTCGGACTCTAATATTATGGTTTGGCGGGTTGGGTAAGCGTTTATTGCCGTCAAGGTGTCATCGCTGGCTCAGATGCTCATCTTTGAATGGAGCCCCGACTTTGGTTATGTGGAGAGACTGGAGAAGCTGGGATTGTTCTCCTTAGAGCAGAGAAGGTTAAGGGGAGATTTAATGGAGGTGTTCAAAAGCATGAAGGGTCCTGGTAGAGTGAATAGGGAGAAACTGTTTCCACTGGCTGGAGGATTGGTAACCAGAGGACACCGATTTAAGGTCATTGGCAAAGGAATCAGAGGGAGATGAGGAGAAATGCAGCGAGTTGTTGTGACCTGGAATGCACTGCCTGAAAGGGCGGAGGAAACAGATTCAGTAGTAAATTTCAAAAGGGAATTGGATCAATACTTGAAGGGGAAAATTTGCAGGGCTCTGGGGAAAGAGCGGGGGGCAATGGGAGTAATTGGAGAGCTCTTTCAAAGAGCTGGCACAGGCACGATGGGCCGAATGGCCTCCTTCTGTGCTGTAAGATTCTATGAAAGCGGAGGGAGAAAGGTGTTTGGTTTAATATTGTATTATAGATTTTTTTAAACAGCTACTTTAAATGCGAGGCTTTTATTGCGGCGCGGGGGATGGGGGGGGGGGAGGTGGTTTTATAAAACATTATGATGGTCTTGAATGGCCGTGCAGTGCGAGACAACATAGTCAGCTTGTTGTGGACATGTATCCTGGGCAACCGTGTGAACAGATAACCTCTGCTTTATATTGCCATGTTGCAGCCACTGAAAACCCTGAATTCAAGAATGAATCTGTAATACAACAGAGAGAGTGGTGCTGCTCCCCGAGAGGTGGCAAAACACCTCAGCAGCTGGTTTTCTACAGCAACAACAACTTGTATTTATATTGTGCCTTTAATGTAGTAAAATGTGCCAAGGCGCTTCACAGGAGCGCCATCAGCCAAAACTAGAGACCGAGCCACACAAGGAGATATTAGGGCAGATGGCCAAAAGCTTGGGCAAAGGGGTAGGTTTTAAGGAGCATCTTAAAGGAAGAGAGAGTGGGAGAGAGGCGGAGAGGTTTAGGGAGGGAATTCCAGAGCTTGGGGCCTCGGCAGCTGAAGGCACAGCGATTAACAGCAGGGATGTGCAAGACTCTTCCTGAAGCAGGAATGCCAGTGGTGCCAACTGTAAACCATTAGCCTCTCTGCTGGTGATGGATGGGCCACGTTGAACCTGCCGGCACTGGCCAACCATGTGGACCATCCCTCAACGTAAGCGCTGCTGCCAATGATCTGAATCCAACCTGCATAGTAACTGGGATGGACACTTAGCCCCAGCACACAGCAGAATCGGCACAACTGAAGAAATATTTGCATTTCTCCAGCGCCTTTCACCAACTCAGGATGTCACAAAGCGCTTCACAGCCAATGAAGTACCATTGAAATTTAATCATTGTTGTAATGTGGGAAACGTGGCAACCAACTTGCACACAAACAGCAATGTTATAATGGCCAGATATTGTTTTAGTGCTGTTGGTTAAGAGATAAATATTGGCCAGGACACCGGGGATAAATCCCCTGCTCTTCCTCAAAATAGTGCCATGGGATCTTAAACATCCATCTCAGAGAGCAGACGGAGCCTTTGTTTAATGTCCAATCCAAAAGACAGTAACTACGACAGTGCAGCACTCCCTCAGTACTTCACTGGAGTGTCAGCCTAGATTTGATACTCAAATTTCTGGAGCAGGTCCCTGAACCTACAACCTTCTGACTCAGGGGCAAAGGTGCAACCAACTGAGCCACAGCTGGCACTTGGTGGATGGCAAAGATCCCGCAGCAATACTCAAAGAGCAGCAGTGAGTTGGAACAGAGGGCAGGAGAAACTTCTTCACGCAGTGGATGTGCAATTCACTTCCAAGGTCAGTGCTTGAGCTAGAAACTACTTCAACATCCAAGATTAGATTGGATAGATGGATAAAGAAAAAGGGGAGGAAGGGGATATGGAAACAGTGAGGGTAAATGTGATTAGGACTATCTCTTCCTTCTTAGGCAGTCCCTCGGAACCGAGGATGACTTGCTGCCACACTAAAAATTAGTTCTCAGGTGACTGATGAGTCCAATGCGGGACCTACAGTCTCTGTCACAGGTGGGGCAGACGGTGGTTGAAGGGGCAGGTGGGTGGGGTGCTTGGGTTGATGTGTGCTCCTTCCGCTGTTTGCGCTTGGCTTCCGCTTGCTCCCGGCGAAGAGGTTTGAGGTGTTCGGCGCCTTCCCGGATGCTTCTCCTCCACTTTGTACGGTCTTGGGCCAAGGATTCCCAGGTGTCGGTGGAGATGTTACACTTTTTCAAGGAGGCTTTGAGGGTGTCCTTGAAGCATTTCCTCTGCCCACCTGGAGCTCTCTTGCCGTGTCTGAGCTCCGATTAGAGCGTTTGTTTTGGGAGTCTCGTATCGGGCATGCAGACAATGTAACCCATCCATCGGAGCTGATCGAGCGTGGTCAAAGCTTCGATGCTGGGGATGTTGGCCTGAGCGAGAACACTGACGCTGGTGCGCCTATCCTGCCAATAGATTTGCAGGATCTTGCGGAGGCAGCGTTGGTGGTACCTCTCCAGTGCTTTGAGGTGCCTGCTGTACATGGTCCATGTCTCTGAGGCATACAGCAGGGCGGGTATCATTGCTGCTCTGCAGACCATGAGCTTAGTGCCGGGTTTGAGGTCCTGGTCTTCAAACACTCTCTTCCTCAGGCGACCAAAGGCTGCACTGGCACACTGAAGGCAGTGTTGGACTTCGTCATCGACGTCTGCCCTTGTTGATAGTAGGCTCCCGAGGTATGGAAAGTGGTCCATGTTGTCCAAGGTCTCGTTATGGATTTTGATAATCGGGGAGTAGTACTGTGTGGCGGGGGCAGGTTGGTAGAGGACCTTTGTCTTACGGATGTTTAGTGTCAGGCCCATGCTCTCGTACGCTTCGGCGAAGGTGTTGACGATGGTTTGGAGTTCGACCTCAGAGTGTGCGCAGATGCAAGCGTCGTCTGCATACTGTAATTCGATGACAGAGGATGGGACGGCCTTGGATCTGGACTGGAGGCGATAGAGGTTGAACATTTTCCAGTTTGTTCTGTAGATTAGCTCCACTCCAGCGGGGAGCTTACCGAGGGTGAGATGGAGCATTGCAGCCAGGAAGATCGAGAAGAGCGTTGGTGCGATGACAAAGCCTTGCTTGACCTCGGTCCGTACGTGAATTGGATCTGTCGTGGATCCGTTGGTCAGGATCACAGCTTGCATGTCGTCGTGAAGCAGGCGGAGGTGTCGAAGGCCTTTGTGATGTCAAAGAAGCCCATGTACAGTGGTTGGTGCTGTTCCCTGCATTTCTCTTGTAATTGACATGCGGTGAACATCATGTCCATTGTGCCCCTCAGTGGGCAGAATACACATTGCGACTCTGGGAGGAGCTCTTCAGCCACTGGGGGAAGGCGATTGAGGAGGATGCTTGCAATGACTTTCCCTGTGGCAGACAGCAGGGAGACTCCTCTGTAATTACCGCAATCGGACTTGTCACCTTTCTTGAAGATGGTCACGATTACGGTGTCTCTGAGATCCCCTGGCATGCTCTCCTCCTTCCAAATAAGAGAAATGAGTTCATGTATTCACGCCAATAGCGCTTCTCCGCCATGTTTTAGTGCCTTGGCGGGGATTCCAGCTGCTCCTGAGGCCTTGTTGTTGTTGTTCAGTTGTCGGATGGCCTTTTCAGCCTCATGCCGGGCTGGGGTTGCGCTGAGATGGTGGCGGGTAGCATGCTGCGGGATGGAGTTGAGGACATTTGCGTCAAAGACAGAGTCTCGGTTAAGAAGATCTTCGAAGAGCTCCTTCCAGCGGGCACTGACTGCCTCTCTGTCCTTTATGAGTACCTCTCTGTTCTTGGCCCGCAGCGGGGTAGGACCTTGTGTGCTTGGGCCATAGATGGTCTTGACTGCGCTAAAGAATCCAAGCACGTCGTGGTTGTGGGCTAGCTGCTGGATCTCCTGCACTTTCTCCACCCACCATCTGTTCTTTAGGTCGCAAGCTTTTTGTTGGACCTCGGCCTTCAGGCGTCTGAAGAGCTGCTTTCTTGCTCTCGAGTTCTGTTGCTGTTTCCAGATCAGGAATGCCTTGCACTTGAGACTTATTAGCTCTTGGATCTCCTGGTCGTTCTCATCGAACCAGTCTTGGTGTTTCCTGGTCGAGTGACCGAGAGTCTCTTCACAGGTGCTGATTATGGAGGCCTTGAGTGCAGACCAGGCACTGTGGACACTCTGGGGGAAAAATTGGGTGAGTAGCTCCACCTGTTAGCACCTAAAGAGGCAGTCAGTGGCTGTAGCGCCACTGGCTGCGCCTCCCGCGATATTCAGCAGGGGCGCTAATGGTGGCGTTAGCCATTTGCGCTGCGCCGCCACCGATGACGTCATCGGTGTGCGCAGCGCCCCATTCGCGCCCCGTTCGCGATATTTGGTAGCGAACGGCGCAGTTGCGCCGTTCGCTACCCGCGCCCGGTTCACGGGGCCTTACTGTGCCGGTAGCGGCGCAAATTAAGGTGGAGGTGCGGGGCAGCCGCCTTTTTCGGCGGCCACCTGCCAGCACCTCCGTCCCCGGCCTCCTAACCCCCCCCTGCAGCATTGCCGGCTGTTTCCCGAGAGCCCGGCACTTCTCCTTGGTGCCGGGCTCATTTGCCGGCACTCGCGAGCGGGGATCGCGCTGTTGCAGGCCCCTCCCCCTTAACAGTGGGAGGAAGGCCTGCAGTACCACAGCGTGCCGTGCCGCAGCGTGTGGCGCTGCGGCACGTTGTGCTGCGATATTCAGTTTCAGCGCCCTAAGAGGGACGCGGAGCGCCTCGAGCCTCGCCCCGTGTCCCTCGAGGGGCAATGAAACTGAATATCTGACGATCGCTAAAGCCTCGAACGCTGCGCTAAATCCTGCGCTCAGGCGACTTTTGCGCCACTTTGGCGCCCCAACCCAATTTCTAGGCCTCTGTGTTTCTGAATTAGGACTATTTACTCATGTGGAGGGTAAACATTGACATGGATTGCTTGGGGCAAATGTCATATTCCCGTGTTGTAACTTCTATTTATAAGGAGCCTTACTGTACGGGTCTGTGAGGTGATTTCCCAAACATGATCTGTGAGGCACCACCTCCCCTAGTGCCAGCTTGGCGCTGTTGGTATTAGTCCTGCCCAACCCCCCAGAGTCAGGCGTTGTCAGTTCAAGTTCCATGTCAGCCCCTTGAACATATTAATCCTGGCTAGATACTTGAGTAGAACATTGAGGTGATGCTGCTTTGTTGGAAGTGAGACATTAAGCTGAGGCCACATTGGCCTTCTCAGCTGAACATTAAAGATGCCATGGCACTTTTCTCAAGAAGAGCAGGCAGTGGTCCTGGCTTCCTGGCCAGCATTCCGCCCTTAACCAACACCTAAATAGAAATAACAACAGAAAATGCTGGAAAAACTCAGCAGGCAAGGCAGCATCGGTGGAGAGAGAAATAGAGTCAACGTTTCAGGTCGATGACCTTTTCGTCAGAACTGGAAAAAAGCAGGAAAAGGAAAGCAAGGTTAGGGGCTGGGAAAAGGGGGAAGGGGATGAAAGAACAAAAGGGAAGGTCAGTGATAGGATAGAAAGCAGGAGAGAGTAAGAGACATTAAGAGATATTCAAGGCGAGAGGAGTTGGTAATGGGACAGGTTAAGGAACAAAGGATGGCTCTAGATGAGGCGAGAATTGCGCTGGCAGAATGAAGGACAGCTGCCATGTGGGAGGGAAGAAAAATAGATACACCTAAATAGATCTTGCTGTGGGCAAATCATTTGCCTGATTGCTTTCAATGCACCTAAAGTACTTTGAGATGTGGGCGAACATAGGACCAGGAGGAGGCCATTCAGCCCCTCGAGCCTGTTCCGCCATTCAATTAGATCACGGCTGTTCTGTATCTTAACTCCACCTAACTTCCTTGGTTCCGTAACCCTTAATACCCTTGCCTTACCAAAAATGAAAAAGTCAGTTGCGTCTGCGCAAACGTGCTGTCGTCTATCTGCTCGTGCTGGCTCTGTGGAGTCCAACCTGTAATGTCAACAAGGCGGATTGAACAACACCAGAAGTCAAGGGTAGGAAGGAACTGCTTGTAGTTGAAGTGGTTCTGTAAATCAACGAGAAAAGATGTGTGTTTTCGTTGCAATGCCAGTCCGCAATCCTACTTTTCCAAATTGGTGAGTATTTTATGTGCTTTTATTGCACTGTTAACACCTTGCAGTTCCGGGATACAATCTGTCTCACTTCTGCAACGTTAATCATTATTTGCAGGCCAACTCATTTGAATTTCTCGCCAGCGTCCTTATTTGGTTGGGTTGTACGTCCATCGTCCACACACACCACACCCGCCCCCTTCATCTGAGCGTAATATACTCAGTTACCCATCCCCCACCCCATCCGTCAAGCCCAGGAATCCTCTTCTATCAACAAACAAATGAGACGTTAAACCGAGGCCCCGTCTGCCATCCCAGGTGGACGTAAAAGAGCCCATGGCACTATTTCAAAGAGCCTCCACCAACATCACTAATGCAGATTAACTGGTCAGTATCACATGGCTGTTTGTGGGAGCTTGCTGTGCGCAAATTGGCTGCCTCGTTTCCTAACATTACAACAGTGACCACACTTCAAAAAGTACTTCATTGGCTGTAAAGTGCTTTGGGACGTCCTGAGGTCATGAAACGTGCTGTAGAAATGCAAGTCTTTTTTTCATAGTCAATTTAACATAGAAACATAGAAGATAGGAGCAGGAGTCGGCCATTCGGCCCCTCGAGCCTGCTCCGCCATTCAATGAGATCATGGCTGATCATCCAAATTCAGTACCCTGTCCCTGCCTTCTCTCCATATCCCTTGATCCCTTTAGCCTTAAGAAATATATCCAACTCCTTCTTGAATATATTTAATGAATTGGCCTCTGCTGCCTTCTGTGGTAGAGAATTCCACAGGTTCATCACTCTCTGGGTGAAGAAATTCCTCCTCATTTCTGTCCTAAATGGCTTACCCCTTATCCTTAGACTGTGACCCCTGGTTCTGGACTCCCCGACCATCAGGAACAGCCTTCCTGCATCTAGTCTGTCCAGTCCTGTCAGAATTTTATAAGTTTCAATGAGATCCCCTCTCATTCTTCTAAACTCTAGCGAGTACAAGCCCAATTGTCCCAATCTCTCCTCATACGTCATTCCTGCCATCCCAGGTATCAGCCTGGTGAATCTTCGCTGAACTCCTTCCATGGCAAGAACATCCTTCCTCAGATAAGGCGACCAAAACTGCACACAATACTCAAGGTGTGGTCTCACCAAGGCCCTGTACAACTGCAGCAAGACATCCTTGCTCCTGTACTCAAACCCTCTCGCTACGAAGGCCAACATGCCATTTGCCTTCTTAACCGCCTGCTGCACCTGCATGCTTACTTTCAGCGACTGGTGCACAAGGACACCCAGGTCTCACTGGGTAATACGGACCTTAAAAGATCCCTGTAGTTTCATTGACCTGGGTTTATTTTTCCGTTACCCTACTGATACCTAGCAAGGCGCAGAAACAGTTTTTATGTTGCCGATTGCCTCTCCCGTCAACTCGGAAATGCTAATCTCAAGTTCCAGCAACAGGGAATAATAGAGCCTAGTACCTTTCCTTCTTGCTCCTTCAGAGACACTTTGCTCCTATCTGCTTGAGGGTTGAGTCCTGTGGGAAGTAGAACCATTTTAGGTGCAAATCCTTCCAGGAGCGATATGGCATAAAACCCCATTTAACTGCCTCTGGGAGCCATCAATATTTTTATGTTAGTCTATCAGGATAAATTCTCCAAATATTCCTCCTGCTCTTTAGCTTACAGTTTCTAATTTTTGCAACTTACTTAAATATTCCTTCTAGCTTCATCCTGATCAAAGACCTTGATGTCCCTCCGAGATTCTCTGCGCTCCTCCAATTCTGGCCTCTTGCGCAGCCCCTGATTTTCATCGCTCCACCATTTGGTGGCCGTGCCTTCAGCTGCCTGGGCCCTAAGCTCTGGAATTCCCTCCCTAACCCTCTCCACCTCTCTACCTCTCTCTCCTCCTTTAAGTTGCTCTTTAAAACCTCCCTCTTTGACCAAGCTTTTTGGTCACCTGTCCCAATATCTCCTTATGTGGCCCGGTGTCAAATGTTGTTTGATAATCGCTCCTGTGGAGCGCCTTGGGATATTTTACTACATTAAAGGCTCTATATAAATGCAAGTTGTTGTTGTTGGTGTCTATTCTCATTAGTCAACCCCAACTCTAATTTTAGATCTTTTAGTTTGATGGAAGTGTCAGGCGGCTTTCGCTGGCAAAATGTACATTGCCCTCTGGTATTAAAGCTAACCTGGGCACTGCCCCCTCAGTGCCAACCAATAGGACTGGGAGTACAATTCGCAGCCATGGCTCAGTGGGTAGCACTCTCACCTCTCCAAGGACTTGAGCACAAAAATCTAGGTTGACATCCCAGTGCAGTGCTGAGGGAGTGCTGCGCCGTCGGGGGTGCCGTCTTTTGGACGAAACATTAAACCTCTCCTCTCTCTGTTTCCTCTCTCAGGTGGATGTAAAAGATCCCCTGACACTATTTGAAGAAGAGCAGGGGAGTTCTCCCTGGTGTCCTGGGCCAATATTTATCGCTTAACCAACATCACTAAAACAGATTTTCAGGTCATTGTCTCATAACTGTTTGTGGGATCTTGCTGTGTGCAAATTGGCTGCCATGTTTCCTACATTACAACAGTGATTATATTTCAAAAGTACTTCATTGGCTGTAAGGTGCTTTGGGACGTCCCGAGGTTGTGGGACAACAACAACAACTTGTATTCATATAGCACCCTTAATGTAGTAAAACGTCCCAAGGTGCTTCACAGGAGTGTTATAAAACAAAATTTGACACCAAGCCACATAAGAAGAAATTAGGGCAGGTGACCAAAAGCTTGGTCAAAGAGGTAGGTTTTAAGGAGCGTCTTAAAGGAGGAGAGAGAGGTAGAGAGGCAGAGAGATTTAGGGAGGTAATTCCAGATCTTAGGGCCTAGGCAACAGAAGGCACGGCCGCCAACGGTTGAGCAATTATAATCAGGGATGCTCAAGAGACCAGAATTAGAGGAGCACAGATATCTCGGGGGGTTGTGGGGCTGGAGGAGATTACAGAGATAGGGAGGGGGGCGAGGCCATGGAGGGATTTGAAAACAAGGATGAGAAATTTAAAATCGAGGCACTGCTTAACCGGGAGCCAATGTAGGTCAGCGAGCAGAGGGGGGTGATGGGTGAACGGGACTTGGTGCGGGTTAGGACACGGGCAGCCGAGATTTAGATGAACTCAAGTTTACGTCAGGTCGAATGTGGGAGGCCAGCCAGGAGTGCGTTGGAATAGTCAAGTCTAGAGTTATGGTTGAGGGTTTCTGCAGCAGATGAGCTGAGGCAGGGGGTGGAGACGGGGTTGTGAAAGGAGTTACTGTATATAAAGTTAGTTCTTTTCTTTTTTTCTCTCTTCTATCTCAGGTGAGGACAAGATTGGATTCAGCCCTGATGTGCTCCACCATCAAATAGCTGCTCAGGCTGACTCTCTAGGTCTACCTGTGAAGCACGGGTACTTGCCTTATCTGAGGAAGGATGTTCTTGCCATGGAAGGAGTTCAGCGAAGATTCACCAGACTGATACCTGGGATGGCAGAAATGACGTATGAGGAGAGATTGGGTCGATTGGGCTTATACTCGCTGGAGTTTGGAAGAATGAGAGGGGATCTCATTGAAACTTATAAAATTCTAACAGGACTAGACAGACTAGATGCAGGAAGGATGTTCCCGATGGTGGGGGAGTCCAGAATCAGGGGTCACTGTCTAAGGATAAGGGGTAAGCCATTTAGGACAGAAATGAGGAGGAATTTCTTCACCTAGAGAGTGGTGAACCTGT
Source organism: Somniosus microcephalus (assembly GCF_052327205.1). Lineage (NCBI taxonomy): Eukaryota > Metazoa > Chordata > Chondrichthyes > Squaliformes > Somniosidae > Somniosus > Somniosus microcephalus. The sequence goes on from NC_140989.1 coordinate 17,614,929, forward strand.
GGAATTCTCTGCCACAGAAGGCAGTAGAGGCCAATTCATTAAATATATTCAAGAAAGAGTTAGATATATTTCTTAAGGCTAAAGGGATCAAGGGATATGGGAAGAAAGCAGGGACAGGGTACTGAATTTGGATGATCAGCCATGATCTCATTGAGATCGTTCTCCCTGCTTCGGGCGGCCAGCTCTCACCGCTCGCTCCCGCAACTGGAGCGAGGTGCTCGGCGAGTCGGGCAGAGGCAGCGCAGCGCGGTGAGCAGCAGCAGCAGCCAAGCTGACCCGCTGGAGCACATCGGCCGGCAGCTCCTCGGCGGGAAGGAATTCCGACTGGGAGGAGGGGAGCCGAGCATGGCGGCCAGAGGCCGACCCGTGAAGAGAGAGAAGTAGGCCCCGGGCCGTGGAGCGTGGAGCCGGCGACGGTGAAGAGGAGGCCGCATTGGAGCATTCACATCCCAACGATGTGTTCGGCGAGTCGGGCAGAGGAGCGCAGCGCAACGAGCAGCAGCAGCAGACTCACGACACGCTGCAGCACGTCGGCTGGCAGCTCCATTTCGGGTAACTCGCAGTCCGGATGGGAGGAGGGGAGCCGGGCATGGTGGCCAGAGCGGGAGAAGCAGGCCACCACACGTGGAGCCGGCAACAGTGAGGAGGAGGCCGCGGTGAAGAGGAGGACGGAGCGGCTGAGGGACATCATGCTCCCACTGCCACGGGAAGCCATTGTATTGACTCTGAACACGGCGCTGTTTGTATAGCTGACACGTCCCTACGGGGAACAAGCATTCCATTGTACTTGTTACATATGGCAAATAAATCTAATCTGAATCTGAATCTGAATCTGAATGGTGGAGCAGGCTTGAGGGGCCGAATGGCCTACTCCTGCTCCTATCTTCTATGTTTCTATGGAGTCTGGAGGGTGAACTGTCACCCACGGGTCTGTACCCATCCGTGGGGTGCACAGCGGGATTAAGAAGAGCGACTGCTCATTTCCCTGCGATCAGACAGCAATGCTCCCAGGCTAAGCATATGGTTGCTCGGGGTCCGTGCAAGTGCTGGAGAATCTCCGAACGCAGAACAAGAGATGGAAACTTTCTGAAGGCTCAGTACCTGACAAATTGACTTTGGATTCACTTGCGGGTTGGCCATCTGACCTACTTTTATGATTTTCCATTGAATTCCTCCCCAAGTTCTTGTAAAATTCTCCGACGCAATGTATGCCCCAGGGCTAGAAATAATTAGCCCTAAATGTCCATTAAATACTGCAGACTTCAGACTTTCTTGTTTTGTTTTTCACATTCCCCATAATAGCCGTGCGAGGTGTTGGTTTTAAAACGCTGGAAGCAGCAGCCTTAACGAAGTGGAGCTCGGCATCAAGTGGGATGTTGCTAATAGCGTGTCATCGCAACACATAACACCGTCTGGAATCCGACAGCACATTCAACGCCGCATTTTTCCATTAAAAAAAAGATTATTTATTTTTACCGTTTTGAACACTTTATGTTTCCATGACGTCGACACACATGTGTTGCTGATTGTGGAAACAGACATGTTGTAAATGTCTTTGGCACGAGGCACGGCCTAATCACTTGCAGCTCTTGCAGTCAGTTGTCAGAGAGAAGTCGCAGCCAGTTTGCCTCGGCACGCTCGCAATCCTGGACGTTACTTTGCGCCTGGCGAAACCGACCAAGATTTAGATCACCAAAAAACATTCACCCACCCGCCCCGTTGGACGACTGCAGGGGCTTTGGTGTCATTACACCATAGCCTCAAGTTGGTCGTGGAACTCCTCCCCCACTCTCAGTGCTTTGGGACATCCTGAGGTTATGAAAGGCGCTATATAAATGCTTTCTTTTATTACATAGAAACATAGAAGATAGGAGCAGGAGTAGGCCATTCGGCCCCTCGAGCCTGCTCCGCCATTCAATGCGATCATGGCTGATCATCCAAATTCAGTACCCTGTCCCTGCCTTCTCCCCATTTCCCTTGATCCCTTTAGCCTTAAGAAATATATTTAACTCCTTCTTGAATATATTTAATGAATTGGCCTCTACTGCCTTCTGTGGTAAAGAATTCCACAGGTTCACCACTCTCTGGGTGAAGAAATTCCTCCTCATCTCTGTCCTAAATGGCTTACCCCTTATCCTTAGACTGTGACCCCTGGTTCTGGACTCCCTGGCCATCGGGAACATCCTTCCTGCACCTAGTCTGTCCTATTCAACAAGGGCAGGCAGCATGGATGAGCCCGCCTGTCATTACCTGACTTCGATGCCTTTACATGGGGAGGGGAGGGGAGAGTCACCATAGGAACACAGCACAGGAACAGGCCATTCATCCCCTTGAGCCTGTTCTGCCATTCATTTGGCTGATTGGTATCTTAACTCCATTTAGCCACCTTGGTTCAAAAACATAGAAACATAGAAGATAGGAGCAGGAGTAGGCCATTCGGCCCCTCGAGCCCACTCCGCCATTTAATGAGATCATGGCTGATCATCCAAATTCAGTATCCTGTCCCTGCTTTCTCCCCAATAGAAACGTAGAAGATAGGAACCATTAATGCCCTTGCCCAACAAAGATCAATCAATCTCAGTTTTGAATTTTTCAATTGACCCCCCCCCCCAAACTCGACAGTTTTTTGGGGAGGAGATTCCGGATTTCCACTACCCTTTGTGTGAAGAAGTGCTTCCTGATTACACCCCTGAATGGCCTGGCTCGAATTTTAAGGTTCATGCCCCCTTGTTCTGGACTCCCCCCCTACCAGAGGAAATAGTTTTTCTCGATCTATCCTATCAACTCCTTTAATCATCTTAAACACCTCAATTAGATCACCCCTTAACCTTCTATACTTGAGAGAATCATCGACTCCATTCTCAACAGGTCCTTCTGATGGGGTCAGGAGGGAAGCTCAGGTTGGAGTATAAGAGTAAGGAAGTCTTGCTACAATTGTACAGGGCCTTGGTGAGACCACACCTGGAGTACTGTTCATAGTTTTGGTCTCCTTTTCTAAGGAAGGATATACTTGCCTGGGAGGCAGTGCAACAAAGGTTCACTAGATTGATTCCTGGGATGAGAGGGTTGTCCTATGATGAGAGATTGTGTAGATTGGGCCGATACTCTCTGGAGTTTAGAAGAATGAGAGGTGATCTCAATGAAACATACAAGATTCTGAGGGGGATTGACAGGGTAGATGCTGAGAGGTTGTTTCCCCCTGGCTGGAGTGTCTAGAACTAGGGGGCACAGTCTCAGGATAAGGGGTCGGCCATTTAAGACCGAGATGAGGAGGAATTTCTTCACTCAGAGGGTGGTGAATCTTTGGAATTCTCTGCCCCAGAGGGCTGTGAATGCTGAGTCTTTGAGTGTATTCAAGGCTCAGATCGATAGATTTTTGGACTCTAGGGGAATCAAGGGATATGGAGATCAGGCAGGAAAGTGGAGTTGAGGTCGAAGATCAGCCATGATCTTATTGAATGGCGGAGCAGGCTCGAGGGGCCGTATGGCCTGCTCCTGCTCTTATTTCTTATGTTCTCATGTTGATGGGTGGGGGAGGCAATGTTGACCGAGAGCAAAATGGCCTCTTTTCCCATCACAGTGAAACCTTGTAGGATTTGCGGGATGGTTGAATTGACGCCAGGGGAATCAGATACTGCAAGAGTGCTGGCGATCTTCCATTGTGTCCCACCCGGGACTTTTTCTCCAAGTGGGTTGCGACGTAACATTAGATTTGAAGTTGATGGTGTGGAAATCCATCCGTATTGTTCCTTAAGAGAGTTGAGGCTTGGTGGGCCGATAGCCAACAGTGGAATGTGACTGGGGTCTACTGAGGGCCAATGATTAACTTCAACGCTATAAGCATATTGTTAACAACTTATAGTTGCTAGTGTAACGAGAGTTGATGATCTACAGTACACAGAGGTCGGCAAAGGATATGTTATGCTCAAACTGGATGCGGCCCTGGATTCGATAGGAAACACCCTAGAAATAAGTCAGGAAATAAGTGAAGCTCTAATTAATATTTTCAAGAGTCCTATAAATACAGAGAGCTGTAGCTAAAGAAAGATAGAAAGACTTGCATTTCTATAGCGCCTTTCACCACCACCAGACGTCTCAAAGCGCTTTACAGCCAATGAAGTACTTTTTTTGAAGTGGAGTCACTGTTGTAATGTGGGAAACGCGGCAGCCAATTTGCGCACAGCAAGCTCCCACAATTAGCAATGTGATCATGACCAGATCATCTGTTTTTGTTATGTTGGTCTAAGGGGCTGGAGAGTTGTGGTGTATGTGCCTTTAAGAGCCCCTGTGTCCTGTAATGCCGGTAATGGCCACTCGGGCTATATAAGCCTGTATAGTGTCTTGTATCTTTTAGTTCACCTCCAGACTTTGTTCAGTAAACACCTGTTAAACCAACTCCTGCATTCCGTGTCTCCATTAACACACGGATACAACAGTGGCGACGAATTGGAAACGGACTTACCTGCAATTCGGCAGCACCTCAAAGAGATCGATTCCTCAGGTCGAAGAAAAAAGAAAAGGGAGAAACTTTGGTTTCACCAGCTAGCCGGGCTGGTGGCAGGTGCTGCAATAATCCTTCCTGGGCGGCGGGCTGGGGCTCGATCGGCTGGCTCTGCAGCGGGGCCGAGCAGCGAAGGCGGAGGCAAACAGAGACGGAGGGTGGAGCACTCGGGAGACGGCCAGCTCTGCAAGGCAGGTCGGCGTTCGGACCAGGTAGAGGGAGGGAAAAGTCCCAGAGAGTCCGGCGGGAACGAGTCTCCGACTATTAAAAATATCTGTATAAATAAAAATCGCGGAGAACAGCGTTGTCAGCAGCGACAGCGGCGGGAAAACGCGGGAGGCGCCATTTTTTTTTTCAGGATGCCTAAGACTGGCAATATTACCGCTTTCGATAGTGATGTAGAGGATTGGACCACATATGTAATTGGACGACATAGGTAAAAAGAGGGATGAGGTCCTGCAGCAAGAATTTAGGGAGCTAGGTGAAGGATTAAAGAGCAGGACCTCAAAGGTTGTAATCTCTGGATTACTCCCGGTGCCACGTGCTAGTGAGTATAGGAATGGGAGGATAGAACAGATGAATGCGTGGCTAAAGGGATGGTGCAGGAGGGAGGGCTTTAGTTTCCTGGATCACTGGGTCTGCTTCTGGGAAAGGTGGGACTTGTACAAGTCGGACGGTTTACACCTGAACCAGAGGGGAACCAATATTCTTGCGGGGAGGTTTGCTAGCACTGCTGGGGTGGGTTTAAACTAACTTGGCAGGGGGATGGGGTACAGAGTGGAGCTATAGCAGGGGGTGATTTACAGCCAAATACAGAGAAAAAAACAAGGCAGAGCAAATATGCGAAGGCAAAAGGGAATATGGCAGGGCTGGAAGGCATCTATTTTAATGCAAGGAGTCTTGCAAATAAGGTGGACGAACTGAAGTTGTTGTTGAACACATGGGAGTACGATATTGTTGCTATCACGGAGACATGGTTGAGGGAGGGTCAGGACTGGCAGCTCAATATTCCGGGGTATAGAATCTTCAGGCGAGACAGAGGGGTGTGTAAAAGGGGAGGGGGTGTTGCAATATTAATTAAGGAGTCAATTACTGCTGTAAGGAGGGATGATATATTAGCGGGTTCCTCTAATGAGGCCATATGGGTACAACTTAAAAACAAAAAGGGGGCAAGCACTTTGCTGGGAGTGTACTATAGGCCCCCAAACAGTCAGGGGGAGATAGAGGAACAGATATGTAGGCAAATCTCAGAAAAGTGCAAAAATAATAGGGTAATAATAGTGGGGGATTTCAACTTCCCCAATATAAATTGGGATAGTCAGAGTGTGAAAGGCTTAGAGGGTGCAGAATTCTTAAAGTGCATCCAGGAGAGCTTTTTGAGCCAACATGTAGAAAGTCCTACAAGAGAGGGGGCGATACTGGACCTAATTCTGGGGAATGTAGCCGGGCAAGTGGTGGAAGTGTCAGTAGGAGAGCATTTTGGCGATAGTGACCATAATTCGGTGAGATTTAAGGTGGTCATGGAAAAAGACAAAGACGGCCCGGAAATAAGGGTTCTAAATTGGGGGAAGGCTGATTTTAATATGATAAGGCAGGATCTGGCCAAAGTGGACTGGGAGCAGCTACTTATAGGAAAATCCACATCAAGACAGTGGGAGACTTTCAGAAGGGAAATAGAGAGAGTACAACGCCAACATGTTCCTGTAAAGGTCAAGGGTGGGACCAACAAGCAAAGGGAACCTTGGATGACAAGGGATATACAAAAATGCATTAGAAATAAAAGGGGGGCTTTTGGCAGTTACAAAAGACTAAAGACGGAAGAAGCCCTAGAGGAGTATAAAAAGTGCAGGGGCATACTTAAAAAAGAAATTAGGAGGGCGAGGAGGGGCCATGAAATAACACTGGCGAGCAAAATAAAGGAAAATCCTAAGACGTTTTATAAGTATATTAAGGGCAAGAGGATAACCAGGGAAAGGGTAGGGCCCATTAGGGACCAAAGTGGCAATCTGTGTGTAGAGCCAGATGATGTAGGCGGGGTTTTAAATGAATTTTTTGCATCTGTGTTCACTATGGAGAGAGACGATGCAGACATAGAAATCGGGCAAGGGGACTGTGACATACTTGAACATATTAGCATCGAGAGGGAGGAGGTGCTAGCGGTTTTAGCAGGCCAAAAAGTGGATAAATCCCCAGGCCCGGACGAGATGTATCCCAGGCTGCTGTGGGAGGCAAAGGAGGAGATTGCAGGGGCTCTGACACAAATTTTCAGAACCTCTCTGGCCACAGGGGATGTACCAGAGGACTGGAGAACAGCTAATGTAGTACCATTATACAAGAAGGGTAGCAGGGATAAACCAGGGAATTACAGGCCAGTGAGCCTAACATCTGTGGTAGGGAAATTATTGGAAAAAATTCTGAGGGACAAAATTAGTCTCCACTTGGAGAGGCAAGGATTAATCGGGGATAGTCAGCATGGCTTTGTCAAGGGTAAATCATGTCTGACAAATCTGATTGAATTTTTCGAGGGGGTGACTAGGGGGGTGGATGAGGGAAATGCTGTGGATGTGGTTTACATGGACTTCAGTAAAGCTTTTGACAAAGTCCCGCATAGGAGACTGGTCAAGAAGGTAAGAGCCCATGGGATCCAGGGTGCCTTGGCGCGTTGGATCCTAAACTGGCTGAGTGGCAGGAGGCAGAGGGTGATGGTCGAAGGATGCTTTTGTGACTGGAAGCCTGTGTCCAGTGGGGTACCTCAGGGATCGGTGCTGGGTCCCTTGTTGTTTGTAATCTACATAAATGATTTGGATGAGAATGTAAAAGGTATGATCAGTAAGTTCGCAGATGACACGAAAATTGGTGGGATGGTAAATTGCGAGGAGGAAAGCCTCAGGCTACAGGACGATATAAACGGGTTGGTCAGATGGGCGGAAAAGTGGCAAATGGAATTTAACCCTGAAAAGTGCGAGGTGATGCATTTTGGACGGACAAATAAGGCAAGGAAATACACAATGAGTGGTAGGACCCTAGGAAGTACAGAGGGTCAGAGGGACCTTGGTGTACATGTACATAGATCTCTGAAGGCAGCGGAACAGGTAGATAAGGTGGTTAAAAAGGCATATGGGATACTTGCCTTCATTAGCCGAGGCATAGAATATAAGAGCAGGGAGGTTATGATGGAGCTGCACAAAACGCTGGTGAGGCCACAGCTGGAGTACTGTGTGCAGTTCTGGTCGCCTCACTATAGGAAGGATGTGATTGCTTTGGAGAGGGTGCAGAGAAGATTCACCAGGATGTTACCTGGGATGGAGCGCCTCAGCTATGAAGAAAGACTAAACAGGCTGGGGTTGTTTTCCTTGGAGCAAAGAAGGCTGAGGGGGGACCTGATTGAGGTGTACAAAATGATGAGGGGCATAGATAGGGTAGATAAAGAGGAACTTTTCCCCTTAGTAGGGGGGTCAATAACAAGGGGGCATAGATTCAGGGTAAGGGGCAGGAGATTTAGAGGGGATTTGAGGAGGAACTTTTTCACCCAGAGGGTGGTTGGAATCTGGAACTCACTGCCTGAAAGGGTGGTAGAGGCAGGAACCCTCACAACATTCAAGAAGCATTTGGATGAGCACTTGAAATGCCATTGCATACAAGGCTATGGACCAAATGCTGGAAAATGGGATTAGACAGGACAGGGGTGGATGGGCGGCGCAGACACGATGGGCCGAAGGGCCTCTTTCTGTGCTGTAAAACTCTATGACTCTATGACTCTATGACATATGTGGAAAGAGTGGAAGTATATTGCACAGCGAATGAAACAGAGGATGATAAAAAGGCATCGGTACTTCTAAATCTAATGGGCGCAAGGACATACGGGCTGTTATGAAACTTAATCACTCCAGCCAAACCGATGTACAAGAATTTTAAGGAGATTGTTGATACCCTACACTGCCAATTCGGGGCAGGACTGGCAGATTCTCTATGAGACAAATTTGTCTGCGATCTCCTAAGTGAAGGAACACAGAAAAGGCTACTTTCTGAGAAAGATTTGACACTGGACAAGGCTTTCAGTGTGGCTGTATCATACAAAGCAGCAGCAAGAGGAGCTGCAGAGATACAGCAAAAGCCACAGGACTTCGGCACCCATGAAATGACACGGGGTTTCGAGAGATGTTATCGCTGCGGCAGGTCCACCCATGCTGCTGGTTCAAGGACAAAGCATGCAGGCAATGCGAAAAGATGGGACACATTACACGTGTATGCCGATCTGGAAACAAAAAACCCACCGACAGAAAAAAAATCAATGAGGAAAAGTACAGAAAGGTACAAATGATGACAGACAGTAGCTCCGAAGACCAGAAGAGCGATAGCGACTCCGGAAACAAGAGACTAAGCTCTCTCAAATTACATAATATAATTGCCAAAGAAGATTACCAGACCATTTGGGTTACCCTCACGATAGCAGGGTCCCCAGTTAAAATGGAGCTAGATACAGGATCAGCTCTGACCATCATAAGTCGACGGGATTACAAGCGGCTATTTCCGCATATACCTTTGAAAGACACATCCATTACCTTGAAAACATATACGGGGCAGAAAGTATACCCCAAAGGGAAAATAAAGGTGCCTGTTGTATACAATGGCAAGGAAATACAGAAGTTGTATTTAGACGTTCTGCAAGATGGTGGTCCACCGCTGTTGGGACGTGAATGGATCAGGAAGATACGTTTAGACTGGCACTCCATTCAGGCACTGACGGTGACCAGTAAGAAAAAAAATGATGATGACGTCATACCTGAACGATTAAAAGACATCTTGGCCAACGCCAAAGAAGTGTTTCAACAGGAACTAGGAACCTTGAAAGGCGTCACCGCCTCAATAAAAGTGGAAGATGCGGCAATTCCCAAGTTTTTTAAGGCAAGGCCGGTGCCATACGCAATTCGTCCAGCAGTCGAGGCAGAGCTGGAGAATTTGGAAAAGACAGGCGTGTTATCCAAGATAGATTGGAGCGAGTGGGCAACACCCATCGTCCCGGTCATGAAGAAAATGTTGAATAATGATAAATCTGAAGAACAGAGAAAAATTTGCATCTGTGGGGACTTCAAGGTGACTGTAAACCCGATCCTTCACACGGTACAGTATCCTCTTCCGAGGATAGAAGATATTTTCGCCTCATTATCCGGAGGGAAACGTTTCACCAAAATTGACTTGGCACAGGCATATCTACAGATGGAGGTTGAGGAGGCCTCTAAAAAGTATCTCACGATAAACACACACAAAGGCCTGTACCAGTACAATCGACTGGTTTTCGGAGTAGCATCAGCTCAAGCTATCTGGCAAAGCGCTATGGAGCAAGTCCTGCAAGGGATTCCGGGGACTCAATGCTACCTAGATGACATCCTTGTAACAGGAGAAAACGACAACGAGCACCTTGCCAATTTGGAGCAGGTGCTCACTAGGCTGAGAGAACGGGGCCTACGAGCAAATTGCCCCAAGTGCGAATTTTTCCAGAAACAAATATCATATTGTGGCCACATAATTAACGAAGAAGGGTTGCATAAGTCACCTGAAAAAATTGAAGCAGTCATAAAAGCCCCAGCACCTGAAAATGTCTCACAATTAAGGTCGTTTCTGGGATTGATAAATTACTATCATAAATTTTTACTGAACTTGTCAACTGTTCTGCGCCCTCTTAACGCACTGCTACAAACGGGAGTAATTTGGAAATGGAGCAAAGACTGTAAACATGCCTTCCATAAATGCAAAGGCTTGATCACGTCCAAGGAAGTTTTGGCTCATTACAACCCATCACTGCCAATCAGACTGGCGTGCGATGCATCCCCTTACGGCGTAGGAGCGGTATTATCGCATAGATTCCCTGATGGCTCAGAACGGCCGATAGCTTTTGCGTCACGCTCATTGAACTCAGCTGAGCGTAACTATGCCCAGATCGACAGGGAAGCACTCAGCCTGGTATGGGGAGTGAAGAAATTCAACAATTATCTACACGGACAAAAATTTACCTTGTTGACTGACCATCAACCCCTCGTCTCCATATTCAACCCTAAAAAGTGCGTTCCCATTATGACAGCGCAAAGGCTACAGAGGTGGTCCCTTTTCCTAGGGGCACACCAATATGACATAGAATACAAAGGATCAAAACATCATGGAAATGCTGACGGTTTATCGCGTCTACCGTTGCCAACGGTAGAAGAAGCACCTACAGTGGACCCAGTGGAAATGTTCCACTCAACCATAGTGGAATGTCTACCAGTAACAAATTCTACCATTGAAAAGGAAACGAGAAATGACCTGACCCTCTCACGAGTCTACGATTTAACGGTGAAGGGATGGCCAGCACATGGCGAACCACTGTTGCCAGCATTCTCGCAAAGAAGAGAACAGCTGTCAGTGTGCCGAGGAACCTTGATGTGTGGATCCAGAGTGGTGATTCCACCCAAACTCCAGGATAAAGTGCTAAAGGAGCTTCACGAGGGGCATCTGGGTGGAGTGAAAATGAAGAACCTAGCAAGAGCCTTTGTGTGGTGGCCAGGTATCGATGGAGACATCGAAGAAATGACCAAGGGCTGTCTAGGATGCCAGAAGGTCCAAAACGCCCCACCACAAGCGCCTCTACATCCATGGGAGTGGCCCTCATCTCCATGGCAAAGGGTACACATCGACTTTGCTGGTCCATTTATGGACTCAATGTTCTTAATTGCGGTTGATGCACACTCCAAGTGGCCGGAGGTAATAAAGATGTCCTCCACCACCACGGAAAAAACCATCACGGTATTAAGGACCATATTTGCCAGGAATGGGCTGCCTGAACAGATCTGTTCTGATAATGGACCACAATTTGTGTCCAAAGAATTCAGGAAGTTCTTAAAAAACAATTGGGTTAAGCACTACACGTCCGCCCCATACCATCCCGCCACCAATGGATTGGCTGAAAGGTTTGTCCAGACCTTCAAGAAGGCCATAAAGGCCATGGGTAATGAAGACATAAATCTACAGCATAAGGTAGATAACTTCTTGTTTGCATACAGGAATTCAACACATATGGTTACAAACCAGACTCCCGCCATGATGTTTTTCAATAGAAGCCTAAGATGCCGGCTGGATTTGATCAAGCCAAACATCAGAAGGGACGTAGAGAACCGGCAATTTCAAGGCATGAATGAAAGGCCAACTAGAACCTTCCAGATAGGTCAACAAGTTTTGGCCCGGGATTACCGTACCGAGAAATGGCAGCCTGGAGCTATTTGCACACGACTAGGACCACTGATGTATACCGTGGACATTGGAGAAAGCATAATAAGGCGCCATGCTGACCAGATCATAGAGTCATCCGAAAAGGGACAACCTACACCACAACTCTATACGCCTAATGATGAAGTAGAGATACCCATAGTATCTACCTCCGATCCGGTGATACTGGAACCAGATGAACCTGACACTGGCATTCCAGCCGAATCGACCTTGCCAAAAGAACCTACTACACCACCGAAAACTACTACACCACCGAGGCGTTATCCGGACCGAGTCAGGAAGCCTCCAGAGAGACTGACTTATAATTGATTAACTGCAGCAAATATGAAGATTATTGTTCTTGTAAACATGTTAATAACAATTACTTAAAATGTTATGTACTGGTTGTCTAAAAGGGGAGGAATTGTGGTGTATGTGCCTTTAAGAGCCCCTGTGTACTGTAATGCCGGTAATGGCCACTCGGGCTATATAAGCCTGTATAGTGTCTTGTATCTTTTAGTTCACCTCCAGACTTTGTTCAGTAAACACCTGTTAAACCAACTCCTGCATTCCGTGTCTCCATTAACACACGGATACAACAAGAGTGGTAATCTCCGTATTTCGAAAAGTTAGTCAAACAGATTTAAGAAAAAATGGCAAGAGAACCAAAGGGGTGTAGATGAAAGACATTTTTTTTTAGCACAGCGAGGTGTTGTGATCTGGAATGCGCTGCCTGAAAGGGCAGTGGAAGCTAATTCAATAGTCATTTTCAAAAGGGAATTGGATATATACAAGAAAAGGAGAAATTTAGCACAGAAGGAGACCATTCAGCCCATCTTCCTGTGCCTTGCTCTTTGAAAAAGCTATCCAATTAGTCCCACTCCCCTACTCTTTCCCCATATCCCTGCAAATTTCTCCTTTTCAAGTATATGTGTAAAGGAGCATCTTCAAGGAGGAGAGGTAGAGGTGTATAGAGGTTTAAGGAGGGAAATCCAGTGCTTAGGGTTGAGATGGCCGAAGGCATGGCCGCCAATGCTTGTGCGAAGGGAGTGGGGACGGTAGGAAAAGATTACATTACTTCGGATATACGGCACAGAAACAGGACATTCGGCCCAGCCAGTCCATGCCGGCGTTTATGCTCCATTCGAGCCTCCTCCCGGCTTTCCTCATCTAAATCTATCAGCATAACCCTCTATTCCCTTCTCCCTCATATGCTTGTCCAGCCTCCCCTTAAATGCATCTATACTATTCGCTTCAACCACTCCCCGTGGTAGCGAGTTCCACATTCTCACCACTCTCGGGGTAAAGAAGTTTCTTCTGAATTCACTATTGGATTTCTTGGTGACTATCTCATATTGATGGCCTCTAGTTATGCTCTTCCCCACAAGTGGAAACATTCTCTCTATGCACTCGATCAAAATTTTTCATAATTTTAAAGACCTCTATTAGGTCACCCCTCAACCTTCTTTTTCAAGAGAAAAGAGACCCAGCCTGCTCATCCTTTCCTGATATGTATACCCTCGCATTTCTGGTATCATCCTTGTAAATCTTCTCTGCACCCTCTCCAGTGCCTCTATATCCTAAAACATAAGAAATAGGAGCAGGAGTAGGCCATACGGCCCCTCGGGCCTGCTCCGCCATTCAATAGGATCATGGCTGATCCGAATCTAGACTCACGTCCACTTCCCTGCCCTCTCCCCGTAACCACTAATTCCCTTATCTGCTAGGAAAATATCTATCTCCATTTTAAATTTATTTAATGTTGCAGCTTCCACAGCTCTCTGGGGTAGCAAATTCCATAGATTTACTACCCTCTGAGTGAAGAAGTTTCTCCTCATCTCAGTTTTGAAAGGGCAGCCCCTTATTCTTAGATTATGCCCCCTAGTTCTAGTCTCCCCCATCAGTGGAAACATCCTCCCCGCATCCACCCGATCAAGCCCCCTCACAATCTTATATGTTTCGATAAGATCGCCTCTCATTCTTCTGAACTCCAATGAGTAGAGTCCCAACCTACTCAACCTTTCCTCATACGTCAACCCCCTCATCTCTGGAATCAACCGAGTGAACCTTCTCTGAACCGCCTCGAGAGCAAGTATATCTTTTCTTAAATATGGAAACCAAAACTGCATGCAATATTCCAGGTGTGGCCTCACCAATACCCTGTATAACTGCAGCAAGACTTCCCGGTTTTTATACTCCATCCCCCTTGCAATAAAAGCTAAGATTCCATTGGCCTTCCTGATCACCTGCTGCACCTGCATACTAACTTTTTGTGTTTCATGCACCAGGACCCCCAGATCCCTTTGTACTGTAGCACTTTGCAGTTTCTCTCCATTTAGATAATAACTTGCTCTTTGATTTTTTCTGCCAAAGTGCATAACCTCACACTTTCCAACATTATATTGCATCTGCCAAATCTCTGCCCACTCACTTAGCCTGTCTATGTCCTTTTGCAAGTTTTTTATGTCCTCCTCACTCACTGCTTTCCCTCCCATCTTTGTATCGTCGGCAAACTTGGATATGTTGCACTCGGTCCCTTCCTCCAAATCGTTAATATAGATTGTAAAGAGTTGGGGTCCCAGCACTGACCCCTGCGGAACACCAGTAGTTACTGATTGCCAGCCCAAGAACGAACCATTTATCCCAACTCTTTGTTTTCTGTTAGATAGCCAATCTTCCACCCATGCCAGTATATTACCCCCAATCCTGTGATTTTTTTATCTTGATCAGTAATCTTTTGTGTGGCACCTTGTCAAATGCCTTTTGGAAGTCCAAATACACTACATCCACTGGTTCCCCTTTATCCACCCTGTATGTTACATCCTCAAAGAATTCGAGCAAATTTGTCAAACATGACTTCCCCTTCGTAAAACCATGCTGACTCTGTCCTTTTAAATTATGTTTATCCAAATGCTCTGTTACTGTTTCCTTAATAATGGACTCCACCATTTTGCCAACCACAGATGTTAGGCTAACTGGTCTATAGTTTCCAGCTTTTTGTCTACTTCCCTTCTATAATATGGCGACCAGAATTGTATGCAGTACTCCAAGTGTGGTCTAACCAAGGTTCGATACGGGTTTAGCATAACTTCCCTACTTTTCAAGTCTATACCTCTAGAAATAAACCCTAGTGCTTGGTTTGCCTTTTTTATGGCCTTGCTCATCTGTGTCACAACTTTTAGTGATTTGTGTATTTGTACTCCGAGATCCCTTTGTTCCTCTACCCTACCTAGACTCGCACCCTCCAAGTGATAAGTGACCTCCCTATTCTTCCTACTAAGCTGTAATACCTCCCATTTATCTGTGTTGAACTTCATTTGCCAATTATATGCCCATTCTGTAAATTTAACAATGATAGAAGGTGAGGTAAATAAATAGGCAGTGGTTAGGTGGCCCCCAACCTTGGGCTTTATGCGGGGAAGGGAAGACTGGTGAGGAGCGCCACAGTTTTTGAAATGAGGGAAGGAATGCGTTAGTGTCAGAGACAATGCAGTGAGTCTCCACTTCAACATAGCGGGATTGACTTTTAACTTTCCCGCCCGGGTGTTAAACTGACATTGCGGATCTGAGCCCATTATAGTGTCAGCCTGGTTTTCATTTCCGTTGATTCCATTGAAAATTGGACAGATTCTATAACAGGCGGCTAACCCGCAACACCGGGGCAGGGAGCAGAACATCTAACCCTAGCGAATCACTACGTCGAGTTGTAGTTAGAACTGCAGTTTCTTGCAGCTGTGCAGTGCAAAAACAGGCAAGGATGTGCATTGCTGAGCCGTAGCTCCGTTGGAATAGCTGTCCTCCGAGTCATGAAGGGTTGTTGGTTCAAGTCCCATTCCAATATTTATCCCTCAACCAACATCACCAAGACAGATTATCTGGGTCATTATCACATTGCTGTTTGTGGGAGCTTGCTGTGCGCAAATTGGCTGCCGTGTTTCCTACATTGCAACAGTGACCACACTTCAAAAAGTACTTCATTGGCTGTGAAGCACTTTGGGACGATTGGGTCGATTGGGCTTATACTCGCTGGAGTTTAGAAGAATGAGAGGGGATCTCATTGAAACTTATAAAATTCTAACAGGACTAGACAGACTAGATGCAGGAAGGATGTTCCCGATGGCGGGGGAGTCCAGAATCAGGGGTCACAGTCTAAGGATAAGGGGTAAGCCATTTAGGACAGAGATGAGGAGGAATTTCTTCACCCAGAGAGTGGGGAACCTGTGGAATTCTCTACCACAGAAGGCAGTGGAGGCCAATTCATTAAATATATTCAAGAAGGAGTTAGATATATTTCTTAAGGCTAAAGGGATCAAGGGATATGGGGAGAAGGCAGGGACAGGGTACTGAATTTGGATGATCAGCCATGATCGCATTGAATGGCGGGGTAGGCTCGAGGGGCCGAATGGCCTACTCCTGCTCCTATCTTCTATGTTTCTGTGTTTCTATGGGACGTCCGGTGGTGGTGAAAGGCGCTATAGAAATGCAAGTCTTTCTACATTGACTCAGAGACAAGGGTCCTCAATTTAAATAAAGGAAACTACGATGGTCTGAGGAGCGAGTTGGGTAGGATTGATTGGGGAATGGCACTCAAAGGCTTAACGGTGGATAGGCAATGGCAAACATTCAAAGACCGAATGGATGAGCTACAGAATTTGTTCATCCCAGTTTGGCATAAAAATAAAACAAAAAAGGTGACTCAACCGTGGCTAACAAGGGAAATCAGGGATCGCATAAGATCCAAGGAGAGGACATATAAATCGGCTAGAAAAAGCAATAATCCTGAGGATTGGGAGCAGTTTAGGAGTCAACAAAAGAGGACAAAGGGATTAATTAAGAAAGGGAAAATAGAATATGAGAGTAAGCTAGCAAGGAACATAAAAACTGACTGTAAAAGCTTTTATAGACATGTGAAGAGAAAAAGATTGGTGAAGTCAAGCATAGGTCCCTTACAGTCAGAATCAGGGGAATTTATAATGGGAAACAAGGAAATGGGAGACCAACTAAATACATACTTTGGCTCTGTCTTCACAAAGAAGGACACAAATAACCTCCCAGAGATGCCGGGGAACATAGGGTCTGATGAAAGGGAAGAACTGAAAGAAATCAGTATTTGTAGGGAAATGGTGTTAGGAAAATTGATGGGACTGAAGGCCGATAAATCTCCAGGGCCTGATGGTCTACATCCCAGGGTACTTAAGGAAGTGGCCCTAGAGATAGTAGATGCATTGCTGGTCATCTTCCAGAACTCGATAGACTCTGGAGCGGTACCCATGGATTGGAGGGTAGCTAATGTTACCCCACTATTCAAAAAAGTGGTAGAGAAAAAGCGGGGAATTATAGACCGGTAAGCCTGACATCGGTAGTGGGGAAAATGCTAGAGTCTATTATAAAAGATGTAATAGCAGAGCACTTGGAAAGCAGTGACAGGATCGGACAAAGTCAACATGGATTTACAAAAGGTAAATCATGCTTGACTAATCTACTGGAATTTTTTGAGGATGTAACTGGTAAAATAGATAAGGGAGAACCAGTGGATATGGTGTATTTGGACTTTCAGAAGGCTTTCGATAAGGTCCCACATAAGAGATTAGCGTGCAAAATTAAGGCACATGGGATTGGGGGCAAGGTATTGACTTGGATAGAGAACTGGTTGGCGGACAGAAAGCAAAGAGTTGGAATAAACGGGTCGTTTTCCGAGTGGCAGGCAGTGATTAGTGGGGTACCGCAAGGATCGGTCCTAGGACCCCAGCTGTTCACAATATATATTAATGATCTGGACGAGGGAATTGGATGTAATATCTCCAAATTTGCAGACGACACAAAGCTGGGTGGGAGGGTAAGCTGTGAGGAGGATGTTGTGAAACTCCAGTACGATTTGGACAGGTTGGGTGATTGGGCAGAAACATGGCAAATGCACTATAATGTGGATAAATGTGAGGTTATCCACTTTGGTGGCAAAAAGAGGAAGGCAGATTATTATTTGAATGGCAATAGATTGAGAGAAGGGAAAGTGCAAAGAGACCTGGGTGTTATTGTGCACCAGTCACTGAAGGTAAGCATGCAGGTGCAGCAGGCGGTTAAGAAGGCAAATGGTATGTTGGCCTTCGTAGCAAGAGGGTTCGAGTACAGGAACAAGGATGTCTTGCTACAGTTGTAAAGGGCCTTGGTGGGACCGCACCTTGAGTATTGTGTGCAGTTTTGGTCACCTTACCTGAGGAAGGATGTTCTTGCCATGGAAGGAGTGCAGCGAAGATTCACCAGGCTGATACCTGGGATGGCAGGAATGACGTATGAGGAGAGATTGTGTCGATTGGGCTTGTACTCACTGGAGTTTAGAAGATTGAGAGGGGATCTCATCGAAACCAATAAAATTCTGTCAGGTCTGGACAGACTAGATGCAGGAAGGATGTTTCTGATGGCCGGGGAGTCCAGAACCAGGGGTCATAGTCTAAGGATAAGGGGTAGGCCATTTAGGACTGAAATGAGGAGGAATTTCTTCACCCAGAGAGTGGTGAACCTGTGGAATTCTCTACCACAGAGGGCGGTGGAGGCCAGTTCATTAAATATATTCAAGAAAGAGTTGGATATATTTCTTCAGGCTAAAGGGATCAAGGGATATGGGGAGAAGGCAGGGACAGGGTACTGAATTTGGATGATCAGCCATGATCGCATTGAATGGCGGAGCAGGCTCGAGGGGCCGAATGGCCTACTCCTGCTCCTGTCTTCTATGTTTCTATGGGACGTCCGGTGGTGGTAAAAGGGGCTATAGAAATGCAAGTCTTTCTACATTTGGAGGCAGGGAGATACAGTAGAGCAAGTGGGGCTTTTGAATGAAACAGTGGGACAACAGTCGTTGCCTCCTTCGGGGAAATTGTGAGCTGACTTTGTCAGTAAGCGATGGTTCCAGCCTGTTTCGTGCTACTGAGGAAAAAAAATAAACTGGAAGATTCGAGGAGTTTTGTGCTTCTAACCAGAAGAAGGAGGAGCATTTCGCAGCCAAGTGCCATTAACATGCAGAAAACTCATTAATCAGGAGCTGGCAGAAATATCTATATCTATATATATAGTTTAATGATATTTGCTAATAAAATGAACCCTCCGATGTTGGCACTTCTGGTTTCCGATGTTCTCTAGCCAGTACTGGCAGATGCCCTGGTAGATTCATCTGTTAACCTACTTCTGCGAGCAACCTCCCCCCCAGAAGTGTTGGCCAGCTGTTGCTGAGGCGGAAAAAAAACCTGTTCATTTAAGCCGTGCAGATGATGTGACGGGAAGCAGAGCCGGTGTCGGGAGCTGGTTCTGGGAGAAGGGTGGTTGCGTTTTAAAGGGGCGACACGACTTGGGGGCGGTCGGCTAGGCAACGCTCCGATTATACTGCTGACCATCAGGGGTCAGCAGTATAATCGCAGCTCAACGTACGCCTGTAGTTTCAATGTCCGTTGTTTTATTAAGGTTGCAGTTACAGTATAAACACAGCCTAAATCTGAGACAAAAGCAGAACACTGCGGATGCTGGAAATCTGAAATGAAAACAGAAAACTGCTGGAAACACTCAACAGGTCAGGTAGCATCTGTGGAGAGAGAAACAGAGTTAACGTTTCAGGTCAGTGACCCTTTGTCAGCCTCAATCTAAACTGATACTGGGGAAAGAAACCAAGAAAGTTTTGCATTTATACAGCGCCATTTCACGATATCAGGATGTCCCAAAGCGCTTTACAGCTGCTCCTGAAGTGGAGTCACTGTTGTTATGTAGCAAACATGGCAGCCAATTTACACACAGCAAGCTCCCACCAACAGCAATGTGATAATGACCAGATAATCTGTTATAACATAGAGACATAAAAACATAGAAGATAGGAGCAGGAGTAGGCCATTCGGCCCCTCGAGCCTGCTCCGCCATTTAATGAGATCATGGCTGATCATCCAAATTCAGTACCCTGTCCCTGCTTTCTCCCCATATCCCTTGATCCCTTTAGCCTTAAGAGATATATCTAACACCTTCTTGAATATATTTAATGAATTGGCCTCAACTGTCTTCTGTGGTAGAGAATTCCACAGGTTCACCACTCTCTGGGTGAAGAAATTCCTCCTCATTTCTGTCCTAAATGGCTTACCCCTTATCCTTAGACTGTGACCCCTGGTTCTGGACTCCCCGGCCATCGGGAACATCCTTCCTGCATCTAGTCTGTCCAGTCCTGTTAGAATTTTATAAGTTTCAATGAGATCCCCTCTCATTCTTCTAAACTCCAGCGAGTATAAGCCCAATCGACCCAATCTCTCCTCATACGTCATTCCTGCCATCCCAGGCATCAGCCTGGTGAATCTTCGCTGCACTCCCTCCATGGCAAGAACATCCTTCCTCAGATAGGGCGACCAAAACTGCACACAATACTCGGTGTGGTCTCACCAAGGCCCTGTACAACTGCAGCAAGACATCCTTGTTCCTGTACTCGAAACCTCTCGCTACGAAGGCCAACATACCATTTACCTTCTTATAAGGTGTTGTTTGAGGGATAAATATTGGCCAGGACAGCGGGGAGAACTCCCCTGCTCTCCTTCAAAATAGTGGCCATGGGATCTTTTATGTCCACCAGAGATAGGACTTTGGTTTAACATCTCATGTGAGAGACAGCCCCCTCTGACAGTGCAGCACTCCCTCAGCACTGCCCTGGAGGGTCAGCCTGGATTTTGTGCTCAAGTCCCTGGGGTGGGACTATGAACGCAGGACCTTCTGACTCAGAGACGAGAGTGCTACTTTCTGAGCCACAGCTTACGCCCTGCAGCACAGAGAAGTGTGCGCATGTGACTTTCCGGACATTGAAATCTTACTCCACATCTCTCTTCAACCACTGAATATCTGATTCACACAAGATGAGGGTAAATTTCAACTTCCAATGATGGTGCAATATGGGCGATATCAGATTGACCACCCATTGCACGCCCAACCCCATTTCCCTTTCTGTTTTCCTCCAGTGGGAAGCAAAGTTATTCAGGGTGAATATTGGGTGGTTGAAGCTATATCGCCTGTTTGACACCAACAACAACAACAACTTCCATTTATGTAGCACCTTTAAGAAAGACCTTATCTGAGGAAGGATGTTCTTGCCATGGAGGGAGTGCAGCAAAGATTCACCAGACTGATACCTGGGATGGCAGGAATGACGTACGAGGAGAGATTGGGTCGATTGGGCTTATATTCGCTAGAGTTTAGAAGAATGAGAGGGGATCTCACTGAAACTTATAAAATTCTAACAGGACTAGACAGACTAGATGCAGGAAGGATGTTCCTGATGGCGGGGGAGTCCAGAACCAGGAGTCACAGTCTAAGGATAAGGGGTAAGCCATTTAGGACAGAGATGAGGAGGAATTTCTTCACCCAGAGAGTGGTGAACCTGTGGAATTCTCTACCACAGAAGGCAGTTGAGGCCAATTCATTAAATATATTCAAGAAGGAGTTAGATATATTTCTTAAGGCTAAAGGGATCAAGGGATATAGGGAGAAGGCAGGGACAGGGTACTGAGTTTGGATGATCAGCCATGATCTCATTGAATGACGGAGCAGGCTCGAGGGGCCGAATGGCCTACTCCTGCTCCTATCTTCTATGTTTCTATGAAAGACTTGCATTTCTATAGCGCCTTTCACGACCACCAGATGTCCCAAAGTGCTTTACAGCCAATAAAGTACTTTTGGAGTGTAGTCACTGTTGTAATGTAACAAAACATCCCACAGGAGCGTTATAAATCAAAATTTGACATCAAGCCACATAAGAAGAAATTAGGGCAGGTGACCATAAGCTTGGTCAAAGAGGCAGGTTTTAAGGAGCGTTTAAAAGGCAGAAAGAGAGGTAGAGAGGTTTAGGGAGGGAATTCCAGAGCTTAGGGCCCAGGCAGCTGAAGGCACGGCCATCAATGGTGGAGCGATTAAAATCAAGGATGCTCAAGAGGCCAGAATTAGAGGAGCGCAGATATCTCGGGGGGCAGGGGGGATTGTGGGGCTGGAGGAGATTACAGAGATAGGGAGGGGTGAGGCCATGGAGGGATTTGAAAACAAGGAGGAGAGTTTTAAAATAGAAGCATTGCTTAACTGGGAGCCAATGTAGGTCAGCGAGCACAGGGGTGATGGGTGAATGGGATTTGGTGCGAGTTTGGACACGGGCAGCAGAGTTTTGGATGATCTCAAGTTTACGTAGGGTAGAACGTGGGAGGCCGGCCAGGAGTGTGTTGGAATAGTCAAGTCAAGAGGTAACAAAGACATGGATGAGGGTTTCAGCAGCAGAAGAGCTGAGGCAGGGGCAGAGACAGGTGATGTTACGGAGGTGGATATAGGCGGTCTTGGTGATGGAGCGGATATGTGGTCAGAAGCTAATTTCCGGGTCAAATATGACACCAAGGTTGCGAACAGTGTGGTTAGGCCTCAGACAGATGTTAGGGAGAGGGATGGAGTCGGTGGCTAGGGAACGGAGTTTGTGGCAGGGGCCGAAGACAATGGGTTTCGTCTTCCTGATATTTAGTTGGAAGCTATGATTAACCCTGCACAATATATAGCTTTGGTGTAAAGCTGCAACAGCTTTGCATCACTGCTCATCTTGTAGCTTAATTGCACCCTGAGGGTTCCTCATAAGATTAAATACATGGGATTTTTTTTTTAACCAGAAAGAGCTGGAAAGAGGTGCAGGTGGAGGAGATCATGGAATCTCACAGCACGGCAGGAGGCCATTCAGCCCGTCGTGTCTGTGCCGGCGCTTTGAAAGAGCTCTCCAATTAGTCCCACTCCCCCCTGCTCTTTCCCCATAGCCCTGTAAATTTTTCTTTTTCAAGTATTTATCCAATTCCCTTTTGAAAGTTACTATTGAATCTGCTTCCGCCGCCCTTTCAGGCAGCACGTTCCAGCTCACAACAACTCACTGCATAAAACAATCTCCTCCTTTCTCCCTCTTTGGTTCTTTTGCCAATCACCTTAAATCTGTGTCCTCTGGTTATCATAGAAACATAGAAGATAGGAGCAGGAGTAGGCCATTCGGCCCCTCGAGCCTGCTCCGCCATTCAATAAAATCATGGCTGATCATCCAAATTCAGTACCCTGTCCCTGCCTTCTCCCCATATCCCTTGATCCCCTTAGCCTTAAGAAATATAGTGTAGGATTCGCAAAATTGGACTTTGTATTAATAAGGGTCAAATGGCAGAAGAGGCTGTGATTTTAAAGACTGTTTTAAAAGAAGCCCAGAAAAAGGGGGCATACAAAATGGCTGCCATACCATGTGACCGGCTTATTGGGCCACCTTAAAATGGTTCCTGCGCAACCTCAGACAGCTTTGTGGATTCAACCCACAGTAAGTTCTGGAAGCCGTTTCTGAGAGAACAAAACCAGACCCACACGTATGCATATGGATTAGATGCAGATCCAGTCAAGATCGGCCTGGAGACAGAGGCCATCTAAATGTTGACCCAGACAAAAGGGGACAATTTCATATTCATGAGAACAGCACCAAGGACTAGATAACGAGATCAGCAGGACATTAAAAACAATGAAGGTCATTCCAGACCAGAGATGGGCCTTTACCGGCCATCGAAAACATTAAAAAATATAATAACTACCCCGCTGTGCTCCCAGCCCGCCAAAAGTTAACCAAAGACGAACCTGATTTTGGGCGGGAGACGGAAGCTTCTGGAAGAAAGGTATATCTGGAAGACTTTTCGGCAATTGGGAAAAAGCTTGAACACAGACACAGCTTCGGAGAAAGAATTGGTGGGTGAAGAGGAGTCGCTTCGGGAGAAGATCAGCAAACTCCTCTCCACCATCGGAGGAGGAAGAAGAACCAAGCCAACATCAAGAAGGCCGTTTCGAAGCCAGCGTCCCGCCCCGGGGAAACACATCGGAGATCATCGACCATCCCCGGGCCGTTGCCGAAACGAGAGGCCATCAACCCAACTTGGGAGAAGAAACAAAAAAATAAAACCCCAAGAGAAGAAACCTTCCAGCCACTCCGGCTCGAAAAGAGACAGTAATGAACCAAGGAAATCTATGGGAGCCAGCCCAAGGCTCCTCTAACCAGGGTCGAGCCGACGATCCTCAACCCCGCTGACATCCAGGCCCGCCGGTGTCCAGCCGCCCCGACCCCCACCTCAGGAGAGAGGTGTGGCGCAGCTCGCAGGGGCTCCACGATCCACGTGGAGACGGAACGCCTGAAAGGATCAAAACACAGACTTGATTTCAAAACCTTGCACTTCCTGGTGGGATTGGTGAGCATGTTTCTGGCCCTTCACAATCAGATCTAGATAGGTTTAATAAGGGGGTGGATTTAAGGGTACAATTAACATGAGTTGTTGTCCCTCGATGTTCCGTGTGTTTCCTTATTTCATGATGATCTTTGTAGAGTATAAGATGCCTGTATTTGCCTTAGTTAGTACTGTGTCGTTATGATTTGTTTGTGTTTTTCCCTCCCATGCACTCCCTTATCTGCTTGCATTTGATTTGATATTTTTCCTTATGCAATAAAATTTCATTTTGTTTCATCAAACTTGGTCTACAAGAGTTTTCTCTACATTGTAGTTCCTGCCCCAAAGTCCAGGGTATAGAATCTAAGGGGCGAGTGGGTCGAACCACTCAAGGTTTTACTGTGCAAGAGAGAGAGGCCTCTAGAGAGAGAAACCTCAGAGACACCTCTCAGGAAAACCCCTTACAATATCTAACTCCTTCTTGAATATATTTAATGAATTGGCCTCAACTGCCTTCTGTGGTAGGGAATTCCACAGGTTCACCACTCTCTGGGTGCAGAAATTCCTCCTCATCTCAGTCCCAAATGGCTTACCCCTTAGCCTTAGACTGTGACCCCTGGTTCTGGACTCCCCCGCCATCAGGAACATCCTTTCTGCATCTAGTCTGTCTAGTCCTGTTAGAATTTTATAAGTTTCAATGAGATCCCCTCTCATTCTTCTAAACTTTAGCGAATATAAGCCTAATCGACCCAATCTCTCCTCATACATCATTCCTGCCATCCCAGGTATCAGTCTGGTGAATCTTCGCTGCACTCCCTCCATGGCAAGAACATCCTTCCTCAGATAAGGTGACCAAAACTGCACACAATACTCAAGGTTTGGTCTCACCAAGGCCCTGTACAACTGCAGCAAGACATCCTTGCTCCTGTACTCGAATCCTCGCGCTATGAAGGCCAGCATACCATTTGCCTTCTTAACCGCCTGCTGCACCTGCATGCTTACCTTCAGCGACTGGTGCACAAGGACACCCAGGTCTCGTTGCGCTTCCCCTTTTCCCAATCTATTGCTGTTCAGATAATAATCTGCCTTCCTGTTTTTGCCACCAAAGTGGATAACCTCGTATTTATACACATTATACTGCATCTGCCATGCATCTGCCCAATCGCCCAACCTGTCCAAATCGTACTGGAGTTTCTCTGCATCCTCCTCACAGCACACACGCCCACCCAGCTTTGTGTTGTCTGCAAACTTGGAGATATTACATCTAGTTCCCTTGTCTAGATTATTAATATATATTGTGAATAACTGGGGTCCCAGCACCGATCCCTGCGGTATCCCACTAGTCACCGCCTTCCACTCGGAAAAAGACACGTTTATTCCAACTCTTTGCTTCCTGTCTGCCAACCAGTTTTCTATCCAAGTCAGTATCTTACCCCCAATCCCATGTGCTTGAACTTTGCACGCTAGTCTCTTATGCGGGACCTTATCGAAAGCCTTCTGAAAGTCCAAATACACCACATCCACTGGTTCTCCCTTATCTATTCTGTCAGTTACATCCTCAAAAAATTCCAGTAGATTAGTCAAGCACGATTTACCTTTTGTAAATCCATGTTGACTTTGTCCGATCCTGTCACTATTTTCCAAGTGTTTTCTGCTATTACATCTTTTATAATGGACTCTAGCATTTTCCCCACTACTGATGTCAGGCTTACCGGTCTATAATTCCCCGTTTTTTCTCTACCACCTTTTTTAAATAGTGGGGTTACATTAGCTACCCTCCAATCCATGGGAACTGTTCTAGAGTCTATAGAATTTTGGAAGATGACCAACAATGCATCTATTATTTCTAGGGCCACTTACCGACCCTCCTGCCAGTGGAAACAGTTTCTCCCTATCTACTCTGTCTAAACCCGTCATAATTTTGAACACCTCTATTAGATCTCTCCTTAACCGTCTCTGCTCTAAAGCGAACAATCCCAGCTTCTCTAGTCTCTCCACATAACTGAAATCCCTCATGCCGAAGTGACTGGCAAGGTATAGTGATCTGGGTTGTTATGGTTGGGGTTGTCCACTGGGTGGTGCTGTAGCCAATTCTGCAGCTAAGGTCAGTGGTTTTACTTCCTGTTAAGGTCAGCAAAGGTCGAATGCCAGGATGCAGGCCTGATGTATGTGTTTCCCAGTTGTTAATAAAGTACTCATGTTAATTCTAACATATCGCCTCTTTGAGTCCTTGTTCCACTAAATGGATTTATCACATTTGGCGACAAGGTAACTAAAGGACCCTGAATAACGAAGAAAAGTCTGCCGGGACGTTTAAACAACAAAATTACGAGCTACGGTTAGCTACCAGTTGGAAGAGAGCATGGTTGCCATGGTAGGAACGGTTTCCACTTTTGATATTCAAGCATAAACCTGGGAAGAATACTGTGAAGTGTTGGGTTATTTTTTTGAAGCAAATGAAATAAATGATGCCGGAAAAAGGAAAGCCATTCTGCTTAGTTCAGTGGGAAGCCAAACCTACAGTTTGATGAAGAATCTGCTCAGTCCTGAAAAGCCTGGAGACAAATCATTTGTTGAATTAGCGGCCTTGCTAAAAGAACATTTCAACCCTAAACCTAGTGAGATTGTACAGCGGTTCAAGTTTAATTCAAGGAACAGGAAAGAGGAAGAGAGCGTAATGGACTATGTAATGGTGTTGCGTAAATTAGCACAAGATTGCAATTATGGGAACAACCTGAAGGAAATGCTGCGAGATAGGCTAGTTTGCAGAATTATGGACGACCGAATGCAGCGTAGATTATTATCCGAGACTGGGCTTTCTTATGAAAAAGCACTGGAACTTGCTCAAGCCATAGAGACAGCAAACCGAGATGTAAAAGAAATACAGGGTTCAGACAGGGCTAATGCTACGCAAGTTGCAGGTCAGGTTGTTGTGCACAAGTTGAACATGCGTCAGAAACCACAACGTGAGCATGTGAA
This sequence comes from Somniosus microcephalus, assembly GCF_052327205.1. Lineage (NCBI taxonomy): Eukaryota > Metazoa > Chordata > Chondrichthyes > Squaliformes > Somniosidae > Somniosus > Somniosus microcephalus. The sequence continues at coordinate 17,641,863 of NC_140989.1, forward strand.
GGCATGCAAGGGCGATCACCTGGTGAGTGAATGCCGGTTTCTGGAGGTAAAGTGCTACAAGTGTGGGAAACAAGGACACATAAAACAAGCTTGCAGGGCGAAATCACCTGTGGAGGAATCCAAACCAAAAGGGGGAGGACAGCAAAACCAAGGGAGAGAAGTGAAAAAACATGGAGCACACCACATCAGCGGGGAAGCTGAGGAAGAAGAGGACATGTTCATAATGTATAGCATGTTAGAGAACATTCCAAAAGTGGCTCCTATCACATTGCAACTGAGAGTAAATGACACTAAGGTGAACTTTGAAGTGGATACAGGGTGCGGCGTGACCATAATGAACAAGGCAGAGTACTCAAAATTGTGGAACCGTGCAAAAGTTCCAGAGTTAAAGCCTTGCTCCCTGTATCTTAAAACATATACAGGTGAATGAGTAGTGACATTAGGTACAGCTAAGGTAGCTGTGCAACACAGGGACACAGTGGAACAGCTACCTGTAGTTATAGTATCGGGTACCGGACCAAACCTGTTAGGTCGGGGCTGGATAAAAGAACTTAAATTAGACTGGGGAGCAGTACATCAAATAGATGCGGGCAAACAGTTGACTTTGCAAGAAGTGTTGAGTGAACATGAGAATGTGTTCAAGGAGGAACTTGGCACATTTAATGGCCCCCCAGCTAAGATTTATGTAGACAAGGAGGCACCGCCAAGGTTTTTTAAACAACGACCTGTGCCTTATGCCATGAAGCCAAAGGTATTCTCTATTGAGAGAGATCATACTGGAGCCAGTGAAATGTTCGGAATGGGCAGCTCCCATAGTACCTGTTTTAAAACCGGACAATTCGGTAAGACTCTGTGGAGACTATAAATTGACAGTCAATTGGGTGTCCAAACTAGAGCAGTATCCGATTCCCAAAACAGAGGATCTCTTTGCAAACCTGGCTGGAGGAAAGAAATTCACAAAGTTGGATATGAGTCATGCCTACTTGCAGATTACACTGGATGACGAATCAAAGAAGTATGTCACCATAAATACACACAAGGGCTTGTTTACATATAACCGCTTACCGTTTGGTGTCTCATCTAGTCCAGCTATCTTCCAAAGGACAATCAAAGGTGTACTGCAAAGGATTCCACACGTTTCCATCTATCTGGATGACATTCTGGTGATGGGAAGAACCGACCAGGAGCATCTGAGCACTCTGAGAGAGGTACTACAGAGATTGGAGAGGGCAGGGTTCCGGCTCAAGAGGAGTAAGTGCACCTTCCTGGGGAATAAGGCAGTGTTCCTGGGACACAGAGTGGACGCCACCGGGCTCCATCCACTCAAGGAGAAGGTAGAAGCACTGCAGAATGCCCCTGCTCCTACAAATGTGGCTGAGTTAAAAGTTTACCTGGGACTGCTGAACTATTATAACAGGTTTTTACCAAACTTGTCAACTGTGTTAGCACCTCTTCACAAACTACTGCACAAAGAGACACAGTGGCAGTGGGGAGAGGAGCAGGGGGTTTCATTTGAACAGTCCAAGAAACTGATGCTGTCGTCGGATGTGCTGGTTCACTACAATGCAGAGAAAGACATCATTCTCTCTTGTGATGCTTCACCTTATGGGGTGGGGGCAGTTCTTTCACACTGCATGGAAGATGGAACGGAAAGACCAATAGGGTTTATGTCCCGAACTCTAACACCAGCGGAAAAAAACTATTCCCAGTTAGACAAAGAGGAGTTAGCAGTAATGTCTGGGTTACAGAGGTTCCACAAGTACATATATGGCAGGAAGTTCACCATATGCACCGATCATAAACCTCTTCTCTCTCTTTTCAATGAAATGAAAGCAGTTCCACAGATGGTGTCACCCCAGATCCAGAGGTGGGCAGTGACGTTGAGGGCATATGAGTATGTCATCGTCTACAAGGTAGGCAAGTACCATGGGAACGCAGATGCCTTGAGCCGTCTTCCACTGCCAGGCACACCTATCCGTGCAGCTCCAGAGGACAGAGTGTTGATGTTGGAGGACACTGACATGGCACTTGTGACTGCAGAGCAAGTAAGAACATGAACAGGTAAAGATCCAGTACTGTCTGGAGTTCGAGAATATGTGGTGAGGGGATGGCCACTGCATCCAGAAGGGGCTGACTTTACACCCTACAGTGTCAGGAAAACAGAGCTGAGTGTGCAGGATGGTTGCGTGTTGTGGGGAGCACGAGTGATTATTCCACAGCCAGCACGACAGTCTGTCCTAGAGCAACTACATCAGTGTCATCCTGGGGTCTCGCGAATGAAAGCCTTGGCTAGGAGTTACTTGTGGTGGCCAAAGCTAGATGAGGAGATAGAAAATCTAGTCAAGACATGCAGCACTTGTCAGGAACACCGGAAGGCACCAGCAGCGGCTCCTCTCCACCCCTGGGAGTGGCCGGATAAACCATGGAGAAGATTGCACTTAGATTATGCGGGTCCATTCATGGGGAAGATGATCCTCATAATCATTGATGCACATTCCAAATGGATGGATGTTTATCCTGTAAATTCTGCTTCCGCCACTACTGCTATAGACTGCCTGCGTCGGAGCTTCAGTAATCAAGGGCTACTGGAGATCGTGGTAAGTGACAATGCCACTTGTTTTGTGAGTACAGAGACAAAAGAGTTCTTGAGGAAAAATGGCATAAGTGCAGGTGACCTCGGCTCCATATCATCCGTCCTCAAATGGACTTGCGGAGAGAGCCGTACAAACATTTAAAGAGATGATGAAAAAAAGTGCAGAAGGGAGTTTAGCAGCCAAAGTGTCACGGGTTCTGTTCAGCTACAGAATAACACCTCAATCCACCACAGGACTCTCTCCTGCTGAGATGTTATTAGGTCGTAGACTACGCTCCACTCTTGACCTTGTCCACCCAGACCTAAAAAGGAAAATGGAAAACAGACAAAACAAACAAAAAGAGAACCATGACAAAAGAACAAAGAGCCGAAGTTTTGGAGAAGGAGATGCGGTCCATACCAGGAATTTCAGTTATGGACCAAAGTGGATTCCTGGCTTCATAGACTCAATGACCGGTCCAGTATCATACAAGGTCATGTTGGGAGATGGTAGGGTAGTACGCAGACATGTAGTCGGGACCCCCCCCGCCTGATTCCCCGCCCCGTCCGACTTTCGGACCGCCGTTTCCCTGCACCCCGCTTCAGTCCCGGCCGCCACTGGCGGGACTGGTCGTCGGCACACTAATTACCAATAATTACCTCGTTGAGGTAGATTTTCCGGGGTCGTTGCGACTTTGGGGCTTTCCCCACATGAGACCCGCCTGCGGGGAACCCCGCTGCTGAGAGCTGGCGTGAAGCTTGCTGGCTTGCTAGCTGTCAGCTGCAGGTCAATGGAGAAGCTGCGATTTCACACAGAATCACACAGAAACCCCACAGTGCAGATAGAGGCCATTTCGGCCCATCGAGCCTGCACCGACACATATCCCACCTGATCCCCGTAACCCCTACACCAACACATATCCCACCCTATCCCTGTAACCCCACGTATTTAATCCCCCTAACACTAAGGGTCAATTTATCATAGCCAATCAACCTAACCCGCACATCTTTGGACTGTGGGAGGAAAACGGAGCACCCGGAGGAAACCCACGCAAACACGGGGAGAATGTGCAAACTCCACACAGACAGTCACCCGAGGCCGGATTCGAACCCGGGTCCCTGGCGCTGTGAGGCAACAGTGCTAACCACTGTTAGGGACAGCAAAGGGACAGCACTTGTATGTTGATGGACCTTGTTGCTGAAGGCTTGGGGCTACTTCTTCAAGGCTTAGGCACAGCTGTGGAAGGTTGGAGCCTCACACACTTCTCCAATGCGATCTCCTGGGAAGCCCCTCTCACCACCCTCACTCAGCGCTTCCTCAGCGGAGGCATCAATGAGAAGCATGGGACGCCTTTTTTTCCTTCCCTTCTTGCCATTAGAGGATCTCCAGCAGCAGAGGCGGCAGCAGCAGAACCAGGAACAGCAGGATGCGCACCAGGAGCACCAGGCTGCTGCTCACTCACCTGAAGCTGCACAGGCCAGAAGGGGCCAGCGCTTGGAAGTGGCTTGAGAGCACCTTGCTGCACTTTAGGGGGCCATGGGGACACGTTTCTGCACTGGCAGTCCTACTCAGAAGGACTTCCATGAAGATCTGGTTTCTCTGTTCAACAGATGGCCAACGTTCCTCAAGAGATGTCATTCTCTTATGAGCAGTCACCATGTTTTCCGTACCCTGGCGAGTTATCTCCTCCATGGAGGTTGCCAACCTTTCCATGGTGATGCGTTCATGCGCCAATGACTCCAAAAAAGCTCTGCTCATGGTCGCTATGGACTCCTCCATTCGCTCCACACTCGCAGCGACCCTGGAGACAAAACCTGCCAGAGACTCCTGATTCTGTGCATGGAGATCCATCACCTCTTGCAGATGGACCTAGAGGCAGAGGGTTGACATGCAGCGCAGCTGAGCTGAGCTGGCAGAGTCCTGCGCCCTCCGATGAGGACTCTCCACTGCTGTCCCTGTCTCCAGAATCTGCTGAGGCTCACTTGTGAGCTGTGAAACACCAGGTGACAACACTACTCTATGTCCCGAAGGTCCCCCCGAGATGTGAGTGTCTGCGCTGGTGCTGGGTGCGCTTACTTCTGCTGATGCTGCGCCCTCAGTGGTTGGAGCTTCCTCTGAGGAGTCTGGCTGCACAGCCTCTTCCTCCTCCACAGTGAGGACGGGGGCTCTGGATGGTCCTGTGTGGGGGTAAAGGAAGGAGATAGAGATGTAATGCCAAGGTTCTTCTGGTGACTCCCAGCGAGTTGGCATCTGTGGACACCTGCATCCATGCAGCATTGGTCTCAGTGGGAGGCCTCTTCCTCCCTGACCTAGGGAAGAGGACCTCCCTGTGGGCCCTAACCCCATCCAATAATGCCTGCAGTGAAGCCTCGTCAAATTTGGAGGCAGCTCGGGGTCTAGCACTGCCCACAGCTGCTGCAGGCTCCTCTGCCATCCTGTATGGTTCATTTGGAAGCCTTCAGAGGATGCAGTGCTTGCTATGGACCTTGAAAGCACCACAAATGATGACATCATACTGTGGGGATTTCTGACTGGAATTGGACAATCAGCAAGGCTTCCCACATGCTGGGAATTAATTGGCCACTTGAGGGAAAATTGCGTGGAGCTGGCTGACACTTTTTTATGTGTGTCAGATACCCCACATTCGGGGAAATCCGACCATTCCCCACACAAGCCGAAAATCGGGGCCAGACCGTGTTAAACTCATAGCCAGACATTTGTTATTCTTTACACTGTACCGTCAAATATTTGCTTTAGGATAATTTTTTTTATATTAACTGATCTGAGCCGGGGTGTGGGGGAGGGGACGGGGCAGGGGAGGTGAGGGGTAGTGAAGCCACTGTTGGACCCAGTGTCACTAGGCTTGGGGGAAGGGGGAATAAACGAGCTTGAAGCTCCTCCTCCTGTAGTGGAAGCAGGGGGTCACAGAGCCAGCCCTGCTGTGACCGCACCTGGTCCATCTTTTTCACCTGCCCACCAAAACATCGCCTTAGCGTGAAAACAGGTTTTTTTTTTTTAAAAGAGCTTTCAAAAAATAAAATAAATGTGTGCATGAATGGCGCCCGTTGTTGTATCAGTTAAGGAGGACTGGACCAGCTCGGTTGCATTATGTGATCACCTGGCTGACTTTGCCTCTCCTTGGCAGGCTGGTAGCTAAGCTGTGGAGAGCCTGGCTGGGTAGGCCAACACCCCGAGCACGCTGGGATTATCGCCTGGAAGAGTCGCTTGGCAGGGCTCCCAGGATCGCTCACTGGTATGCTCGAGCCCCACTCCGGTCTCCCAGTGTGTTGTCCCTTGCTGGTGTCATTTTGATCACAGGCCGAGGCCTCAACTGTTAGCCCTGGCTAGCAATCTGGCCCCCTTTGGCTAACTTCGACCCTTTTCTTTTTTGGCAAGCTGATACCCAGCCGAGGGACCTATGTCCTGGCAGCCTGGTCTTTTTCAGCCCTCACATGACCAATTGCTGAGCACACGATGAAGTCCCACTCACTTCTCTGCTGCACCATGAGGAAGCAGTGCGAACTTGGCTCCTAATCTTTTACGGCGGGGTCTCACCTTACCTAAATAAAGTAAAATAAAATACTTGCATCTATATAGCGCCCTTCACAACCTCAGGACGTCCCAAAGCATTACAGCCAATGAAGTGTGGTCACGGTTGTAATATAGGAAACATGGCAGCCGATTTGCGCACAGCAATCTCCCACAAGCGACAATGTGGCATTGGTTGAATTTTGGCCAGGACACCGGGGAGAATTCCCCCTGCTCTTCTTCGAAATAGTGCCATGGGATCTTTTACGTCCACCCGAGACAGCAGACGGGGCCTCGGTTTAACATCTCATGCAAAGGATGACACCTCCGACAGCGCAGCACTCCCTTGGTGCTCAAGTCTCTGGAGTGAAGCATGAATCCACAAGCTTCTGATTCAGAGGCGGAAGTGCTACCAACTGAGCCACAGCTGACAATGTTTTAAAGATCTATCTTGTGCATATGTATAATCAAATGTCACCACATCAAAGGTACTCAATAAGTTAGCGATACACAATTGAAAACAAACACATAGGGGTCAATTTTCTGGCCGCCGTTGGGCGGCTTTTCATGCGGCCGGGGGCCGAAAATCGGCGAAAAAGCGGGTCGGGACCCCCCCACCGCCTATTCCCCGCCCCGTCCAACTTTCGGACCGCCATTTCCCCGCGACCCGCTTCAGTCCCGGCCGCCGCTGGCGGGACTGGTCGTCGAAGCACTAATAAGCAATTATCAGCTTGTTGAGGGAGTTATTCCGGGGCCGTTGCAACTTTGGGGCTTTCCCCACATCAAACCCGCCTGCGGGGAACCCCGCTGCTGAGACCTGGCGTGAAGCTTGCCGGCTTGCTTGCTGTCAGCTGCAGGTCAATCGGAGAAGCTGCGATTTAAAGGGACAGCACTTGTATGTTGAAGGACCTTGTTGTTGCAGGTTTGGGGCTATTTCTTCAAGGCTTAGGCACAGCTGTGGAAGGTTGGAGCCTCACACACTTTTCCAATGTGATCTCCTGGGAAGCCCCTCTCGCCACCCTCACTCAGCGCTTCCTCAGCAGAGCCATCTACGAGAAGCATGGGACGCCTTTTTTTCCTTCCCTTCTTGCCATTAGAGGATCTCCAGCAGCAGAGGTGGCAGCAGCAGAACCAGGAACAGCAGGATCAGCAACAGGAGCACCAGGCTGCTGCTCACTCACTGAAGCTGCACAGGCCAGAAGGGGCCAGCGCTTGGAAGTGGCTTGAGAGCACCTTGCTGCGCTTTAGGGGGCCAGTGGGACCCGTTTCTACACTGGCAGTCCTACTCAGAAGGACTTCCATGAAGGTCTGGTTTCTCTGTTCAATAGATGGCCAACGCTCCTCAAGAGATGTCATTCTCTTATGAGCACTCACCATGTTTTCCGTACCTTGGCGAGTTATCTCCTGCATGGAGGTTGCCAACCTTTCCATGGTGATGCATTCATGCGCCAATGACTCCACAAAGGCTCTGCTCATGGTCGCTATGGACTCCTCCATTCGCTCCACACTCGCAGCGACCCTGGAGACAAAACCTGCCAGAGACTCCTGCATCTGTGCATGGAGATCCATCAGCTCTCCTCTTGCGGATGGACCCAGAGGCAGAGGGTCAACATGCAGCACAGCTGAGCTGAGCTGGCAGAGTCCTGCGCCCTCCGACAAGGATTCTCCACTGCTGTCCCTGTCTCCAGAATCTGCTGAGGCTCACTTGTGAGCTGTGAAACACCAGGTGACAACACTACTCTATGGTCCCGAAGGTCCCCCCGAGGTGTGAGTGTCTGCGCTGGTGCTGGGTGCGCTTACTTCTGCTGACGCTGCGCCCTCAGAGTTTGGAGCTTCCTCTGAGGAGTCTGGCTGCACAGCCTCTTCCTCCTCCACAGTGAGGACGGGGGCTCTGGATGATACTGTGGTGGAGTAAAGGAAGGAGTTAGAGATGTAATGCCAAGGTTCTTCTGGTGACTCCCAGTGAGTTGGCATCTTCTGACACCTGCATCCATGCAGCATTGGTCTCAGTGGGAGGCCTCTTCCTCCCTGACCTAGGGAAGAGGACCTCCCTGTAGGCCCTAACCCCATCCAATAATGCCTGCAGTGAAGCCGCGTCGAATTTGGAGGCAGCTTGGGGTCTGGCACTGGCCACAGCTGCTGCAGGCTCCTCTGCCATCCTGTATGGTTCGTTTGGAAGCCTTCACAGGATGCAGTGCTTGCTATGGGCCTTGAAAGCACCACGAATGATGACATCATACTGTGGGGATTTCTGACTGGAATTGGACAATTAGCAAGGCTTCCCACATGCTGGGAATTAATTGGCCACTTGAGGGAAAATTGTGTGGAGCTGGCTGACACTTTTTTACGTGTGTCAGAAACCCCACATTCGGGAAAACCTGGCCATTTCCCACACAAGCCGAAAATCGGGGCCATAGCATCTTGGCGGATGGTATCATTCATCTTATGACTTTATACAGTGAGGAGGTTTTAACACACATGTGACCATCAGCTTGCATGGGCTGGCAATATTCCACTTGTTCCCTCAGCAACGCATAATGGTGTTCCTTCTCAACCCCTCAGCAGGAATTGCCCAAAAGTCCTCGATGTTTCACCCACAAAATTTGTGCTCCTCAGGAATGTGGCAAAGATGCTGAGGGGGATTAACAGGGTAGATGCTGAGAGGTTGTTTCCCCTGGCTGGAGAGTCTAGAACCTCCGGTGCTCCGGTTTCCTCCCACAGTCCAAAGATGTGCGGGTTAGGTTGATTTGGCTATGATAAATTGACCCTTAGTGTTAGGGGATTAAATACGTGGGGTTACGGGGATAGGGTGAGATATGTGTCGGTGCAGGCTCGATGGGCCGAAATGGCCTCTATCTGCACTGTGGGGATTCTGTGATTCTGTGATTCTGTGAACACGGGGACACAGTCTCAGGATGAAGGGTCGACCATTTAAGACTGAGATGAGGAGGAATTTCTTCACTCAGCGCGTCGAGAATCTTTGGAATTCTCTGCCCTAAAAGTAGCATGGTTACTGTTGTGTATGTAACCTGTTCCACCTTAAGAGAGCTTAAGCCTGTTCCACCTTAAGAAATGTACTACTTTCTCAGGCTGCTGTAGACGTAATACCGGGGGTGAACACACTGGTATATAAGCACTGTGCAGTAATCTTGTATTCAGTATAGTCCCTACCTCCAACCAGTAAAGACCTGTTTTTATTGTTACTCATTAGTCTGTGTCTTAATTAACTAAATAATTCACAGACTTAACAGTTACAACACAGAAGGAGGCCATTCGGCCCGTCGAGCCCGTGCCAGCTCTCTGCAAGAGCACTTCAGCCAGTCCCACTCCCCCGCCCTTTCCCCGTAGCCCTGCAAATGTTTTCCTTCAGGTACTTATCCAACTCCCTTTTGAAAGCCACGATTGAGTCGGACTCCACCACCCTTTCAGGCAGTGCATTCCAGATCCTAACCACTCGCTGCGTAAAAAAGTTTTTCCTCAAGTCGCCTTTGGTTCTTCTGCCAATCACCTTAAATCTGTGTCCTCTGGTTCTCGACCCTTCCACCAATGGGAACAGTTTCTCTCTATCTACTCTGTCCAGACCCCTCATGATTTTGAACACCTCTATCAAATCTCCTCTCAACCTTCTCTGCTCCAAGGAGAACAACCCCAGCTTCTCCAGTCTATTCACATAACTGAAGTCTCTCATCCCTGGAATCATTCTCATAAATCTTTTCTGCACCCTCTCTAAGGCCTTCACATCCTTCCTAAAGTGCAGTGCCCAGAATTGGACACAATACTCCAGTTGGGGCCAAACCAGTGTTTTATAAAGGTTCATCGTAACTTCTGTAGGGTTTGAAAATCCACAACCACGTTTTATTGGAGCCCTCTAAGGGCAAGGTGACCAAAATTGGATTGCCCTATACAGTTTAAAACCAACATTTTCGGCCAATGCAGTGGTCCCGAAAAGCAGGCTGGGATATCTGAATACAGGGGACTGTGGCTCAGAAGCGAGCCATAGATGTCGGCCAATCGAAACAAAGTGCATTCTCAAAGGCCAATCAGGGGACTGAGTCGGGCCTGAAGCAAGGAAATCCCCGGCCAATGGGGTCTACCTGGCCCAGGTTTGAATATGTGACTCACCCCTAATCGAGCTATGAGTACAGGCCATCATCACCTTGATCAACTCGGACTAGGGACAATAGTTTTGGGATCACTACAGTTAAGAGGTGGCCCAAAATAATCAAGTCCCAGGACTGACACAATGGGACAGCAGACTTGGAGGAGCCGCTGTGCATTCAAAACAATACCCCTGCCCTCACACTTGTAAACACCAATTTAATTGGGCGCGAAGAGGCCGAAATGGAATTGGGTATAAAATACAGAACCAAGAGATTATTAGAAAAGAACCAGAAGAAAGAGCAGGAGAGCGAGTTAAGAAGCTGAAGGAGAGACGAGCTGGGGCGAACTACCATCTAAAGAACTCCAACCACGCTGATGAGAAGATCCACCATCAGACCCCAAACTCAATCGGCATACTGAAAGTTTACTCCGCTACCAGACGGCGCAACATCACCGCAAGAAACTGCACCGTATACCGACTCCCGTCCCGGGGACATCAACAAGAAGACACCAACGACCGAAGTGGCTGTGGAAGACGGCATTCACTCCCGCTATTTCGGGAGCCTTTTCCATCAAGCACAAACCAACCAACAACAGCAACAACCCAACAACCACACTCAAAGTAGGCTGTGAGTATAATCCAAGGGCCTGCAACTGTCAGTCTAGTCTAGGTAGGAAAGTGGGTTGGTGGGATTGGACTTGGTAAAGTTAAAACAGTGTAAAACATTTTCGTTATGTCCGTTCTCTCCCATATTTTATTTATAGTTATAGAGTGTGTGTGTTTATTACGTTTGTGGTAGAACCAAATATAATTGGTTGTCACCTGTTTTTTCCAAGGACTACTTGTCTCTGAGTGTCCATTTAAAGTGCATCGTTCTCCATCCAAATTCTGGAGTTAGAACCAGATAGGGGCATTAGGGCGCTTCGAACCCGCCAAACAAGGGAACAGCAGGCTAGGGAAAAAGAGAGAGGACTATAGGAGCCCTTGGGCTCAGGAGTACCCCGCAGATTAGGTATAAATTGTGCGGGTTGTCACCGTATTCTAGTCCTCCTCTATAAGCTGTTGTTCTCTATCTCCTTAGAGGGTGTTTAGTGACACCCGACCTGCAGGCTAACATAAGCTGCAAGGGTATAAAGGAGACAGAGGTCCAATACATTAACAGGCACTAAAGACCCCTGTAATTGGGCAGAGCAAAACCCCCTACACTTCCTTGCTTTTGTACTCTATACCTCTATTTATGAAGTCCAGGATCCCGTAAGCTTCTTTAACCACTTTCTCAATCTGCCCTGCCACCTTCAACGATTTGAGCACATATACCCCCAGGTCTCTCTGTTCATGCACCCACTTTAGAATTATACCCTTTATTTTATATTTCCTTTCCTCATTCTTCCTACCAAAATGTATCACTTCGCACTTTTCTGTGTTAAATTTCATCTGCCACGTGTCCGCCCATTCCACCAGCCTGTCTATGTCCTCTTGAAGTCTATCACTCTCCTCCTCACTGTTCACTAAACTTCCTAGTTTTCTGTCATCTGCAAATTTTGAAATTGTGCCCTGTACTCCCAAGTCTAAGTCATATCAAGAAAAGCAGTGGTCCTCATACCGACCCCTGGGGAACACCACTGTATACCTTCATCCAGTCCGATAAACAACTGTTCACCACTACTCTCTCTTTGCTGTCACTTAGCCAATTTCCTATCCATGCTGCCATTGTCCCTTTTATTCCATGGGCTTCAACTTTGTGGCCAAGCCTAATATGTGGCACTTTGTCAAACGCCTTTTGGAAATCCATGTACACCACGTCAACCAGATTGCCCTCATCAACCATCATTGTTACCTCATCAAAAAACTCAATCAAGTTAGTTCAACACGATTTGGCTTAAACAAATCCGTGCTGGCTTTCCTTAATTAATCCACACTTGTCCAAGTGACTGTTAAAACCGGATTATCGTTTCTAAAAGCTTCCCCACTACCAAGGTGAAACTGACTGGCCTGTAGCTGCTGGGCTTATCTTTACACCCTTTTTTGAACAAGGGTGTAACATTTGCAGTTCTCCAGCCCTCTGGCGTCAACCCCCCAACTCCACCGCCCCCAACCCCCACCCACTCCGCGCCTTACCCGAGAGAGTTAGACTAAATAAAAAATTCGCTGTTGTTTTAACCAGTGGACTTGCATTAAGCAGGCCTAAACTCACGTCACTTTGAATACTTCGCCGTGCAATCGAAGAAAGTTCATCCCATTCGTCTCAGCTGGATCTGAACTGAATCATAGAATAGTGCAGCACAGAAGGAAGCCATTCGGCCCATCGAATCATAGAATAGCACAGCACAGAAGGAGGCCATTCAGCCCATCGAATCATAGAAAAGTGTAGCACAGAAGGAGGCCATTCGGCCCATAGAAACATAGAAGATAGGAGCAGGAGTAGGACATTCGGCCCCTCGAGCCTGCTCCGCCATTCAATGCGATCATGGCTGATCATCCAAATTCAGTACCCTGTCCCTGCTTTCTCCCCATGTCCGTTGATCCCTTTGGCCTTAAGAAATATATCTAACTCCTTCTTGAATATATTAATGAATGGCCTCAACTGCCTTCTGTGGTAGAGAATTCCACAGGTTCACCACTCTCTGGGTGAAGAAATTCCTCCTCATCTCTGTCCTAAATGGCTTACCCCTTATTGTGACCCCTGGTTCTGGACTCCCCCGCCATCGGGAACATCCTTCCTGCATCTAGTCTGTCTAGTCCTGTTAGAATTTTATAAGTTTCAATGAGATCCCCTCTCATTCTTCTAAACTCCAGTGAATATAAGCCCAATCGACCCAATCTCTCCTCATACGTCATTCCTGCCATCCCAGGTGTCAGTCTGGTGAATCTTCGCTGCACTCCCTCCATGGCAAGAACATCCTTCCTCAGATAAGGCAACCAAAACTGCACACACTACTCAAGGTGTTGTCTCACCAAGGCCCTATACAACTGCAGCAAGACATCCTTGCTCCTGTACTTGAATCCTCTCGCTATGAAGGCCAACATACCATTTGCCTTCTTAACCACCTGCTGCACCTAAATGCTTACCTTCAGCGACTGGTGCACAAGGACACCCAGGTCTCGTTGCACTTCCCCTTCTCCCAATCTATTGCCATTCAGATAATAATCTGTCTTCCTGTTTTTGCTATCAAAGTGGATAACCTCGCATTTATCCACATTATGCTGCATCTGCCATGCATCTGCCCAATCAGCCAAACTGTCCAAATCATACAGGAATTTCTCAGCATCCTCCTCACAGCACACACGCCCACCCAGCTTTGTGTCGTCTGCAAACTTGGAGATATTACATCTAGGTCACTCGTCTAGATCATTAATATATATTGTTAATAGCTGGGGTCCAAGGACCAATCCCTGCGGTACCCCACTAGTCACTGCCTGCCACTCGGAAAAAGACCCGTTAATTCCAACTCTTTGCTTCCTGTCCACCAACCAGTTCTCTATCCAAGTCAGTACCTTACCCCCAATCCCATGTGCTTTAACTTTACACACTAATCTCTTATGTGGGACCTTATCGAAAGCCTTCTGAAAGTCCAAATACACCACATCCACTGGTTCTCCCTTATCTATTCTACCAGTTACATGGTTGGTAAAATGTTGGAGTCCATTATTAAGGAAGCAGTAACAGGACATTTGCATAAGCATAATTTAATCGGACAGAGTCAGCATGGTTTTATGAAGAGGAAGTCATGTTTGACAAATTTGCTCGAATTCTTTGAGGACGTAACAAACAGGGTGGATAAAGGGGAACCAGTGGATGTGGTGTATTTGGACTTCCAAAAGGCATTTGACAAGGTGCCACACAAAAGATTACTGCACAAGATAAAAAATCACGGGATTGGGGGTAATATACTGGCATGGGTGGAAGATTGGCTATCTAACAGAAAACAGAGAGTTGGGATAAATGGTTCATTCTCAGGTTGGCAATCAGTAACTAGTGGTGTTCCGCAGGGGTCAGTGCTGGGACCCCAACTCTTTACAATCTATATTAACGATTTGGAGGAGGGGACCAAGTGCAACATATCCAAGTTCGCCGATTATACAAAGATGGGAGGGAAAGCAGTGAGTGAGGAGGACATAAAAAACCTGCAAAAGGACATAGACAGGCTAAGTGAGTGGGCAGAAATTTGGCAGATGGAATATAATGTTGGAAAGTGTGAGGTTATGCACTTTGGCAGAAAAAAATCAAAGAGCAAGTTATTATCTAAATGGAGAGAAACTGCAAAGTGCTACAGTACAAAGGGATCTGGGGATCCTGGTGCATGAAACACAGAAGGTTAGTATGCAGGTACAGCAGGTGATCAGGAAGGTCAATGGAATCTTGGCTTTTATTGCAAGGGGGATGGAGTATAAAAGCAGGGAAGTCTTGCTTCAGTTATACAGGGTGCTGGTGAGGCCACACTTGGAATACTGCGTACAGTTTTGGTTTCCATATTTAAGAAAAGATATACTTGCTCTCGAGGCAGTTCAGAGAAGGTTCACTTGGTTGATTCCGGAGATGAGGGGGTTGACTTATGAGGAAAGGTTGAATAGGTTGGGCCTCTACTCATTGGAATTCAGAAGAATGAGAGGCGATCTTATCGAAACATATAAGATTGTGAGGGGGTTTGATCGGGTGGATGCGGGGAGGATGTTTCCACTGATGGGTGAGACTAGAACTAGGGGGCATAATCTTAGGATAAGGGGCTGCCCTTTCAAAACTGAGATGAGGAGAAACTTCTTCACTCAGAGGGTAGTAAATCTATGGGATTTGCTACCTCAGAGAGCTGTGGAAGCTGCGACATTAAATAAATTTAAAACAGAGATAGACAGTTTCCTAGCTGCTAAGGGAATTAGGGGTTACGGGGAGCGGGCAGGGAAGTGGACGTGAGTCTAGGTTCGGATCAGCCATGATCCTATTGAATGGCGGAGCAGGCCCGAGGGGCCGTATGGCCTACTCCTGCTCCTACTTCTTATGTTCTTATGCTCTTATGTCCTCAAAAAATTCCAGTAGATTAGTCAAGCACGATTTACCTTTTGTAAATCCATGTTGACTTTGTCTGATCCTGTCACTGTTTTCCAAGTGCTCTGCTATTACATCTTTTATAATGGACTCTAGCATTTTCCCCACTACCGATGTCAGGCTTACCGGTCTATAATTCCCCGTTTTCTCTCTACCACCTTTTTTGAATAGTGCGGTAACATTAGCTACCCTCCAATCCATGGGAACTGTTCCAGAGTCTATCGAATTTTGGAAGATGACCAGCAATGCATCTACTATTTCTAGGGCCACTTCCTTAAGTACCCTAGGATGTAGATTATCAGGCCCTGGGGATTTATTGGCCTTCAATCCCGTCAATTTCCCCAACACCATTTCCCTACAAATACTGATTTCATTCAGTTCCTCCCACTCATTAGACCCTATGTTCCCCGACATCTCTGGGAGGTTATTTGTGTCCTCCTTTGTGAAGACAGAACCAACGTATGTATTTAATTGGTCTGCCATTTCTTTGTTCCCCATTATAAATTCCCCTGATTCTGACTGCAAGGGACCTACGCTTGACTTCACCAATCTTCTTCTCTTCACATATCTATAGAAGCTTTTACAGTCAGTTTTTATATTCCCTGCAAGCTTACTCTCATACTCTATTTTCCCCCTCTTAATTAATTCCTTTGTCCTCCTTTGCTGAATCCTAAACTGCTGCTTTTTCTGGCCAATTTATATGTCCTCTCCTTGGATCTTATGCTATCCCTAATTTCCCTTGTTAGCCACGGTTGAGTCACCTTTTTTGTTTTATTTTTATGCCAAACAGGGATGAACAAATTCTGTAGTTCATCCATGCGATCTTTAAATGTTTGCCATTGCCTATCCACTGTCAACCCTTTAAGTAACGTTCCCCAATTGATCCTAGCCAACTCGCGCCTCATACCATCATAGTTTCCTTTATTTAAATTCAGGACCCTAATCTCTGAGTCAAATACTTCACTCTCCATCTTAATGAAGAATTCTATCATATTATGATCGCTTCGCCCCAAGGGGCCTCGCACATCAAGATTGCTAATTAATCCTTTCTCATTACATAATACCCAGTCTAAGATGTCCTGATCTTTAGTTGGTTCCTCATCCTATTGGTCCAGGAAACCATCCCGTATGCACTCCAGGAATTCCTCCTCCACAGTATTGTCACTAATTTGGTTAGCCCAATCTATATGTAGATTAAAGGCACCCATGATAACTGCTGTGCCCTTATTGCACGCATCTCTAATTTCCTGTTTAATGCCATCCCCAAACTCAGCTTTACTGTTTGGGGGTCTGTATACCACTCCCACTAACGTTTTCTGCCCCATGGTATTTCTCAGCTCTACCCATACAGATTCCACATCATTAGAGCTAATATCCTTCCTTACTATTGTGTTAATCTCCACTTTAACCAGCAATGCTACCCCACCTCCTTTTCCTTTTTGCCTGTCTTTCCTGAATATTGAATACCCCTGGATGTTCAATTCCCAGCCTTGGTCACCCTGGAGCCATGTCTCCATAATCCCAATCATATCATATTCGTTTACCTCTATTTGTGCAGCTAATTCATCCACCTTATTACGAATGCTCCTCGCATTAAGACATAATGCCTTCAGGCTTGTTTTTTTAACACTCTTAGACCTTTTAGAATTATTATTTACTGTGGCCATGTTTGATTTAAACCCTTGATTTCTCTGACTGCCACTTTTGCTTTTCTCCTTCCTGTCTTTTGCTTCTATCCTTGCTTCCCTTTCCTCTGTCTCCCTGCACAGGTTCCCAACCCCCTGCCATTTTAGTTTAAACCCTCCCCAACAGCACTAGCAAACACTCCCCCTAGGACATTGGTCCCGGCCCTGCCCAGGTGCAAAACCGTCCAGTTTGTACTGGTCCCACCTCCTCCAGAACCGGTTCCAATGTCCCAGGAATTTGAATCCCTCCCCCTTGCACCATTCCTCTAGCCACATATTCATCTGAAATATCCTTCTATTTCTACTCTGACTAGCACGTGGCACTGGTAGCAATCCTGAGATTACTACCTTTGAGGTCCTATTTTTTAATTTACCTCCGAACTCCCTATATTCAGCTTTTAGGACCTCATCCTGGTTTTTACCTATATCGTTGGTACCTATATGCACCACGACAACTGGCTTTTCACTCTCCCCCTCCAGAATGCCCTGCAGCTGCTCCGATACATCCTTAACCCTTGCACCAGGGAGGCAACATACCATCCTGGAATCTCGTTTGCGGCCGCAGAAATTCCTATCTATTCCCCTTACAATAGAATCCCCTATCACTATAGCTCTCCCGCTCTTTTACCTCCTGTCCTGTGCAGCAGAACCACCCACGGTCCCAGGAAGTTGGCTGCTGCTGCCTTCCCCCGATAAGCCATGTCCCTCAACAATATCCAAATTGATATATCTGTTTGAGAGGGGGATGGCCATAGGGGACCCCTGCACTACCTGCCTGTGCCTACTACTCTGCCTGGTGGTCACCCATTCCCTTCCTGCCTGTGCAGCCTTTACCTGTGGTGTGACCAACTGATTTAACGTGATATCCACGACGTCCTCAGCATTGCGAATGCTCCAGTATGTATCCATTCGCAGCTCCAATGCCGCAATGCGGTCTGCTAGTAGCTGCAGCTGGATACACTTCCCGCACACATGGTCGTCAGGGACACAGGAAGTGTCCCTGATTTCCCACATAGTGCAGATGGAGCATGCCACGGGGCCGAGCTATGCTGTCATGACTTAATCTTCAATTAATTTAAATTAAATTAAATCAAATCAATACCACCAATTACACTACAATTAAATGATATACTCAAGGGCCCTTGGTTACTAGCACTCCCTGATACACAACACAGACCTTAGAAACTATAACCACAAAAATTAAGACCTTCTAAACTTTATAAACTATTAACCTTAACTGTCAAACTATAGAGTCGTATAAATACTCAACTGGCCGTACTCACCCAATCAGCTGCTTCCTCTTGCCCGTCTCACTTTTTGAGTCATGGCGTGGCTCTGGAACGCCGCCGCCGGTCTGCGAGATTGACCGGCCTTTGAGAAAAAGCCCGTGAAAGTGAGTTTAAATACTCACTGCTCTCCTGCTGCTCCCGACACCGGCCTCTTCCTACAGGGTGAAAAGTTAGGAAAAACAAAGGCGAAGAAAGGGAGCTCCTCCTTCCACTCCTCACCTAACTCTGACTCACCCAACTCGCAGCACTCTGTTGAAACCGCACTCAGTGCAAAATCGCACTTCAAAGCCTGTTTTATAGGCCCTGAAACAAGGGAGACTTCCTGAGCCCAGCTACAGGAAAACCATCGAATCATAGAATAGCACAGCACAGAAGGAGGCCATTCAGCCCATTGAATCATAGAATAGTGCAGCACAGAAGGAGGCCATTCAGCCCATTGAATCATAGAATAGTGCAGCACAGAAGGAGGCCATTCAGCCCATTGAATCATAGAATAGCGCAGCACAGGAGGCCATTCAGCCCATTGAATCATAGAATAGCACAGCACAGAAGGAGGCCATTCAGCCCATTGAATCATAGAATAGTGCAGCACAGAATAGGCCATTCAGCCCATTGAATCATAGAATAGCGCAGCACAGGAAGCCATTCAGCCCATCGAATCATAGAATAGCACAGCACAGAAGGAGGCTATTCAGCCCATTGAATCATAGAATAGCACAACACAGAAGGGGGCCATTCGGCCTATCAAATCATAGAATAGCACAGCACAGAAGGGGGCCATTCAGCCCATCAAATCATAGAAAAGCACAGCACAGAAGGGGCCATTCGGCCTATCGAATCATAGAATAGCACAGCACAGAAGGGGGCCATTCAGCCCATCGAATCATAGAACAGTACAACACAGAAGGAGGCCATTCGGCTCATCGAGTCTGCGCTGGCTCTTTCGAAGAGCAATCCAGTCAGTCCCACTCCCCCGCTCTCTCCCCATATCCCTGCATTTTTTTCTCCTTCAAGTATTTATCCAATTCCCTTTTGCAGGCTGCTATTGACTCTGTATCCACCGCCCTATCAGGCAGCGCATTCCAAATCCTAACCTCTCGTTGCGTAAGAAACATTTTCCTCATGTTGCCTCTGGTTCTTTTGCCAATCACCTTAAACCTGTGCCCTCTGGTTCTTGACCCTTCAGCCATTGGAAACAGTTTATTTACTCGATCTAAATCCTTCATGATTTTAAACACCTCTAGCAAATCTCCTCTTAGCCTTTTCTGCTGCAAGGCGAACAACCCCAGCTTCTCCAGTCTCTCCACGTAACTGTAACCCCTCATCCTTGGAACCGTTCTGGTTAATCTCTTCTGCACCCTTTCCAAAGCCTTCACGTCCTTCCTAAATTGCGGTGCCCAGAATTGGACACAATACTCCAGCTGGGGTCAAATTAGTGTTTTATAAAGCTTGAGCATAATTTTCTGGATTTTGCACACTCTGCCTCTATTTATAAAGCCCAGCATCCCATCTGCTTTATTAACTGCTTTGTTAACCTGTCCTGCCACCTTCAAAGATTTGTGCACAAGCACCCCCGGGTCTCTCTATTCTTGCACCCCCTTTAAAATTGTACCATTTAGCTTGTATTGTTTCTCCTTATTCTTCCTACAAAATGTATCACATCACACTTTTCTGTGTTGAATTTCATCTGCCTATGTGTCCGCCCATTCCACCAGCCTGTCTGTGGCCTCTCGAAGTCTATTACATACTGCCTTCCTCAGTGTTTACGACACTTTCAAGTTTCGTGTCATCTGCAAATTTCTAAATTGTGCCCAGTACCCCCAAGGCCAAGTCATTAATGTATACCAAAAACAGCGGTGGTCCTAGTACTGAACCTTTGGGAACTCCACTGTACACCTCTTTCCAGTCCGATAAACAGTCATTCACCGCAACTCTCTGTTTTCCATCCCATAACCAAATTTGCATCCATGCTGCTACTGCCCTTTTTTCAGATCGGCCATGATCTTATAGAATGGCGGAGCAGGCTCGAGGGGCCAAATGACCTACTCCTGCTCCTACATCTTATGTTATCCATGGGCTTCAAATACATGCCATGGGCAGCATGGTGGCATAGTGGTTAGCACTGTTGCCTCACAGCGCCAGGGACCCGGGTTCGAATCCGGCCTCGGGCAACTGTCTGTGTGGAGTTTGCACATTCTCCCCGTGTTTGCGTGGGTTTCCTCCGGGTGCTCCGGTTTCCTCCCACAGTCCAAAGATGTGCGGGTTAGGTTGATTGGCTATGATAAATTGACCCTTAGTGTTAGGGGGATTAAATACGTGGGGTTACGGGGATAGGGTGGGATATGTGTTGGTGTAGGGGTTACGGGGATCGGTGGGATATGTGTCGGTGCAGGCTCGATGGGCCGAAATGGCCTCTATCTGCATTGTGGGGTTTCTGTGATTCTGTGAACAAGCCTAATATCATAGAATCATAGAATGGTTACAACACAGAAGGAGGCCATTCGGCCCGTCGAGCCCGTGCCGGCTCTCTGCAAGAGCACTTCAGCTAGTCACACTCCCCCGCCCTTTCCCCGTAGCCCTGCAATTTTTTTTCCTACAGGTACTTATCCAACTCCCTTTTGAAAACCGTGATTGAATCTGTCTCCACCACTCTTTCAGGCAGTGCATTCCAGATCCTAACCACTCGCTGCATGAAAAAGTTTTTCCTCATGTCGACTTTGATCCTTTTGCCAATCACCTTAAATCTGTGACCTCCGGTTCTCGACCCATCCGCCAATGGGAACAGTTTCTCTCTATCTACTCTGTCCAGACCCCTCATGATTTTGAACACCTCTATCAAATCTCCTCTCAGCCTTCTCTGCTCGAAGGAGAACAACCCCAGCTTCTTTAGTCTATCCACGTAACTGAAGTCCCTCATTCCTGGAATCATTCTCGTAAATCTTTTCTGCACCCTCTCTAGGGCCTTCACATCCTTCCTAAAGTGCGTTGCCCAGAATTCAACACAATACTCCAGTTGAGGCCAAACCAGTGTTTTGTAAAGGTTCATCATAACTTCCTTGCTTTTTTAACCGCTTTCTCAACCTGCCCTGCCACCTTCAATGATTTGTGCACATATACCCCCAGGTCTCTCTGTTCCACTACCCCCTTTAGAACTGTACCCTTTCGATTACATGTAGTACTTTAGCCTTTTGAAAGTCATTCTTCACATCAACTGCACTGCCCTCATCCACCCTCTCTGTTGCCTCATCACAAAACTCAATCAAGCTCTTTGTTTTTTATTCATTCTTGTGCTGCAGGCATCACCGGGGTTTATTGTCCATCCCTAGTTACCCTTGAGAAGGTGGTGGTGAGCCGCCGCCTTCTTGACCCGCTGCAGTCCGTGTGGTGAAGGTTCTCCCACAGTGCTGTTCGGGAGAGAGCTCCAGGATTTTGACCCAGCGACGATGAGGGAACGGCCAATATACTTCCAAGTCAGGCTGGTGTGTGACTTGGAGGGGAACTTGGAGGTGATGGTGTTCCCATGCAGCTGCTGCCCTTGTCCTTCTAGGCGGTAGAGGACGCGGGTTTGGGGTCAAATATAGGGCAGACCAGGTAAGGACGACGGGTTTCCTTCCCTAAAGGACATTAGTGAACCAGTTGGGTTTTTACTCCAATCTGAGAGTTTAATGGTCACTTTAACCAATACCAGTTTTAAATTTACAGATGGTGTTTTAAACTGAATTCAAATTCTCAAGGTGCCAGGGTGTCACAATTGGAATCCCAAGGGGCCTATATTGTCTAGAGTTTAGAAAAATGAGAGGCGTATAAATTGAATCGTATAAAATTCTTACAGGGCTTGACAGGGTAGATGCAGGGAGGATGTTTCCCCGGGCTGGGGAGTCTAGAACCAGGGGTCACAGTCTCAGAATAAGGGGTCGGCCATCTAGGACTGAGATGAGGAGAAATTTCTTCACTCAGAGGGTGGTGAATCTTTGGAATTCTCTACCCCAAAGGGCTGTGGAGGCTCAGTCGTTGAGTATATTCAAGACAAAGATCGATAGATTTTGGGACTCTAGGGGAATCAAGGGATATGGAGATCGGGAGGGAAAGTGGAGTTTAGCTCGAAGATCAGCCATGATCTTATTTAATGGCCAATTCCTGCTCCTAATTCTTACAGTTCTAACAAGGTTGGGGGGGGGGGGGGGGGGAGGAGGGTTTTACTCACTATTATTGGGCATGGACTCCAATTTGTCAGAACTAGGAAGCCGGCTGTGCTCTCAGTGGCGTTCTTGATTGCTTTCCAACCGGCCCAAAGGTTTCTTGAGGATTCTCAATCTCCTGCCACCTTTATCCCTTGTTTGTCTCAATGAAGATCACGTGAACATGAAGCCAAAGAGCAAAAATAGTTGCGAATGAACCAAATTTACAATCCAAGCCCAAGCCTGATCGTGGGGGCCCACTTTCTCAGATGCTGTTGCCTCGTAATCTTCACAACATCGAAGGCAAATCACTCTGTGCCAATCTGCTAAGGAGGAAAAAAAACACGAGTTGTCCTCGGGACATTCCTGGGCACCCCTCAACACGTGCCCCGAGAATGTCACACTCGACCATCAGCTAGTCTGCATCGGTGGCAAGGGGATACAGTGGGAAGATGAATGCCCAATACAGTAGTCCTGTTGTACTTTTATAAAGATTATCAGGAAGGATTGAACAGGCTGTGTCTCTTTTTTCTAGAAAAGAAGGCTGAGGGGATGACCTGATACCAGTCTTTAAGATTATGAAAGAGTTTGATAAGATTGATGTAGAGATGTTTCCACTTGTGTGCGAACTAGGGGCCATAAATATATATACCTCTATTAAATTTCCTTTTAACCTTCTCTGCTCTAAGGAGAACAAGCCCAGCTTCTCTAGTTTCTCCACATAACTGAAGTCCCTCATCCCTGGTACCATTCTAGTAAATCTCCTCTGCACCCTCGCCAAGACCTTGATATCCTTCCTAAAGTGTGCTGCCCAGAATTGGACACAATACTCCAGCTATTGCAACCAGTGTTTTATAAAGGTTTAGCACAACTTCCTTGCTTTTGCACTCTATGGCCTAGAAATTCACTATGGCCCCGCCAGCTGGCTAGCGCCCAAAAGTTAGCGCTGGGCGCGGAGCCAGTTGCGACCGTCAGATATTCAGTTTTTGCGCCCCAAGTCGGAACCGGGCGCTATTCCAGGGTGTGCCCGCCCCTGCTTGGGGCGCTGAAACTGAATTTCAGCGCTCTAGGCGCCGCTGCGCCACCCGCTGCGGAGCGGCAGGCTGCGGTACTGCAGGCCTCCTCCTTCTCTTAAGGGGGAGGTGCCTGCCACGGGGAGATCGCCGCTGGATAGTGCCGGCAAATGAGCCCGGCACCACGGAGAAGTGCCAGGTTCGCGGAAAGCAGCCGGCAATGCCGCGGGGGGGGGGGGGGGGGTGGTGGAGGAGGCCGGGGAAGGAGGTGCGGGCAGGCGGCCGCCGAAAAAGCGGCCGGCCGCACCTCCACCTTAAAGCGCCCCACTAAGGCTACAGGACGGCCCCGTTTTCTGGTCGCTGTTTGCGGCCGCTGCGGAAGAGGCGGCTGCAACTAAATATGGCGGTCGGGCCGGTAGCGGGGCGGAACCGGGGCACTGCGCACACCGATGACGTCATCGGTGCTGGCGCAGCGCTAACGGCTACCGCCGCCATTACCGCTGCGCTGAATATCAGCGCAACCTCCTGTATTGGCGCAGAAGCCCTCTTTGGGCGGTAACTGGCCGCAAAGCTGGCAGCGCCTTACTGAATTTCTAGGCCTATGTCTCTATATATAAAACCAAGATCCCATATGACTTTTTAAACTGTCTTCTCAACTGATCGTACCACCTTCAAAGATTTGCATATGAGAGCCCCCAGGGTCTCTCTGTTCCTGCACCCCCTTTAAAATTAGTTTCTATCGCCTCTCCTCAGTCTTCCTTCCAAAATGTATCACTTCAGACTTCTCTGCATTAAATTTCATCTGCAATATGTCTGCCCATTTCACCAGTCTGTCTATGTCCTCCTGAAGTCTGCTACTCTCCTCACTGTTCACTACAATTCTGAGTTTTGTCTCATCTGCCAGTTTTCAAATGATGTCCCCCTATACCCAAGCCCAGGTCATTAAGAACATAAGAAATAAGAGCAGAGTAGGCCATTGGGTCCTTCGAGCCTGCTCTGCCATTCAATAAGATCATGGCTGATCATCGACCCCAACTCCAATTTCCCGCCCGATCCCCATATCCCTTAATTCCCCTAGAGTCCAAAAATCTCTCGATCTCAGCCTTGAATATACTCAAAGACTCAGCATCCACAGCCCTCTGGGGTAGAGAATTCCAAAGATTCACAACCCTCTGAGTGAAGAAATTCCTCCTCATCTCAGTCTTAAATGGCCGACCCCTTATCCTGAGACTATGCCCCCTAGTTCTCGACACTCCAGCTAGGGGAAACAACCTCTCATCATCTACCCTGTCAATCCCCTTCAGAATATACATCAACACATTGATTGGCTGTAGTGATCCCATCCTCTGTCGTCGAACTACTGTATGCAGACGACGCTTACGTCTGCGCTCGCTCGGAGGTCGAACTCCAAACCATCGTCAACACCTTCACCGAAGCGTATGAGAGTATGGGCCTTACACTAAACATCCATAAGACAAAGATCCTCTACCAACCTGCCCCCGCCACACAGTACTGCCCCCGATTATCAAAATCCACGACAAGGCCTTGGACAACGTGGACCACTTTCCATACCTCGGGCGCCTACTGTCAACAAGGGTAGACGTCGATGACAAAGTCCAACACCGCCTTCAGTGTGCCAGTGCAGTCTTTGGTCGCCTGAGGAAGAGTGTTTCAAGACCAGGACCTCAAACCCGGCACTAAGCTCATGGTCTACAGGGCAGCAGTGATACCCGCCCTCCCGTATGCCTCAGAGACATGGACCATGTACAGCAGGCACCTCAAAGCACTGGAGAGGTACCACCAACGCTGCCTCCACAAGATCCTGCAAGTCCACTGGCAGGATAGGCGCACCAACGTCAGTGTTCTTGCTCAGGCCAACATCCCCAGCATTGAAGCTTTGACCATGCTCGATCAGCTCCGATGGACAGGTCACATCGTCCGCATGCCCGATACGAGACTCCCAAAACAAGCGCTCCACTCGGAGCTCCTGCACGGCAAGAGAGCCCCAGGTGGGCAGAGGAAATGCTTCAAGGACACCCTCAAATCCTCCTTGAAAAAGTGCAACTTCCCCACTAACACCTGGGAATCCCTGGCCCAAGACTGCACAAAGTGGAGGAGAAGCATCTGGGAAGGCGCCGAACACCTCGAGTCTCTTCGCCGGGAGCAAGCAGAAGCCAAGCGCAGGTAGCGCAAGGAGCGCACGTCAACCCAATCACCCCACCCACCCGCCCCTTCAACCACCGTCTGCCCCACCTGTGACAGAGACTGCAGGTCCCGCATTGGACTCATCAGTCACCTGAGAACTCATTTTTAACATGGAAGCGAGTCATCCTCGGTTCCGAGGGACTGCCTAAGAAGATACATCGACATATTGATCAGCTGTAGTGATCATTCGCACTGCTGGCTGTATTGATCAGAACAGTAGGGTGCCCGTGCTTCCTTTAAGCTGCGTGGACGTGGTCTGGAGGTCCCGCGCATCTGGCTCTTAAATGGAAAAACCGCGCATATGCGTGGAAACTTGAATGGGCCGCGCAGCCCTTGAAAGGGGCCAGAAATTTTTTTAAAGGAACATTGCCGGTTCCCCCCCCACCCCCACTGCAGGTACCAAACCCTGTGCAAACCAAAATTAAATGAACACAGAGGATAATACCACCGCACATTTTATTTTCACTGAACGTCACATACACACATTTTCCAAAAGGGTTCTACCCCCCACCAACCGCCCCCCCTCCCCCGCCCCCTCCCCTCCCCTTATATATTTATTTTTTTTAAAACGACAGATCTGTGCTTTTATCACGCTTGTTGTTAAAGTCTCTGCTGTACAGTTAAGTGTAATAACAGGAAATGTGGTGACAGTGTCAGTTTTTGAGTAATTACACAAAAGAATTACACAGATAACTCACTTGAAATATACAATATGTACAAAGGTTTTTGGAATGTAATCGTTCCCGTCTTTGCTAATATATCAAGCACATACACAAAAAAGTATTCACATATAAGTTTAAAATATCTTTTAAAGTGATTTTTTTTTTCGTTTTTAAACCTTCTTAGTCAAAGCTCTAAAAGATGCACACAGCCCAGATACAATTCAATTAATGCTAAACAGTACCATACTTAAAAGGTCACCGGTAAGCACTTCATTTATAATGAATATAGCAACAGTCTGGATTAAAAATTTAATTCAAACAAATGATTACATCATATGCATTCTTCAGTTTTCAACCTATTCTGTTTTAAGTGCATAATCACTGTACATAATTTCTATTACTTTATATATATATAAAAAAAAGGAGTAGGCATCACCATCATGCCATGATAATTTATTAAAAAACAACATATTTAATTTTTTTCTGTGCGTGTGTAGAATTCTGAGCTGGAAACAGGGGAATGCTCATGGCTCTCGGAAAGGGGAGCTGAACTGGGAGGGATCAATAGTGTGTGTGTGGGGGGGGGGGGAGGAATGGGGGGTTTAAGTAATACTCCGGTATTCACCAGATTTGATAACCGTACCTCCAGCAGCCAGATGCCTTGGAGCACCAATATTTAGGGAGGGGAGGAGAGAAGTTACCGTCGTTTTAATTCCTTCCCCCTCCCCCACTGTCCCGGGCTATTCTATTGAGTTGCCTATCTCGGTCGCGTTGCCGAGGAGACCGCAGGAGGAAGTCAGCGACTGGGAGGGGGACCAGCAAAGAAAGTCTGAGAAGAAACTGTCTTTGAGATTTTCTTCTGCCGATCTCCGAGCAGCAGACACACAGCAGCAGCACCATATGAAGGTAGCTTTGTGGATAGACCTACCCATTTACCACCCTCCCCACCTCGGGCACAGTCGGTGCTTCACCGAGGC
Source organism: Somniosus microcephalus (assembly GCF_052327205.1). Taxonomy (NCBI): domain Eukaryota; kingdom Metazoa; phylum Chordata; class Chondrichthyes; order Squaliformes; family Somniosidae; genus Somniosus; species Somniosus microcephalus. The sequence goes on from NC_140989.1 coordinate 17,669,116, forward strand.
ACCACGGGAGAAAACTAGGGGGGGGGGGGGGGAAGAGAGAGAGAGAGAGAGAGAGAGAGAGAGAGAGAGAGAGAGAGAGAGAGAGAGAGAGAGAGAGAGAGAGAGAGAGAGAGAGAGAGAGAGAGAGAGAGAGAGAATGAGAGAGGACGGGAACCTTAAAATAAAAAAACACCTAACTGTACCTTGGGTGGTGCTAATTCAGAAAAGAAAGACTTGCATTTCTATAGCATCTTTCACGACCTCAGGACGTCCCAAAGCACTTTACAGCCAATGAAGTACAGGAAACTTTGGTTTATCCGGAGGTTGTATGTCCGGAAACCTCGAACTACCGGCAGAAATCAGGAGCCGTTTTGTTGGTTTTTTTTTCTTCTCGTGGCTTTGTTTTCAACAGTCGGGCTCTGGAAGTCTCTCTGAAGCTGTTGTTAAGCTACAGAGACACTTTCAAGGTACGGGCCGACTGTTTACAAGCTGTTGCTAAGCAACAGTGTTTGTTGTCAGATACGGAGATGAAAACCTCCGTATGCTTCAACATTAACTTTGTATGTCCGGCAGTTTTGATAGATCGGCAACAGCTCGGTCCCATCGGTGCCGGATATAACAAAGTTTCCTGTACTTTTGAAGTGGAGTCACTGTTGTAATGTAGGAAACACGGCAGCCAATTTGTGCACAGCAAGCTCCCACAAACAGCAATGTGATAAATGACCAGATAATCTGTTGATTGATGGATAAATATTGGCTCTAGGACACCGGGGATAACTCCCCTGCTCTTCTTAAAAATAGTACCATGGGATCTTTTACATCCACCTCAGTTTATCATCTCATCTGAAAGATGGCACCGCCGACACTGCCTCGGCACTGCACTGGGAGCGTCAGCCAAGAATTGTGTGCTCAAAGTCTCTGGAGTGGGACTTTGTGAACCCACGACCTTCTGACTCAGAGGCGAGAGTGCTGCCCACTGAGCCACTGGCTGACACAACTCAGCTTCTTCGAAAGGGGTCAGCTTCAGCTAATGTTTAGGGACAGTTTTTCTCTCTCTCTCTCGCTCTTTCCCCACCTCCACATTCTCCTCAGCACTCGCTGCTTGAACAGAAATAGAAGGGCATTGAGGACAATTCTTTCCAATGGTTGGATTTTCGAGAAAAAGAAAAGGGGGGGGGGGTCGATTGCGATGGCAGTGCCCACCCCTTACATCTCAGCAGCAAAAAAAAAAAATTTACAGCGTACAAATCTTTATTCCAAATCCGGCAAAAACAAATCCCATGCTTCATGTAAGAGGGGCCCTACAATGAGAGGGGGGAAACAAAGAAAAACAAAACCTCTACAATTTATAAAAGGAACAATAATAAATATTAGTATCACAGAATCATTGCTGTACATAAGAGTAGTTCAATTGTATAAAAATACATTTTTAGTGCAACCTCACATAGATAACAATATTCCACCCCATCACCCACCCAGAAAAATAAACCGTTTCAAATCATTCACATCATTCAAGACAAACCTGTCCCGCCCGCCCCCCCAACCCGCCAAGTGCTCTAAAGAGAAAACATTACAATTATTAAGCAAGTACACAAGTTCTAAAATATGTACAAATTCTCTCTCTCTTTTTTTTGTCGTTATGCATACAAGAGTACGAGCGAAAGTAAAAGGCACAAAATATCTGCGACATTTAAAAAATAAAGTACATAACAGGATAACGAGAGTAAGTCTGTGAGTTGATTTTGGTCAGGGATTTTTTCTTTTACATACAAATAGAAAATATTTCCATATATTTTGTAAGTCTAGACCACGGACAGACAAAAGGTTGCAGCAGCCGGCATGCCCCCCCACCCCCTCCCTTACCCACGCCCGACCCTGCCCACCCTCCCTCACTGGGAACCCAGACGGTAGGGTGTCTTGCAGTACATCTGTTTGCCGTGGCGGCTTAGGTCACTGCCTCCCATCGGCATTTCCAGGCTCCGTGTCCGGTGATCCCGCTCCTCCAGCGTGGCCGCCGGCGCCCCCTGGTGGCCGAACGGCGGCAGGCGGTGGTCCTCGGTGCCAGCGGGGGAAGGGGGCGAGCCGGCCAGCGACGGGCGGTAGTGATCCCCCTCGGCGCGGGCAGACTGCGTCCCGCTAAAGTGCTCCGTGCCCGCCTGTTCGGGGGCGCCCGGCCCGCTCACGGCGCACTCTTGCTGCCGCCGCCGCCGGCGCTCGAAGGTCTTCATCGTCTCCTCCAGCCGGGACTGGGCGATCACCGCCCTGGTTGGGCCCGGACTCGTCTCGGGGCGGGTCTGGAACGTCCGATGCTCCTGCTGCTCTTCAGCGACCCGGCTGTACATTTCCTCCCCCGTCGTCCGGCACTCCCTCACTCCGGAGGAAGCCATGCTGAAAGAAACCACTGGTGCGGCTGACCTTGGTGGAGACAGGGCCATGGGAGAGGCCATTTGTGCGTCTTCCGGCTTGGAAAAGATGTCCATCTCCTTGATGCTCTCGATGACACAATGGGTCGCCTCATCAATGACGCTCTCTTCCCGCCGCTTCACCTGCAGGGGTAGCTGAGAAGCCGGGAGCAGCCCAGGGAAAGCCGAGGCCCCCGAATGGACCATTTGGATCCCCCCGATTGGAATCATTTGGTACGGGGCCCTCACTTGCTGCTGGGAGTGCAGAGGGAGGTGGCTGAAGAGACAGCCTTGCGGTCCCTCAGAAAGGATGGGGTGGCCTTGTTCTCCCTGGGTGTTCTCCCGAGCAGGATATGACGGCCAAGACATCATTCTGCTGTTATCGTACGAGGTCTGGCGTGATTGTCTCTGTACATATAAAAGAGAGATTAAAAGTTTTGCAAACTACATAGAAAGTCAATTTTAAAGAAAAATCAGTGCGACATTTAAAAAATAAAGTACTTAACAGGATAACGAGTGTAAGTCTGTGAGTTGATTTTGGTCAGGGACGCAGTCTGCCCGCGCTGAGGGGGATCACTACCGCTCGTCGCTGGCCGGCTCACCCCCTTCCCCCGCTGGCACCGAGGACCACCGTTCGGCCACCAGGGGGCGCCGGCGGCCACGCTGGAGACGCGTGCAGGTGTGCCTGGCCATATCGGTTTCCTCTCCGTACCCCATGGAATCACTCCGTCACTGCCTTGTTAGAGGGGTTCCATTCATAATTTACTCAACTCAATAATAAATGAATCAATAACTTTGATAGGGTGAGATGAAGTATGGGTGGCAGGAGGCTCGTGTGGAGCATAAACACCGGCATAGACCAGTTGGGCTGAATGGGCTGTTTCTGTGCTGTGGATAGACTGGAGAAGCTGGGGTTGTTCTCCTTCGAGCAGAGAAGGTTGAGAGGAGGTTTGATCGAGGTGTTCAAAATCATGAGGGATCTGGACAGAGTAGATAGAGAGAAACTGTTCGCATTGGCGGAAGGGTCGAGAACCAGAGGACACAGATTTAAGGTGTTTAGCAAAAGAACCAAAGGCGACGCGAGGAAAAACTTTTTTACGCAGCGAGTGGTTAGGATCTGGAATTCACTGCCTGAGAGGGCGGTGGAGGCAGACTCAATCGTGGCTTTCAAAAGGGAATTGGATAAGTAGCTGAAGGGAAAACATTTGCAGGGCTACGGGGAAAGGGCGGGGGAGTGGGACTGGCTGAAGTGTTCTTGCAGAGAGCCGGCACGGGCTTGATGGGCCGAATGGCCTCCTGTTCTGTAATCATTCTATGATTCTACGATTCTATGTAATGCCTCTCACTAGACAGCAAGATGAAAATCACTCACCAGAGAGCGGTTAGATTGTGGAACTCGCTACCACAAGGTGTAGTTGAGGTGAATTGTATAGATATATTTCAGGGGAAGCTAGATATGTACACGAGGGAGAAAGCGATAAGGGATATGTTGATTGGGTTAGATAAAGTATGGTGGGAGGGGGCAGAAACACCGGCACGGACCTGTTGGGCCGAATGGCCTGTTTCTGTGCTGTAAATTCTATGTAATTCCATACGAGAACAGTGATCTATTTAATTCTTCCCTATTTGCTTTAAGCCAAAATGGCTATAGGCCAAGATTTTGGTGGACATTCTCAAGAAGCGGTTGGCAGAAACGACATTTTGAACTTGAGGGGTCAGTTTACTTTGCCATACTAGTTATTAGTTGTAAAGGTGCAGTTGGCAACCTCAAACTAGCTGGCCAAGGCTACTAAAATGAAGACAGCCTCCTCGTTTCTGCAATTAGGAGCCACCCTTACCCACTGGAGCTATCATGAGTGCTACACCATGACCACACAACAGCTCGCTTTGGTTATACAGTGTCAGATGGGGCTGTTATGTTTTTGGGGGATTTCGCCCCACCACCCCACCCCCGCCACTCTAGAAATTCCAGCTTCCTTACTTCCAATTATTCACCCTGTCTTAATTCCCTATCGGGGTTGACAGCTCTTCATGATTGCCCTGGAGTCTCCAGGAATTAAAGATTAATCTACATTCTGGGGGAGAAAAAAAATCATCGGGCATTAAAAATTGTTTTTGTCTGTTAGTTACAAAAAATATTGGACATAGGGGGAAAACGAGGCAGCCTGACTGACAGTGAAGGATCCTCCAATCAGGTGACGAAGTGTCTGTCCGCATTCCGATTGGCTGTGGGAAGGCGGGGCGCCGCGAGGACGGACGTGTCGGGCGGCCAATGGCGGGAGTGCGGGGGCGGGGCGGTTGGGGGCGGGAGGTCGTGTGATGACACCTCCAGGAATATGTCCAATCAGAGTTGGCGACCCTAGTTCCCTATTGCCTCAAGAATCCCTTCGCGGACTTGGCATGTTTTTGATAGGATGCCCAGGGCACCAAACGGAAAACCTTTCTGTAAAGTTCCAAGGCATCTGGCTCTAACCTGTGCCCCCCTTGACTTTGAAAGTACCAACAATAGGTCTCGCTATAGGCTTCAAATGCTAAACATTTTTTTATTGAATAGATTAGCAAAGCGAATAAATATATAGTTACAGCAGCCGCTAAAGAAAGACTTGCATTTATATAGCACCTCAGAACATCCCAAAACGCTTTACAGCCAATGAAGGACTTTTTGAAGTGTAGTCACTGTTGAAATGTAGGCAAAGCAGCAGCCAGTTTGCGCACAGCAAGCTCCCACAAACAGCAATGTGATAATGACCAGATAATCTGTTTTAGTGATGTTGATTGAGGGATAAATATTGGACACCGGGGATAACTCCCCTGCTCTTCTTCGAAATAGTGCCGTGGGATCTTTTACGTCCACCTGAGAGAGCAGACGGGGCCTCAGATTAACGTCTCATCCAAAAGACGGCACCACCGACAGCGCGGCACTCCCTCAGTACTGCACTAGGAGTGTCAGCCTAGATTTTTGTGCTCAAGTCTCTGGAGTGGACTCAGAGGCGAGAGTGATACCCACTGAGCCACTGCTGACACAGGCTGGCAAAGTATATTTTATAAGTAACATTAATATTTGTAGCTGTTTTCTTCTTCTATTAACAACTATGAGGGTTTAACAGAACTGAGTGGCTATCAGGAAAGATTGAACAGGCTTGAACTCTTTTCTCCAGAAAAGGGAAGACTGAAGGGTGACCCGATCGAGGTCTTTTAAGATTATGAAAGGATTTGATTGGGTTCCTGTTCCTGGGGCTAGGGACAGGGTCACTGGCAAGGCTTAGAAGCTAAGACAGGGCCAGGCCTGGTTAGTACCTGGAGGGGTGACCATCAGGGAAGACCAGGTGCAGAAGGTCACGGAAAGAGCCCTGAGGAGGGGCAGTTGGTGAGAAGGTCATGGAAGGAGCCCCGGGAGGAGTGGCTGGTGAGCAGGCTCGGGTGTTGGGCTGAAGATTGTCGGAATGGTGGAAATGGAATGGCGGCGCGCACCGATGCAGCGGCTTTGCTTCTCCCAGTCATGGGAGCTTGCAAGATCACATTTCATTGTTCATGTACTTGTGCAATGACAATAAAGTTGAATTATTATTATTATTAGAAGATGTTTCCAATCGTGGGCGAGACCAGAACTAGGGGCCATCAATATAATAGAGTCACTAATAAATCCAATAGGGAATTCAGGAGAAACTTCTTTACCCAGCGAGAGGTGAGAATGTGGAACTCGCTACCACTGGAGTAGTTGAGGTGAATAGTATAGATGCATTTAAGGGAAAACTAGATAAACACACGAGGGAGAAAGGAATAGAAGGATATATTGATGGGATTAAATGAAGAGGGGTGGGAGGAGGCTCGTATGGAACATAAACACCGGGCTGGACCCGTTGGGCTGAATGGCCTGTTTCTGTGCTATAAATACTTTGTAATTAACTGGCATATCTTGTTCTCTTTATAAGTAGTGGAACCGTTCTCTTATTTGAACAATGGGTCATTAAATACTCCAGAAAACATTTGCTGGCTCTCTGTGTATTTGAATAACTGCCAGGAATTGGCAGTCATACACACAACTGAATCGCCCAGTTGCTTGTGATTGCATCGTGTGGTTTGGCAGCTTCCCCTCGGGCCTACAGTCTAGGTGACAACCAAACTGTTCTTGCAACATTTGGATCGATTAGGCTGGGGCCTGGATTCAGAACACAGCTGGTTTTTGGACTCCTCGGCCACAATAATTAATGGGGAGGCGCGGCAGGTATGGAAAACCCCGGCGAGGCCGGGGGCGTGGAGGTCCCGGTCAATTTTAATGAACCACCGCTAATCTCAAACTGGACAAAAATGCTTCATTTTATCTCACTTATACCACTTGTCACTCTTAGCGGGTCGCACTCTTGAGTCAGAAGGTCGTGGGCACACGACCCACTCCAGACACTCGAGCATAAAATCCAGGCCGACACTCCCAGCGCTGCGCTGTCGGAGGTCCCGTCCTTTCGGATGAGACGTTAAACCCGAGGCCCCGTCCGCTCTCTCAGGTGGACGTAAAAGATCCCACGGCCACTATTTCGAAGAAGAGCAGGGGAGTTATCCCCGATGTCCTGGGCCAATATTAATCCCTCAACCAACATCATCAAAAAATAGATTATCTGGTCATTATCACATTGCTGTTTGTGGGAGCTTGCTGTGTCTGCCTCGTTTTCCTACTTTACAACAGTGACTACACTTCAGAAGTACTTCATTGGCTGTAATTTGAGCCGTCCTGCGGTCGCGAAAGGCGCTACATAAAGGCAAGTCCTTTCCTTTAACTCCCTTCTCAGGGATGCTGTCAGAGAGCGCACCACTTAATGGCCCAACAAAGGTCTTTCAAAGCTCACCCACTGAGCTTGCATGTCTAAATTGAGGGTGAGGTTTGAACTAAGATCCTTGAATAGGAGCACAACGCTCTTATCACAAGAGTAGCAGGCATTAGGCCAACTCAAATGAATGTTTCAACAGCAGCAGAAGTTTGTATTTATGTTTCCGCTAGTAGATAGTGCCTGGAAAAGCCTAGTGATCCCCAGACACATTCCATCGTGACAGGAGGGTTAAATCCCCTCCCCTCTCAGATATGACTTCAAATCAGAAAGTATTGAGTTGAATTTTTTTTTTAAAAGCTAACCTAACATTAACTAAGGTCACAGAATTACTTGCTTGCTGTACGAGTTATGTGATTGTTCGGTGTTCCCTTCCCAGTTAAAGCTTACCTCAATATTCATTTTGTACTTTTTAAACGAACATTATCGATGACGGATTTGTCAGGCAGGTTTTCTTAGCAACATGGAATACGCTTTTCCATTTCGGACTATGTCTGAACTGGACGCTGCTGCCCGTGTCCTAACTCGCACCAAGTCCCGTTCACCCATCATCCCATGTGCTCGCTGACCTACATTGGCCCCCCGGTTAAGCAACGCCTCAAATTTTAAATTCTCATCTCCATGGCCTCGCTCCTCCCTAGCTCTGTAATTTCCTCCAGCCTCACAACGCCCCCCCGACCACCCCCCCCCCACCTCAGATATCTGTGACATGAATCAGTCATTCATGAAAGAAAGACTTATGAAATAATACTGAGCGGCCTGCGGGTGGCGCTGTCCAGGGAGAGTATAAATACTCGGGCATGGGCCCAGCTTGCGCAGGACATTCTTAACAAGAACTAGTGAAGGACACAACTAGACCTCCATGTTGTAAAACAGTTGATTAAAGCTTTGTTTAACGCTTAGACCAAGTGCCTAGTAGTTTTCTTACGTCAATCTGCGCTCCTCCAATTCTGGCCTCTTGCGCAGACCCGATTTCTTTCGCCCCACCATTGGTGGCCGTGCCTTCAGCTGCCTGAGCCCTAAGCTCTGGAATTCCCTCCCTAAACCTCTCCGCCCCTCTACCTCTCTTTCCTCCTTTAAGACGCTCCTTAAAACCTACCTCTTTGACCAAGCTTGTGGTCACCTGCCCCAATATCTCCTTATGCGGCTCGATGTTAAATTTTGCCTGATTACACATCTGTGAAGCGCCTTGGGACTTTTCACTATGTTAAAGGTGCTATATAAATGAACGTCGTCGTCGTTGTTGTTGTAGAAAATTGCAAAGGACAGAGAATGGTTATGTATAGTGCTATAAAATTGCAACACTTTCTCCATCTTGAAAATGTGAATTTTTAACCAATTAGTTCACATCAGTGTATATACTCACCAGGTTCATTTCTGAATGCTGCATAAACTGGCCCGTCATATATCCACTTTGGAATGAACCTCTCCTTGGTGATGCCGCTCTCATCAGTGGCAGGTGTCTCCTTTCTCTGTAGTCTCTCCTTGGAGACAATTCCCTTCTTGGGGAGAGGTCTTTCACAGGGGAGAGCTGCCTTGGCGAAGGAATCTCTCTTCTTGGAAGGAAGTGTCTCCGCGGGGAAACATCTCTCCTCGGAGACAACTCGCTCAGATAGGCCTCCCTCTTTGGCGACCGGTGTCTTATTGGCGATATCTCTCTTCTCGGAGACAGATGCCGCCTGGGTGAAAGGTCTCTTCTCGGAGACAAGTACCTCCGTGAAGTCGGCGATGAGTCTCTTCCCGGAGAGCTGTCATAGCCTGGCGATGGTTGCGTGCTTGAACTTGTATCTCCTGAAGGGGACATTTCTCTGGAACTATCCTCTTTAGAAGATGCATCGTCGGTTTGTGGTAGCCACACATTTGTTGAAGCCGGTATGTCTAGTCTATCTTTGTACTCAACTGATTCTGTCAATCTATTATGTAAATTTCTCGGATAGTCCGTTAGCGGAGTCCCTGCATGAGAATAACTGGGCGGCATTAGTTGAGTTACTTGAATTCTAGGTAGCGTCACCAAGTAACTAATGAGGGAAGACTGATTGTTTGAATGCGAAACGTCAAATGCAGAGGGCGACGCAATGCTAAAAGTGACAGAGGATGGTTTGGGGCTGCGTGGTAGTGGGCTTGTACTCCGAGATCTTGTGGTCGGAGTACTATCTCCTTGTCGGTCTTCATCCTCATCATCCTCATCATCGTCATCTTCATCTCCCTCCTCCTCTGCTCCATCAGATTCTTCAAGGTCCGAAAACTGGTGCAGAACTGGAACTTCACCTTTGTCAGTCTCATCTGTAATTCCTGAAAGGAAAAAAATAAAGTTTAACGCTGAGTTTAGGACACTGGCAATGTACCCACAGTCAAATGGGCTTTTACGCAAGAAACCCTCTGTGTAACCGCCCTGTTTATAATGCTAACCTCTAATTTTAAAATTCTCAAACTGGGAAGAGTGACGCCATGCAGTTGGTCACAAAGCTTCCCACCCAACTCTAGGCCTGTGTATGAGTTCAGCCCAGGGCGTTTGCTGTAAGGGTTCTAAACGTCTCGGCCCAATTCCCAGTTGGATGAAAGTGTTGCACTTTGTCCAGCTAGAGGGACACAGGAAGAGGAGGAGGCCATTCAGCCCCTCGAGCCTGTTCCGCAATTCAGTTAGATCACGGCTGATCTGCATCTGAACTCCATCTTGGTTCCGTATCCCTCAACACCCTTGCCTCACAAAAATCTATCAATGTCCGTTTTGGAATTTACAATTGACCCCCAACCTCAACAGCTTTTTGGGGGACAGAGAGTTCCAGATTTCCACCACCCTTTGTGTGGAAAAAGTGCATCTGATTTCACCCCTGAACGGCCCGGCTCTAATTTTAAGGCTATTCCCCCCCCCCACTGTTCTGGATTCACCCACCAGAGGAAATAGAGGGGGTGAAATTGGGCACATTTGCACCTCCTGTTAGTGCCCCTGGGGGGCGCAAATGGCCTTGCGACCGGGCGCAGCGCAGACATCGACTCCTACCATATTCGGCGGGAGTTTTGCGGCGGTGCTACAGCATTGTGCCCCGACCTCCTGCGCCCGAGATTGTGACGTCATCGTGCTGCGCAGCGCCTTGGTAGCGCCTCGGACCCAAAATTGACTTCCGCCCCCTGCAACAGCGCCGATCGATAACACCGACAGCTGCAGGAGGCGTGCATCGGTCGGCCGGCTGCTTTGGGAGGGGGGGGCGATGATTAAAGGCGAGGTGGCCGAGGTAAGTAGAAAAAGAACTTACCTTTCTCGTTGCAGTTTTTCCCGCGGGTTCCTGCCTGCGATCGATCAGCCCGGCACTCTGCTCGAGCGCCGGGCTGATCGCACGGGATCGCGGCTGCCTTGGTGGTCCAGGTAGGTAATTTTTCTATTGCAGAGTCTGCGGCGATGGCCCTTCCCTTTAAGGGAGGGAAGGAGCCTTTGAACGCGGCGGTGCGGCACGGCCCAGTGTGCAGCGCTGCTGAAGTCTCCGCCCTGCCCGCTGCCGATTGCACTCCAAGAAGGAAGTGGAGAGCTTGAGTTAGCGCCCCACTTCCTTCTCAGAGCACCAACGGCGAATTTTTCAAATGTTTAAAATTGTTAGCGCCTGGCGCTAACTTTTCAAACTTTTAAAAGTTAAACGGGGCAACAGTAAATTTCTCCCCCAGGGTCTCTCGATCAACTTCTTGAATTAGGGACGCTGCTGGTTATCCAGGAGTAAGCTAGGAGTCCATGCTTTCTGCAAACTGGTCAAGAAGGCCAGGTGGACTGAAGACGGGGATATACAACAAAAATAAATGACAGCAAAACTACATAAAGAGTTGGCCTTGATGCCCCCGAGGAGGTGGAAAAGAATAGGCCGGCTTCCAAATTCGTATCTCACGATCCCAGCTGAAAAATGTTAAAGTGTGGACATAGGGCAAGGAGAGGATTGGACTCAGCTGTGATGCCTCCCAGGTCCAAATGGCCCACCGGCACCATCTAATCTCATACTAAAATGGCTACTGGTGTAAGGAAGAAAATTGGGCACCAGGTTTTAGGAAGGATGTCAAGGCCTTGGAGAGGGTGCAGAAGAGATTTGCTGGAACGGTACCAGGGGTGAGGGAAATCAGTTTTGTGGAGAGACTGGTGAAGCTCGGACTGTTCTCTTTAGAGCAGAGAGGTTAAGGGGAGATTTAATCGAGGCGTTCAAAATCATGAATGGTTTTGATGGACTAAATAAGGAGAAATTGTTTCCACTGGCAGGAGGGTCGGTAACCAGAGGACACAGATTTAAAATAATTGGTAAAGCAACCGGGGGCGGGGGGGGATGGGAGATGAGGAGAATTTTTTTTTACGCAGCGAGTTGTGATCTGGAACACACTGCCTGAAAGGGCGGTGGAAGCAGATTCAACAGTAACTTTCATAAAGGGAATTGGAGAGATACCTGAAAAGGAAAAAAAATTGCAGGGCACTGGGGAAAGAGCCGGGGACAGGGACGGGGCGGGGTGGGGGGTGTGGGACCAATGTTCCCGTTAAGCTGCGAGGCCGCACGGCTGCGCAGCGGTCTGGAGTTCCCGCGCGCGGGCCGCTCAATGGCTTTACCACGGGGGGGGGGGGGGGGAAATAAACCACGTACGCGCGAAAAGTCAAATGGGCCGCGCGCGCCCACCCCCAAAAGAAAATAAATTAGAGGGAACATTGAGTGGGACTAACTGGAGAGCTCTCTCAAAGAGCTGGCACAGGCGTGATGGGCCGAATGGCGTCATGGCGAAATGAGGAACAGCATTTTACTTGCCTGCTTCTTCCGTGTCTGTGCTATACGTGCAGGTCACAGCTATTCCCAGCTCGAGGCATTTTTTTGTGTGGGCCTTTGATTTCATATGTTTTGTCAGGTTTCCTAGAAAGATGGGGGGGGGGTGTTGGGGGGAGGAAATAAAATGACAAAAGTCACCACACTGAGATAATTAGCCTGCAAAAAACACTGAAGGTCGACAAGGTGCTATCTATTTCTTCCAACACGCGCAGCAAGCTACACTTCAAAACTTGCAGCCGGCACAGTGACTCATTCGGCTCCGTCCCCATTACGGTAACAACTATAAATAAGAAGCTCCGCAAATTAATTATTATTTTTTTTTAAAACAAGTGCCAATGGATCTATTACTTCACTAATAGCCTGCTAATTTACCGCAATGCAGTCTTTATTCTGCTATACTTCAGTCCGTCCTTTTTTTTTATAAAGAGAAGTCTAGTCAGCTTACACTGAAAACCTCTTCGTGCAAACATTTCAAAAAGAGCTTTACCTACAATAAATTGCTTTAAAGGAGTTGCTGCTGTCCTCACTGTTATTGAGCAGACCAAGAAAAATAACACGACAGCCATTTGGCACATGGTTAAATCCCACAAACAGCAATTTAAGGCCGTGTAGCCTGATCCTGCTCCTATTTCGTGTGTCTAATTCGGTTAGATTCAGGAGATGGTTCTGTGATAGTGGATTGGCGGTTAGGATCAGATCAGCCATGATCTTATTGAATGGCGGAGCAGGCTCGAGGGGCCGATTGGCCTACTCCTGCTCCTATTTCTTATGTTCTTATGTTCTTATGACTGTTTAAGCTGATTTCCGCCGCCTCTCTCTCTCTCTCTCTCTCTCGCTAGTGCTCATTAAGAAAAGGAATGTTGGCTAGGGTGCTGGAAAAAACTTTTTGCTCATCTTTGAATTGTGCCACGGGATCTTTAATATCCATCTGAATCACCGGGGCCAGGCAGCCAGAGCCTTGCTGTAAACATCTCCTCTGAAGGATGATGTGGATGCCGGTGTTGGACTGGGGTGGACAAATGTAGGAAGTCACACAACACCAGGTTATAGTCCAACAGCTTTATTTGAAATCACAAGCTTTCGGAGTGCTGCTCCTTCGTCAGGTGGAGTGAAGAGAAGCATATAGGCACAGCATATATAGTCAGAGAAAACTGCCAGATGATTACAGGTAATCTTTCTAACTGCCCTTTATCACACCTCGGCAGAGAGATAATCACAGCAACCAAAGGTGTGAATGGTGTCCAAACAGGTCAGTCAGGAAAACATTACATCAAAGAACAATGAGGTGGGGTCACAAGGGGTCCGTTCATCCGTTGTCGCAGTGTCTGCATGGTCTCGCCGATGCGACAACGGATGAACGGACACCGCACAACAATCGCCAGGCAGGAGTGTTCCCTCCCAGTCGGGGAACACTTCAGCAGTCAAGGACATTCAGCCTCCGATCTTCGGGTAAGCATTCTCCAAGGCGGCCTTCGAGACACACGACAACGCAAAATCGTCGAGCAGAAACTGATAGCCAAGTTCCGCACTCATGAGGACGGCCTCAACCGGGATCTTGGGTTCATGTCACGCTACATGTAACCCCACCTGACGTAGAGTCATCCAGACTCGAGTCGTCGTTGGCTTGTTCTCTCTGCACAGATGCAGCCGGACCTGCTGTGATTTCCAGCAAAGTTTTTTGTTTTTTTTCTGTTTTACATACAGACTCCAGCATCTGCAACATTTGACCCCTTGTGACCCCACCTCATTGTTCTTTGATGTAATGTTTTCCTGACTGACCTGTTTGGACACCATTCACACCTTTGATTGCTGTGATTATCTCTCTGCCGAGGTGTGATAAAGGGCAGTTAGAAAGATTACCTGTAATCATCTGGCAGTTTTCTCTGACTATATATGCTGTGCCTATATGCTTCTCCTCACTTCACCTGATGAAGGAGCAGCGCTCAGAAAGCTTGTGATTTCAAATAAAGCTGTTGGACTATAACCTGGTGTTGTGTGACTTCCTACATTTGTCCTCTGAAGGATGGCAGTGCAGCACTCTCTCAGCACTGTGCTGAAGTACCAGCCTGGATTTATGTGCTCAGGCCGCGGAATAATGCTTGAATTTTGGCGGCAGAAATCTGAAACTCTCTCACCCTCAAAAGGCTGTGGCTGCGTAGATTGGGCCTATACTCTCTGGAGTTTAGAAGAATGAGAGGTGATCTCATTGAAACATATAAGATTCTGAGGGGAATTGACAAGGTAGATGCGGAGAGGTTGTTTCCCCTGGCTGGGGAGTCTAGAACTAGGGGTCACAGTCTCAGGATAAGGGGTCGGCCATTTAAGACTGAGATGAGGAGGAATTTCTTCACTTAGAGGGTTGCGAATCTTTGGAAATCTTTACCCCAGAGGGCTGTGGATGCTGAATCGTTGAGTATTTTCTGCGGGAATCAACGGATATGGGGATCCGCCGAGAAAGTGGAGGTTGAAGATCAGCCATGATCTTACTGAATGGCGGAGCAGGCTCGAGGGGCCGTATGGCCGACTCCTCCTCCTCCTAATTCTTCTGTTCTTATGTTGGAGCTTTCGAGACTGAGATCAATAGATTTTTTATTGGGTAAGGGTATCAATGGATACGGAGCAACGGCAGGTAAATGGAGTTGAGGTCACAGGTCAACCATGAACTGATTGAATGGCGGAACAGGCTCGAGGGGCTACTCCTGTTCCTAACCCCAAAAAATGTCTTGACTCAAGTCGACTTTATTTTGCAATATGAAAAGTTAACAATCAGAATATGCTTTTTGTTGAAGTAAAATTAAAACAGCGTGGAATAATCCAGGTGAAAAAAAAGATTGATGTATTTATTTCATTTAGGGTGTTATTTTGAGAAGACTAAGGAAGAATTCTTTTCAAATGTGGCTACACACAAGTTTTAAGATGGAGTAGGTGCTAGGTTGCGCACAGGCTGGCATAGTACAGTTGACCACTGAGTGATTTATTTCTCCGTGAGATTGGTGGACGCCCGAGAGCAAATCATCTGCCCAACGACAACTTATATTAGTCCAGAGCCGAACAACCTGGATTTGTATAGCGCTGATAACACGGTAAAACCTCCCATAGCACTGCGTGATTGGGTGCGCGTTCTAAGCAGGTGTTGGGAGGGTGGTTAGAAGCGGGGACCAAAACAGGTCGCTTTTAAAAAAGACTTGCATTTATATAGCGCCTTTCACGACCACCGGACGTCTCAAAGTGCTTTACAGCCAATGAAGTACTTTTTTTTTTTTGAAGTGTAGTCACTGTTGTAATGTGGGAAATGCGGCAGCCAATTTGCACACTGCAAGCTCCCACAAACAGCAGCATGATAATGACCACATAATCTGTTTCTGTTATGTTGGTTGAGGGGTAAATATTGGCTAGGACACCGGGGATACCTCCCCTGCTCTTATTTGAAATAATGCCCGTGGGATCTTTTACGTCCGCCTGAGAGAGCTGACGGGGCCTCGGTTTAACGTCTCATCCGAAAGACGCCACCTCCGACAGTGCAGCACTCCGTCAGCACTGCACTGGATTTATGTGCTACAAGTCCCTGGAGTGGGACTTGAACCCACAACCTTCTGACTCAGAGGCAAGTGTGTGCTACCCACTGAGCCACTGGCTGACACATGTGGGGAAGAGTTAACAGCAAGACAATGGGATGTGGGGAGGGATGTGTACCAGTCGCTGAAGGTAAGCATGCAGGTGCAGCAGGCGGTTAAGAAGGCAAATGGTATGTTGGCCTTCGTAGTGAGAGGGTTCGAGTACAGGAACAAGAATGTCTTACTGCAGTTGTACAGGGCCTTGGCGAGAGCACATCTTGAGTATTGTGTGCAGTTTTGGTCGCCTTATCTGAGGAAGGATGCTCTTGCCATGGAAGGAGTTCAGCGAAGATTCACCAGGCTGATACCTGGGATGGCAGGAATGACGTATGAGGAGAGATTGGGTCGATTGGGCTTATATTCGCTGGAGTTTAGAAGAATGAGAGGGGATCTCATTGAAACTTATAAAATTCTGACAGGACTGGACAGGCTCAATGCAGGACGGATGTTCCCGATGGTCGGGGAGTCCAGAACCACGGGTCACAGTCTAAGGATAAGGGGTAAGTCATTTAGGACAGAAATGAGGAGGAATTTCTTCACCCAGAGAGTGGTGAACCTGTGGAATTCTCTACCACAGAAGACAGTAGAGGCCAATTCATTAAATATATTCAAGAAGGAGTTGGATATATTTCTTAAGGCTAAAGGGATCAAGGGATATGGGGAGAAAGCAGGGACAGGGTACTGAGTTTGGATGATCAGCCATGATCGCATTGAATGGCGGAGCAGGCTCGAGGGGCCGAATGGCCTACTCCTGCTCCTATCTTCTATGTTTCTATGTTTCTATGTTCCAGAATGTAGGAGCAAAACTTCTGAATGTCAGAACCTGAGGGGTGGGGTGAGCGAGGGTGGGGGAGCGGGGGTGGGGGGGGGGTGGGGGAAACGAGCATCCAGCTAGAATTGGAAGAACGGAAGGTGTGAGCAGGGCAGGGGTGTAGGGCTGGTGGAACAAGAGGCGAGTACATGAAGGAATTTGAAGATGAGAACTGCAAGATTGACGTGCAGAGGGATGCGGAACCAAGGGAGGTCACCGAGGCAATCTGTGAGCCGGACGTTGTGTGGAATGGCATGTGGATGACAGAGTCCTGGAGCAGTCGAATATTATGCCAGAGTGGAGTCCAGAGAAGAGGGGGTCAGAAAACATGAGTCTGGAGATGATAAAAAGACATGATGGACGAGGATCTCTGCAGCATTGGGGGTGAGGGCGGGGGAGAGGGGCGTGGGTTTGGAGGTGTGGGTTGGCAGGCACGTTGGGAAACTGGAAGTAGGATCGAGCAGCTCACTGAGGCGGTTTACCATCAGATTCAGCTTGAGCTCACGTCTGGGAAGACCCACCTGACACAGCCCAGCTCCCTGCGAATGGGTGGGTGGTTTGGGGAGACCCAACTGGAGACACAGAATATTCCTAGTTTTGTGGAATGCATGGGATCTTTGGAAGGTGACATACAAGTCTTAGACAACAAATCGTGTCACCATCTCATCTGATAGACCCATCCGGTGTGGACAGGTGTGTGACAGTGGGGAGTGGGAGACTCAACTGGATTTTATGGGACCAAAGAAATCAGTTCCCAGTTTTGTGGAGGACTGAACATCAGTCCTGGGATTGCAGAGTGTTACGCATAATTAACCTGCAATTCACGGTGGCGTAGCAAGATAGGAATACCCGATAGTGAAGAGCAACAGTCAGCAACCTTAAAATCAGAGCCAGGCCATTCAGGGGTGAAGGCAGGAAACACTTCTTCACCCAAAGGCTAGTGGAAACCTAGAACGCTCTCTCCCCAAAAAGCTGTTGAGGCTGGGAGTCAATTGAAAATGTCAAAACTGAGGCGGATAGGTTTTTGTTAGGCAAGGGTGTGAAGGGTTACGGAACCAAGGCTGGTAGATGGAGTTAAGATACAGATCAGCCGTGATCTAATTGAACGGGGGAAACAGGCTCGAGGGGCTGAATGGCCCACTCATGTTCCTATGACTTTAAGACAATTCAAGCATGGCGAGACTTGCACCAACATCGTGCCCAGCGGCTTTGAACTGGGGCTTTCCAATTATTCCGTCCTTTGTTTGCTTGCAAGCCCTCAATTCATGGTGGCATATCTTCAAAAAATCTCCAGAGACTTGAGCACATAAAGCTAGGCTGACACTCCCAGTGCCGTGCTGAGGGAGCGCCACACTGTCGGAGGTACCGTCTTTCAGATGAGACGTTAAACTGAGGCCCCGTCTGCTCTCTCGGGTGGACGTAAAAGATCCCACAACACTATTTCGAAGAAGAGCGGGGGAGTTTCCCCCAGATAACAACAGAAAACGCTGGAAAAACTCAGCAGGCCAGGGCAGCATCCGTGGAGAGAGAAACGGAGTCAACGTTTCAGGTCGAGAACCTTTCGTCAGAACTCTCCCGTGTCCTGGCCGATATTTATCCCTCAATCAACATCACTAAAAACAGATAATTATCACACATTGCTGTTTGTGGGAGCTTTCTACGTGCACATTGGCGTTTCCTACATTACAACAGTGACTACACTTCAAAAAGTACTTCATTGGCTGTAAAGCACTTTGGGACGTCCGGTGGTCGCGAAAGGCACTGTAAAAATGCAAGTCTTTCTTTACTTTTGAAAGTGCAACACAACAGACATCTAGAAGTACCACTTGTTTGGTAAGCACCAACCAACAGCTCCCCACCCCCGCCACCCCCCCACCCCTCAGCCCCCCAAACCAGCTCACACTACAAAGGCAAAGCTTACCTTTTGTTTTAAACGCAAAATTGCAAAACTTGCACATGAAGGGTCGGAGGTCTGTGTGCGTGCGGATGTGCTTCTTCAGCATGCTTGGTTTTTTACAGCGGATTCCACATTCCTCGCAAATGTATTTTCCTCTACCCCGCCCCCTCACATAGACATAGTCTTCGTTGGATTTGTACCTACAAAGAAAATGGAAATTATAAAAGAAGAATTCGAAGCCAAAAAAGACTTATTATAAAAGGCAAATATATATATTCTGGTAAACTGCTCCAGAATCTTAACCGGGAGCGAAAAAAACAGGGAACTGCAGGTCAGTTAGCCTGACGTCAGTCGTCGGGAAAATGCTGGAATCCATTGTTAAGGAAGTGGCATCAAGTCACTTAGAAAATCATAACATGATTAGGCAGATTGGGGTCTAGAACTAGGGTGGCGTAGTCTCAGGATAAGGGGTCGGCCATTCTTTGGAATTCTCTGCCCCAGAGGGCTGTGAATGCTGAGTCTTTTGAGTGTATTCAAGGCTGAGATAGATAGGTTTTTGGACTCTAGGGGAATCAAGGGATTTGGAGATCGGACGGGAAAGTGGAGTTGAGGCCGATGATCAGCCATGATCTTACTGAATGGCAGAGCAGGCTCGAGGGACCATATGGCCTGCTCCTGCTCCTAATTTTTATGTTCTAACTGAAGGCTATAGCCAGCCATTTCACAGTGTGGATCCTTTTTTTAAATTCATTCATGGGATGTGGGCGTCGCTGGCATTTATTGCCCATCCCTAATTGTCCTTGAGAAGGTGGTGGTGAGCCGTCTTCTTGAACCGCTGCAGTCCGTGTGGTGAAGGTGCTCCCACAGTGCTGTTAGGGAGGGAGTTCCAGGATTTTGACCCAGCGACGATGAAGGAACGGCCGATATATTTCCAAGTCAGGATGCTGTGTGACTTGGAGGGGAACTTGGAGGTGGTGGTGTTCCCATGCGCCTGCTACCCTTGTCCTTCTAGCTGGCAGAGGTTGCGGGTTTGGGAGGTGCTGCTGAAGAAGCCTTGGCGAGTTGCTGCAGTGCATCTTGTAGATTGTGCACACTGTTGTCTCTTGTTGCACTGTGTTATATTTGCTGGTTTGGGATAGCGTGGGATCAGGCATTTATGGCAGAACTCTTCCCCGCCGCCTTGAAGGTTGAATAACCTCATACTTGATGTACCATCCGGGAAAATCTTGTACTACTTTCAATGGCTCCCGAAGGGGAGAGGCTGTTCACCTGCTCCGTGTGTGGGTAGGGATTCACTAATTCATCTCCCCCCACACCTGACACACCAGTGAGTTCACACGTGGGGAGAGGCCGTTCACCTGCTCTGTGTGTGGGAAGGGATTCATTAGATCACTGTCCTCCTGAGGTGTGGGAGATGTTTTGCCAGTTGGGAGTCCGTACAGGGACACTACCTCTAAACACTGTGTCAAGTCAGTCAGTAAGTAATCGTGATTTTCAATGCGCAGTCACCTACTGAAAAATTGCGTCCACTTGCTAAATTTGATCAGTATTATCATTTATCCCAAAAAATCATGAAAGTGGCACCAGACTGCAATAAAACAGTTTGGCCAACTTTTTGTCCCTTTTTTGGGGTAATGAGAAAAGCCAAACATCATTTTCTTTCGATAAAAGAATTTGGACAAGATAAATGCCGATATGTTGTGAAAGCAATTCGCTACCCATAGCAACCAGTGCCATTCGCTATCCATAGCAACCAGTGCCATTCCATTCCCATAGCAACTAATGCCATTCATTGCCGAGAGCAACCAGAGCCAATCGCTACCCATAGCAACCAGTGCCACTCGCTGCCCATAGCAACCAGAGCCACTCGCTGCCCATAGCAACCAGTGCCACTCGCTGCCCATAGCAACCAGTGCCACTCGCTGCCCATAGCAACCAGTGCCACTCGCTGCCCATAGCAACCAGTGCCACTCGCTGCCCATAGCAACCAGTGCCACTCGCTGCCCATAGCAACCAGTGCCACTCGCTGCCCATAGCAACCAGTGCCACTCACTGCCCATAACAACCAGTGCCACTCACTGCCCATAGCAACTTGTGCCACTCACTGCCCATAGCAACCAGTGCCACTCACTGCCCATAGCAACCAGTGCCACTCACTGCCCATAGCAACCAGTGCCATTCATTACCCATAGCAACCAGTGCCATTCACTGCCCATAGCAACCAATGCATTTACTACCCATAGCAACCAATGCCAGTCACTACCCATCGCAACCAGTGCCATTCGCTACCCATAGCAACAAATGCCAGTCATTGCCCATAGCAACCAGTGCCATTCACTGCCCATAGCAACCAGTGCCAGTCACTGCCCATAGCAACCAGTGCCATTCACTGCCCATAGCAACCAGTGCCAGTCACTGCCCATAGCAACCAGTGCCATTCACTGCCCATAGCAACCAGTGCCATTCACTACCCATAGCAACCAGTGCCATTCACTGCCCATAGCAACCAGTGCCATTCACTGCCCATAACAACCAATGCCATTCACTACCCATAGCAACCAATGCCAGTCACTACCCATAGCAACCAGTGCCATTCGCTACCCATAGCAACCAGTGCCATTCGCTACCCATAGCAACCAGTGCCACTCACTGCTCATAACAACCACAGCCATTTGCTACCCATAGCAACCAGATTCTCTTGAAAAGTGAAGGCTGAGGTGACCTAATAAGTCTTTAAAATCATGAAAGGTTTTAATAGAGTAGACACAGATGAGAGTGTTTCCACTTGTGGGTAAGAGCAAAATTGGTCCATACTGGCATTTATGCTCCTCACGAGCCTCCTCCCATCCTACTTCATCTAACCCTATCAGGTTATCCTTCTATTCCTTTATCTCTCAAATATTTATCTAGCTTCCCCTTAAATGCATCAACACTATTTGCCTCAACTATTCCCTGTGGTAGCGAGTTCCACATTCTAAGCATTCTTTGGGTAAAGAAATTTCTCCTGAATTCCCTATTAGATTTATTAGTGACTATCTTATATGTATGGTCCCTAGTTTTATTTTATTTTATTGACCCGAGATTGGCAAACAATTTTGGATAGGCAGTGAACCTTGAACTCTGCACCAACATTAAACTTTGTGATTGAGTCACAAAAAAAAAACCCAGAACGCACCACACCCCTCACAGCTTGAGTGGTTGGTGGAGAAATGCACCATCTGGAGTGTGGTATAGTGAAGGGCACAAATCAGGTTGGCTGACATTCGATCCCTGCTCTGTGATTAGGTGAGACGATCGCTGTGGAAATACAACTAGTCTCAGCAGTCTTAGTCAGGGAAAGAAATAGAACCCGAGATGGCTGCCGCTCTCGATTGGTGTCCAGTTAGAAAGAGTGAAAGTCAGGTGGTCAGGACGGGGCTCAGGTATAGGGGGCTGCAAACCATACAGGAGTCGAAGATAGATCTCCAGGACACTCTTGCGAGCAAAAAAAACCCCGGGAGAAAAGCCATGGGATCTTAAAAGTCGTTTTTTGTTTTTTTTAATTTTCTTTGAACACATTTATTTATTAGTTACTAGCTGGAGTGCCCGGCGGTGCCGAGGCTTTTTTGAGGGCATGTTGTTGTTGGAAGAGAGAGCGAGCGACTGGGGGGGAAGAAAGAGCGCGACTGGGGGGGGGGGGGGAAGAGAGAGCGCGACTGGGGGGGGGGGGAGAGAGAGCGCGACTGGGGGGGGGAAGAGAGAGCGCGGCTGGGGGGGGAAGAGAGAGCGCGGCTGGGGGGGAAGAGAGAGCGCGGCTGGGGGGGGAAGAGAGAGCGCGGCTGGGGGGGGAAGAGAGAGCGCGGCTGGGGGGGAGAGAGAGCGCGGCTGGGGGGAAGAGAGAGCGCGGCTGGGGGGAAGAGAGAGCGCGGCTGGGGGGAAGAGGAGAGCGCGGCTGGGGGGAAGAGAGCGCGCGGCTGGGGGGGAAGAGAGAGCGCGGCTGGGGGGGAGAGAGCGCGCGGCTGGGGGGGAGAGAGAGCGCGACTGGGGGGGAGAGAGAGCGCGACTGGGGGGAGGAGAGAGAGCGCGACTGGGGGGGGAGAGAGAGCGCGACTGGGGGGAAGAGAGAGCGCGACTGGGGGGAAGAGAGAGCGCGACTGGGGGGAAGAGAGAGCGCGACTGGGGGGAAGAGAGAGCGCGACTGGGGGGAAGAGAGAGCGCGACTGGGGGGGAAGAGAGGAGAGCGCGACTGGGGGGAAGAGAGAGCGCGACTGGGGGGAAGAGAGAGCGCGACTGGGGGGAAGAGAGAGCGCGACTGGGGGGAAGAGAGAGCGCGACTGGGGGGAAGAGAGAGCGCGACTTGGGGGGAAGAGAGAGCGCGACTGGGGGGGAAGAGAGAGCGCGACTGGGGGGAAGAGAGAGAGCGCGACTGGGGGGAAGAGAGAGCGCGACTGGGGGGGAAGAGAGAGCGCGACTGGGGGGAAGAGAGAGCGCGACTGGGGGGAAGAGAGAGCGCGACTGGGGGGAAGAGAGAGCGCGACTGGGGGGAAGAGGAGAGCGCGACTGGGGGGAAGAGAGAGCGACTGGGGGGAAGAGAGAGCGCGACTGGGGGGAAGATGAGAGCGCGATCTGGGGGGAAGAGAGAGCGCGACTGGGGGAAGAAGAGAGCGCGACTGGGGGGAAGAGAGCGCGACTGGGGGAAAGAGAGCGCGACTGGGGGGAAGAGAGAGCGCGACTGGGGGGAAGAGAGAGCGCGACTGGGGGGAAAGAGAGCGCGACTGGGGGAAAAGAGAGCGCGACTGGGGGAAAAGAGAGCGCGACTGGGGGAAAAGAGAGCGCGACTGGGGGAAAAGAGAGCGCGACTGGGGGAAAAGAGAGCGCGACTGGGGGAAAGAGAGCGCGACTGGGGGAAAAGAGAGCGCGACTGGGGGAAAAGAGAGCGCGACTGGGGGAAAAGAGAGCGCGACTGGGGGAAAAGAGAGCGCGACTGGGGGAAAAGAGAGCGCGACTGGGGGAAAAGAGAGCGCGACTGGGGGGAAGAGAGCGCGACTGGGGGAAGGAGCGCGACTGGGGGGAAGAGAGAGCGCGAACTGGGGGCAAGAGAGCGCGACTGGGGGCAAGAGAGCGCGACTGGGGGCAAGAGAGCGCGACTGGGGGCAAGAGAGCGCGACTGGGGCAAGAGAGCGCGACTGGGGGCAAGAGAGCGCGACTGGGGGCAAGAGAGCGCGACTGGGGGCAAGAGAGCGCGACTGGGGCAAGAGAGCGCGACTGGGGGCAAGAAGAGCGCGACTGGGGGCAAGAGAGCGCGACTGGGGGCAAGAGAGCGCGACTGGGGGCAAGAGAGCGCGACTGGGGCAAGAGAGCGCGACTGGGGGCAAGAGAGCGCGACTGGGGGCAAGAGAGCGCGACTGGGGGCAAGAGAGCGCGACTGGGGGCAAGAGAGCGCGACTGGGGGCAAGAGAGCGCGACTGGGGGCAAGAGAGCGCGACTGGGGGCAAGAGAGCGCGACTGGGGGGCAAGAGAGCGCGACTGGGGGCAAGAGAGCGCGACTGGGGGCAAGAGAGCGCGACTGGGGGCAAGAGAGCGCGACTGGGGGCAAGAGAGCCGCGACTGGGGGCAAGAGAGCGCGACTGGGGGCAAGAGAGCGCGACTGGGGGCAAGAGAGAACGCGACGGGGGGAAGAGAGAGCGCGGACTGGGGGAAGAGAGAGCGCGACTGGGGGCAAGAGAGAGCGCGACTGGGGGCAAGAGAGAGCGCGACTGGGGGCAAGAGAGAGCGCGACTGGGGGCAAGAGAGAGCGCGACTGGGGGCAAGAGAGAGCGCGACTGGGGGCAAGAGAGAGCGCGACTGGGGGCAGAGAGAGCGCGACTGGGGCAAGAGAGAGCGCGACTGGGGGGCAAGAGAGAGCGCGACTGGGGGGCAAGAGAGAGCGCGACTGGGGGCAAGAGAGAGCGCGACTGGGGGCAAGAGAGAGCGCGACTGGGGCAAGAGAGAGCGCGACTGGGGGCAAGAGAGGAGCGCGACTGGGGGCAAGAGAGAGCGCGACTGGGGGCAAGAGAGAGCGCGACTGGGGGCAAGAGAGAGCGCGACTGGAGCAAGAGAGAGCGCGACTGGGGGCAAGAGAGAGCGCGACTGGGGGCAAGAGAGAGCGCGACTGGGGGCAAGAGAGAGCGCGACTGGGGGCAAGAGAGAGCGCGACTGGGGGCAAGAGAGAGCGCGACTGGGGGCAAGAGAGAGCGCGAACTGGGGGCAGAGAGAGCGCGACTGGGGGCAAGAGAGAGCGCGACTGGGGGCAAGAGAGAGCGCGACTGGGGGCAAGAGAGAGCGCGACTGGGGGCAAGAGAGAGCGCGACTGGGGGCAAGAGAGAGCGCGACTGGGGGCAAGAGAGAGCGCGACTGGGGGCAAGAGAGAGCGCGACTAGGGGGCAAGAGAGAGCGCGACTGGGGGCAAGAGAGAGCGCGACTGGGGGCAAGAGAGAGCGCGACTGGGGGCAAGAGAGAGCGCGACTGGGGGCAAGAGAGAGCGCGACTGGGGGCAAGAGAGAGCGCGACTGGGGGCAAGAGAGAGCGCGACTGGGGGCAAGAGAGAGCGCGACTGGGGGCAAGAGAGAAGCGCGACTGGGGGCAAGAGAGAGCGCGACTGGGGCAAGAGAGAGCGCGACTGGGGGCAAGAGAGAGCGCGACTGGGGGCAAGAGAGAGCGCGACTGGGGGCAAGAGAGAGCGCGACTGGGGGCAAGAGAGGAGCGCGACTGGGGGCAAGAGAGAGCGCGACTGGGGGCAAGAGAGAGCGCGACTGGGGGCAAGAGAGAGCGCGACGGGGGGAAGAGAGAGAGCGACTGGGGGAAGAGAGAGAGCGACTGGGGGGAAGAGAGAGAGCGACTGGGGGGAAGAGAGAGAGCGACTGGGGGGAAGAGAGAGAGCGACTGGGGGGGAAGAGATGAGAGCGACTGGGGGGAAGAGAGAGAGCGACTGGGGGGAAGAGAGGGAGCGACTGGGGGGAAGAGAGGGAGCGACTGGGGGGAAGAGAGGGAGCGACTGGGGGGAAGAGAGGGAGCGACTGGGGGGAAGAGAGGAGCGACTTGGGGGGAAGAGAGGGAGCGACTGGGGGGAAGAGAGGGAGCGACTGGGGGGAGAGAGGGAGCGAACTGGGGGGAAGAGAGGGAGCGACTGGGGGGAAGGGCGGGGGTAGGGGGGAGGGGAGAGGAAGGGGAGGGGAGGGGAAGGGGGGGAGGGGAGAGGGGAAGGGGGGTGGAGGGGAGGCGGGCTGGAGGGGGGAGGGGGGGTGGAGGGGGAGGGGGAGGGGGGTGGGGGGGAAAGGGGGGGGTGGGAAGGGTGTGGGGGGGGAAGGGTGGGGGAAGGAGGGGGGAGGGGGGGAAGGGAGAAAGGGAGGGGGGGAGAAAGGGAGGTGGGGAGAAAGGGAGTGGGGGAGCCAGCAGACCCTCTCCCCTCTGCCGGCGATGGCTCCGCAGAGCTCCGTGCCGCCCCACGCACTGACATGGCCCAGCCGAGCGCAGCGCCCCGAACAGCCTGAGCCCCGCCCTCCCGAGCCCCGCCCCACGCCCTCCCGAGCCCCGGCTTCAAGACCGCCGATTGCGGCTGGGCCTGCGCTGGAGCCAAGCCCCAGGAACGGGCGTGAGCCGGCTTGAGGCTGAGAGAGGGCCGGGCCCGGTTGCCTGGGTAACCCTTCCCCCCCTTCCCGCTCTCCCGAGCACCGGCCTCCCGAGCCCCGCCCTCCCGAGCCCCGCCCTCCCAAGCACCGGCCCCCCGCCCGAGCCGCGGGGGGGGGGGGCGGGGAAGGAGAGAGAGAGCCGACGCTCCTCCGGTCGATGTGTTGCGGGCCGACCCCTGATGAGCGCCCGATCAGCTGAGCCCGAGCCCCGCGGTGACCGCAACTCACCTCCCGCTAGGCTCCCTCCCGCCCTGCCAGCCTTTACCAAAATGGCGGCGATGGCTACGCTCGGCCCAGTCCCGCGCCGCCAGCCTTTACAAAGATGGCGACGATCGCGGGGCGGGCCCAGCAGGAGGGGCGGTGCCTAGCTTGGGCGTGGCTGGGCAACAGAGGCCCAGGCTTCCAGGCCTGCAAAAACGGTGAAAGGTAGGAAAATTATAGAGGTTAGAGAAAAGATTTACAAATTAATTAACTTTTTTTTTTTAAAAACAATTTGTGTTTTAAAAGCAACTTTTTTTTTGCTGGAAATCTAGATTTGAAAAGAAACACGCAGAATGTGCGAAAAAAAAATAAACTTACGAATCAAGATGGCTGACACTCACCTCAGTTCAGAATGATAAGGCCCGCCCACACACGCACCGATTGGTCAACTGTCAGGTCACTGAACTGTAGGATTGGTCAATCGTCACGTCACTCAACTCTAGGATGGCCCGCCCACACACGCAATGAACCCGCCCCCACTCGATGCTAATGAGCGGATAATGAGCGGAATTTTGAACGTTTTTTGGATACCGTCGGCACAAATTTTGTCTGACCAAAAAGTAAATATGCCTATGAGAGTCCCCTAATGATAAGCTTTCTTTTGATATAACATATGTGTAGGTACGCTCTATAACTTTTGATTGTATAGCCGGACAGAGAGACAGAGAGACAGACAGACAGACAGAGAGACATACTGTTTTATACATATAGATAAAAATATCGGAAAGAGGGAGGGAGGGGGAAAGAAAGAAAGGCTGTTTGATTGACAGTCAAGGATCATCCAATCGGGGAAATGAAGAATCTGCTCGCTTTCCGATTGGCCGTGGGTAGGCGGGGCGCCACAAGATGGACATGCCGGGCGACCAATGGCAGGAGTGTGGGGGCAGGGCGGTTGGAGACAGGAGGTCATGTGACGACACGCATGACCTCTGCTGGGGCAGGGGGGGGAAAGCCTAGGACAAGGGGACATAACCTTAAAATCAGAGCCAGGCCAGCAGCAGAGAAGTTAGGAAATACTTCTTCACACCAAGGGTGGTAGAAGTGTGGAAAACTCTCCCACATAAAGCAGTAGATGCTGGGGGTCAATTAATAACTTTAAATCTGAGAGCGATGGATTTCTGCTAGACAAAGGCATAAAAGGATATGGAGCCAAGGCAGGTGGATGGAGTTAAGATGCAGATCACCCATGATCTCGTTGAAAGGGGTCACAGTCTAAGGATAAGGGGTAAGCCATTTAGGACTGAGATGAGGAGGAATTTCTTCATGAGTGGTGAATCTGGAATTCTCTACCACAGAAGACAGTTGAGGCCAATTAATTAAATATATTCAAGAAGGAGTTAGATATATTTCTTAAGGCTAAGGGGATCAAGGGATATGGGGAGAAAGCAGGGACAGGGTACTTAATTTGGATGATCAGCCATGATCGCATTGAATGGCGGAGCAGGCTCGAGGGGCCGAATGGCCTACTCCTGCTCCTATCTTCTATGTTTCTATGGAAGAGGCTCGAGGGGCTGAATGGCCTCCTCCTGTTCCTACAGCACCTCCAGGAATACATCCAACCAGAGTTGGCAACCGTACATGACTGCGACGAACTCCCGAGGACCGAACAGTCTGCCGCATCTCACTGTGTGAATCTCGGGGGGGCGGGCAGGTGTGGGGTGTGCGGGGGGGGATGTAACACTTTAGGTTTTAATTCATTGAATATGGAACTTAACCTCATTGCAAGAAGCA
This sequence comes from Somniosus microcephalus, assembly GCF_052327205.1. Lineage (NCBI taxonomy): Eukaryota > Metazoa > Chordata > Chondrichthyes > Squaliformes > Somniosidae > Somniosus > Somniosus microcephalus. The sequence continues at coordinate 17,697,061 of NC_140989.1, forward strand.
CCTGCACAAGCAGCTCGCAAACCAGCCGTTTGTCACATTTTGAGACAATTCAGCATTCAGTAGTTAAACACACTGCCCTTTACCTTAACCTTTGCTTGCAGGAACCTGGCTGAGGTACAAGTGCTCGGCACAGCTCTTGCTACCTGTCACTTGGTTACTCTGTTATTTTTTTCTCATAAACAGTGGCTGATGTTATGGAACAGTTGCAGGCGCCAAGTGCGAACACTTGTGAACATGGTGTGTGTGCGCGCGCTCTCGTGTGCACGTGTTTGTGTGCGTGAGAGGATTTGAGCCCAGAAGCTGCACACACACACACACACCCAGCGAGCCAAATCACACCACCCCCCCCTCCCCAATCACACCCCATTGAAACTGATGAGTCTGCCTCGCTATGCAACTATTGCTATATATAGCAGCACACGTGGGCAGATAAAATATCATGATACAACGCTTCATGTATGTCAACTGCCAAGCTCAATGACATCATGACTGCATTCAACATTTAGTCTTCCTCCCTCAGTCGAGATAGCTGAACCTCACTATTAAAAGCCCCTCCAACAAACCAGAGCCAAGATCCCCCCCACCCCACCATCAATTCTTGTGACTGCACACAAGCTGCCACATCAGCTAAGATCTGTTTCACTGCAGTAATGCAAAGAGGTTCATAGAGTTTATACTGAAGACCTAAGATCAATGCAATTTTTCTTTTGTCTTTCTATCGTATACAGGCTGGCACATAGCCAGAGGTTTGTCACAGGGCAGTGTCACAGCGAGGGGTCCAGGTGTATCGCTCCCAGTCCTCGCTGTGTGTTATCCTGCACACAATATAAACTGCCTGAATCCCACGCTGTGACACTGTCCTGTGACACGCTCCTCGCTGTGATCCTGCCCTGTGACACACCCTTCGCTGTGACACTGCCCTGTGACACACCCCTCGCTGTGACACTGTTCTGTGACACACCCCTTGCTGTGTTATCCTGTACACAATACAAACCATCATCTGAACCTTCGCTGTGACGCACCCTTCGCTGTGACACTGTCCTGTGACACACCCTTCGCTGTGACACTGCCCTGTGACACACCCCTCGCTGTGTGTTATCCTGCACACAATACAAACCATCTGAACCCTTCGCTGTGACACTGCCCTGTGACACACTCCTCGCTGTGACCCTGCCCTGTGACACACCCTTCGCTGTGACCCTGCCCTGTGACACACCCTTCGCTGTGACACTACCCTGTGACACACCCCTCGCTGTGTGTTATCCTGCACACAATACAATAACCATCTGAACCCTTCGCTGTGACCCTGCCCTGTGACACACCATTCGCTGTGACACTGCTCTGTGACACACCCTTCGCTGTGACCCTGCCCTGTGACACACCCTTCGCTGTGACACTGCTGTGACACACCCCTCGTTGTGACACTACCCTGTGACACACCCCTCGCTGTGTGTTATCCTGCACACAATACAATAACCATCTGAACCCTTCGCTGTGACCCTGCCCTGTGACACACCATTCGCTGTGACACTGCTCTGTGACACACCCTTCGCTGTGACACTGCCCTGTGATACACTCCTCGCTGTGACCCTGCCCTGTGACACACCCTTCGCTGTGATCCTGCCCTGTGACACACCCTTCGCTGTGACACTGCTCTGTGACACACCCTTCACTGTGACACACCCTTCGTTGTGACACTGCTGTGACACACTCCTCGCTGTGACACTGCCCTGTGACACGCTCCTCGCTGTGACCCTGCCCTGTGACACTGCCCTGTGACACACCCCTTGTTGTGACACTGCCCTATGACACACCCCTCGCTGTGACACTGCTCTGTGACACACCCCTCGCTGTGTGTTATCCTGCACACAATACAAACCATCTGAACCCTTCGCTGTGACACTGCTCTGTGACATACCCTTTGTGTGACACTGCCCTGTGACACACCCCTCATTGTGACACTGCCCTGTGACACACCCCTCGTTGTGTGTTATCCTGCACACAATACAAACTGTCTGAACCCTTCGCTGTGACACTGCTCTGTGACATACCCTTTGTGTGACACTGCCCTGTGACACACCCCTCATTGTGACACTGCCCTGTGACACACTCCTCGCTGTGTGTTATCCTGCACACAATACAAACCATCTGAACCCTTCAATGAGTCAGTGCCCTGTGACACACAGCAAGGAATGAATCAAATTCAACTCCACGTGCAAGCCATCACCCAAAGGCCAGAATCAGGACGGCACTGGTGGACACCTGGGAGCAGGTTGCTAGCATATCTTTTTGGCCAGAGATAGAGATCACCAGGAGATCCAAAAATAGATGAAAATATTGGAGGGGGAGAAAGAGGAAACACAGGGGAAACATATTAGGATTCTGTCAGGTTATGGTGCCAACATTTTAGCGCTGTTGAACTTTACAAAAATCAGGACCAAGTGATTCAAAAAGTATTGAAAAACTCTAAATGTGAGAAGTTAGTATACAAGGTAATAAAACTCTTACAAATTCTAAACAGATATAGAGTAGAGATATATATTTTATGTTCTGTGGGATGTTTACCCTCCATCGAAGATTTTGATCCTCGTGGGCTCAATTAGCTTGGTTGGATGGTCTTTATTGACACACATCTCCATCTTTTCCCTCTCCTTTTCAAAACTTCCTGCTGCTTTTCTTCCAGCCCCATCGCTATCCCGCTGGGAAGATTCGTACCATTTAATCTGCAAAAGACAGATGGCATTTTGTTATTTTTTTTTCTCTCGCCGAGCTCAGATATAAAGTTTTAACCCTTCCGAGGTCCACACCTTTCTCCACAGACAGTGGGGCTAAGAGCCAGGGAGAGAATGTGAATTCTCCAATTAGGAATCAGAGAGGCCGAGAGCACAGAAGGAGGCCATTCAGCCCATCGTGCCAGCACCGGCTCTTTGAACGAACTATTCGATTAATCCCTCTTTCCCCATAGCCCTCCATTTTTTCCCCCCTTAAAGTATTTATCCAATTCTCTCTTCAACAATATTTTTGAATCTGATTCCAGATCATAACAACTCGCTCTGTAAAAAAAACTCTCCTCATCGCCCCTCTGTTTTTTTTTTCCCCAATTAAATCTGTGCCCTCTGGTTACCGACCCTTCTGGAAACAGTTTCTCCTTATTTAATCTATTAAAACCCTTCGTGATTTTGAACATCTCTATTAAATCTCCCCTTAACCTTCTCTGCTCTAAGGAGAACAAGATCAGTTTGTCCAGTCTCTCCATGTAACTGAAGTCCCTCATCCCTGGTATTATTCTAGTAAACCTCCTCTACGCCCTCTCCAAGACCTTGACATCCTTCCTAAAGTGTGGAGCCCAGAATTGGACACAATACTCCAAGTGGGGCCTAATCCAGGGAGACATATATGCAGAAACATAGAAGATAGGAGCAGGAGTAGGCCATTCGGCCCCTCGAGCCTGCTCCGCCATTCAATGCGATCATGGCTGATCATCCAAATTCAGTACCCGGTCCCTGATTTCTCCCCATACCCCTTGATCCCTTTAGCCGTAAGAAATATATCCAACTCCTTCTTGAATATATTTAATGAATTGGCCTCTACTGCCTACTGTGGTAGAGAATTCCACAGGTTCACCACTCTCTGGGTGAAGAAATTCCTCCTCATTTCTGTCCTAAATGGCTTACCCCTTATCCTTAGACGGTGACCCCTGGTTCTGGACTCCCCGACCATCGGGAACATCCTTCCTGCATCTAGTCTGTCCAGTCCTGTTAGAATTTTATAAGTTTCGATGAGATCCCCTCTCATTCTTCTAAACTCCAGCGAGTATAAGCCCAATCGACCCAATCTCTCCTCATACGTCATTCCTGCCATCCCAGGTATCAGCCTGGTGAATCTTCGCTGAACTCCCTCCATGGCAAGAACATCCTTCCTCAGGTAAGGCGACCAAAACTGCACACAATACTCAAGGTGTGGTCTCACCAAGGCCCTGTACAACTGCAGCAAGACATCCTTGTTCCTGTACTCGAACCCTCTCACTATGAAGGCCGACATACCATTTGCCTTCTTAACCGCCTGCTGCACCTGAATGCTTACCATATATATATATATATAATATAGTTTAGCTTAGCTTCCATGCTTTTGTACTCTGTTTATAAAGCCAAGGATCCCATGTGCTTTTTTAAACGGCCTTCTCAGCTTGTCCTGCCAACTTCAATGATTTGTGGTCATCCACCCCCAAGTCTCTTTGATCCTGCACCCCTTTAAAATTGATTTTTTTTTTAATCCATGGGGATTTCTTACCTGAGCTAATCTTTGCTTCCAAGTGCTGGAGGCTACAAGCTTTCCGGAACTGGGCCAGCTAACTGCGGACATGATGTAGATCTCTCTGCTCGTCTTCTGCTTGGAGCGCAGGAGGGCCAAGGCGACTTTGGTGGCGGTCCCAGGTGGATTGGGGTTGTACGAGCTGATGCACCACGTGGCGTACAGGGAGGATTTGGGGGCCGGTTGCCGAGCGTGGTTGGGCTTGGTGTAGTTCAGGAAGCACCAGCTGACGCTGGTGGACGTGCGGAGGCTGGGGAACTGCAGGAACTGCTGAAGGTCAGCCACGTCCGTCAGGAGGATGGTGCCCCCAACCACCGTCCCGCCTTGGCTGGCGGGCACCTGGACCAGCATGCTGATGGGGAACTTCTGGACCTGCTGGGTGTGAGCGTCTGAGGTGGCTTCGCCGGGCGATGGTGGAGCTCTCTGGGAGCTTTCGCCGTCAACGCTGTCCAGCGATTCCATGTCGCTGCACCGGCTCGAAAACGGGCGCTCCTCGGACGGAATGGACTCCAGCGTCTGAATGCCGTGCCGGGGCCTGAAGTCTTGCGAAGAGGAGGAGGAGGAGGAAGAGGAGGAAGATGATGATGGGGAAGACCGTCCTTCTTTCAGCTCGGTAGTACAGTGCTGCCGCACCAGTTGCGGTTTCGCCGGTTTGGGGGCGCTCTGTGCCATCGTGGCCGTCGAGACATTTGACTCCTGAAGGCTCAACTTCTCCAGCATCTGCCCGCAGATCTTCTCCTCCTTGATCCGCTTCTGCTGCTTGGTTTCCATGAAGAGTTCCAAGCTGCTGGCCGGCGAGAGCATGCGCTTGCTCCCGCCGATGGACGAGGAGGAGTCGGTGCTGGCCAGGTTCAGGCTCAGCGGCACGGAGGCTTCGACCCTGCCCGCCAGCGAGGGGGGAAGCCTCCACTGTGGATACTGCAGCAGGCCCCGCTGCTGAGCCGCCAACGCGTGTGCCAGTTCCTGGCCCATCCCCTGCATGGCTGTGGTGCTCACCAGCGTCCCCTTGGGCAGGTAGTCCTCCACCTTGCAGATGACGATGGCGTGGCCGGTGGTGGGCGCGCGGGAGCCCGAGACGTGGGAGACGCTGGTGTACATGACGCTCCCGTACGAGGGCACGTTGGCCTGGATCCTAACGGGCACCAGCAGCGAGGGCGAGGGTTGCACGGTCCCCACGCCGGCCACCAGCCCGGGGGCATGCGGCGCCGGGCCGTTTGCGGAGCCGCGGTCCGGCTGGAGTTTCACCCGGCAGTTGGGGGAATGCTGCGGGGAGACGCGGGGCGAGTGGTCCATGTCCCTCGAGCCCGTCCGGCCCTGGAGCCTCCATTCGGCGGGATGACCCTGGTGGGCCACGTAAGGTTCGGGCCCCGCGCTCGGATTGGCCGGGTGCGGGATGCCTGGCGGGAACAGAGGGCGCTGGGCGGCGTAAAGGTCGGAGGTTGCCGGCTCCGCTCCCCCGGGAGCCGAATGCAGACGCCCGGACACCGGGATCGGAGGCTCAGCCGGAGGATGTCCCAGGAAGTAGGGCACCTGCTGGTGGTGCTGGTGGTGGAGGTAGTGCTGCCACGGCTGGTGGAGGTCTGGCTGCTGCACGGCGTCACTGGGCGACGGGCAAGCCACAGACCTGTAAGCTGCCTTGCGCCCGTCATCCGGCGCCACCGGAGATGGCGAGCGGTGGCGCGGGCTGTGGGTGTTGAGCGGGCACCCCTGGGCAACTTGCATCTGCTCCACCGGCTCCTGGCCCAGCTCCAGCTGGGTGCTTTCCGAATACTGGCTGAGGGATGCCTGGCGCACCAGGAAACACCTCCTCCTCTCTTTGGCGATGGGCGACGGGGCTCGCGGCGGGCAAGGGCCTCCCGACAGGCTTCCGTAATCGAAGGATTTGCTGCGCGCCTCTGCCACCTCCATGTAGGGCTGGCACGGCGCCTGCTCGGAGGCGGAACGCCGCATCTCCTTCTGCTGGTGACTGAGCAGGCCCAGCGGGCTGATCCCGTAGGGCACCGTCAGGTACTCTGCCGCCTTGCCGAAGTCCTCCACTTTGGCGGTGGCCGCGGGTTTCATGCCCTCCTCCCGCTCCAACGACAGTGAGAAGCTCGAGCTGTGGGACCAGTTGCTTTCTTGGCTGGGGCTCCGGGACAGAGTGCCGGACTCGAAGCTGGACTCCCCGGACGAGTACTCCAGGTCCGCCAGCCGCAGCCGCTTCTTCTTGGGCGGCAGCTTCTCTGCCGGCAGCTGGGAGAGCGTCTCGCTGCGTTGCGGCCACTGGAACTCCTCGGCCATTTTCTCCTGCTCCTTCAGCGGCGCCTCCCGCTCCTTCTCGGGCTTGTCGGGTTCCTCGGTGACGCGGATCTCGGGCACCTGGATGTTGTGCTGGCGGACGAGTTTGGGCTGCAGCTGGGGCTGGGGCGGCAGCGAGGCGGGCAGGCCGGCCGACTGATGCTCGGCCGCCTCCGGCTGCGGGCTCTCCTGGCCCAGCGAGGGCTCTGCGCCGGCGGCGGCGGGGGCGTCGCATGACATGGAGTGCTGCACGGGGAGAAGCTCCATCGACTCCGATCGCTCGAACGAGCTCGGCCTGCTCAGGGAATTGGTGTGCTGTATGACCGAGATTTCGTTTCCAACAATCCTGCGGCAGACGTCTGCTGCGTGCTTGCCTTGTGGTGAACTAGGCCAGGCCTCGGCTGAACTAAGGGTGTCCTCCAGTCCGTGAGCCTCCCTGTCTTCCCCTTTGCTGAGGTTCTCGGCTGCACTGCCTCCAGGGGGTATGAGCGATTTACACCCTTCCGTGCCCCTCAAAGGGCTGTGAAGGCTTGACGCGATCATGGTCGATACAGAGACGGTTCTGGAGACAGGTTCTTGGTCAAGAGATGCGCACTCTGTTTTGGAGTCACCCATCGAGGCCAGCGATGTGGTGGAACCACCATATGGACTGCCGTAGTCGCCGGGAAGATCTTCCTCGTCTCCGACACTCTTTTCTTTCCTTCTTTTTCTGAAGGGTAAGTTCTCTAGCCCTTGGCCAGACTTGTAGTGCATGATCTGCGAGTGCACCCCATATTCAGGGCAACTTTCGCCAGCAGATTTGAGGACCATGGTCTTTACTCTGGGCGCGTGAGGCTGCGAGCAGTAGAACTTTCTGTGGGCTTCAAAGTTGTCCCATATTTGGTACTTGATTCCGCATATCTCGCACTCATACACCGAGCCTTTTCCTTTCTGCGCTTTCCTCGCCAGGGTCGAGAGGTCTGCCTCGCCGGTCTCCTCCCCCTCCCCCTCCTCCGACTTGGGGGTCACCGCATGAGCGTTCTTCAGGAGGCCATACCCCTGCTCCAGGCCGTCAGAGGAGCAACCCGCCAGCGGGTGCCCCTCGATCCCGGAGAATAACTCGATGGCGGTCTGCCTCTTCAGCATGCGTTGGTGCGGCAGCACCACCGAACCGGAGTGAAATACGTCGTCAGAACCGGTCATCCGCTCGTCAAAGGAGTGGCTCCCTCTCAGCACCTGAGGGACGCCGAGCCCATTCCCCGAAGATATGGGCATCGAGTTGCTTCTGATTAGTGGTGCACTGTCGGACATGTCTGAAGGGACGGCCAGAAGTGCCTTCTCAGCTGACATTAGGGACTCGCCGATATTACCATGTAGGGAGCCAACACAGTATGTTTTTGCCTCGCTCCCAGGAGGTCCCATCAGCAGTGGATGTTTTTGCAATTCGTTACTGTCTCCTCGACACAAGGAAAACTTCCTGGGCTTGACAGTGTTCAGCTGACTCGGGTCAACCAACACTTCATTGTGCGTGATCAGCTGAATGATGTGTTCCTCGATTAACTTCTCGATGTCTGGTTTGGAGCTAGAGATTGGTGCCGAACTGGCCTTGTCTTTGAAGCCCATCATCAGGTGAGGCTCCTGGGTCGCCACGTTAACGGCCAGAGATCTCGGAGCGAGTCTTGCAAACTTCCCGAATATGATTTCTGCGTACGACTTGACGTTCGTGTTGGGCGGGCTGATCTGTTGCTCTGCACTTTCCGAGCGGGAGAAATAGCCAGAGTCTGTGCTCCCCTTACTGTGGGGGCTTAAAAGGTTCAGGGACTGCTCACTGTCCTGCCCTCTCTTCTCACTCAACCTTAGTGCAAGTCTTTGCTTGATAGTGTGCGGTCCGCCATATTTCCAAACCATACCCGGACTTTGGGAGGGTTCGGTTTTGATGAACGGTGGACTTTCGGTTTGAGTCTGAATTCCGCCTTTTGGGACAATCAAAATGGGCACTTGTATCGGCCCAACCGAAGGCTCCTCGCTGAACACATCGGAGTCCGAGCTGTATTTCTGACTGCTCTTGCTCATCATGTGTCGGTCGGCTTTGGGCAAGCGGCAGGGAATGAATTTCACGTCCTCGGTTATATCGGACGCTGCCGCCGCCGCCACCGCGCTCAAGGGCGACCCCCTGTCGACACAGATCTCCTCATCCGTGTCCGTGCTTTCGTCGCCCTCGGAGTGGAGCTCCGGCTCCTCGCCGGTCCCCGCCGGCTCGGCGTCCGAGCGGCACGCGGCCTCCGCCTCCGCCACGGACACCAGGCCGGCTTTGATGGCGTGGGCGTGGGACTTCCGGTGCTTGTACAGGTTGCTCTTGGTCTTGAAGGAGAAGCCGCAGGGGGCGCACGGGTAGGGCCGCTCACCGGTGTGCGAGCGGATGTGCTTCTTCAGCACGCTGGGCTTGGCGCAGGCCCGGCCGCAGTACTGGCAGATGTGCTTGCCGGGCTTCTTGGGCTTCTTCTCCTTCCGCAGCGCCTCGTCCCGCTGGCCCAGGAGCGACTGGGGATAGTGCCGGTAGCCGGGCAGGAGAGGGGCCGCTGGCTTCTTGCCGAGCGCCGCTCCGGCGTGATGGGAGCGGGGCTGGAGGGGGAGGAAAGCCTCCGGCGGCGCGGCCTCCAGTTGGCTGGTAAACGGCCAGGGGCGCCCATCGGCGCCTGTCTCCGGGGTGGAAGCGGGTGGGTAGCTGGGAGGCCCGGCCTGGCGGGGGTAATGCGGGAAGGAGGGGGCATAGCGGTAGGGGCCGCTCAGAAGGTGGTGGTGTTGGTGCGGGCGGTGCTGCTGCTGCGGAGCAGCCTCGGTGGGGACCTGAAGCTTTGGCGGATAGTAAGGCTGCATGGGCCCCGTGCCGCCAGCCTGCGCAGCGTCCGGCGCCCGTCTCTGTCCCACCTGATCAGTAAAAGTGCCGGAATGCATGAGGGACAGAGTTCCTCGATCCCTGCCGTCTTGACCGGCAGGGCTGGTGTCCTTAGCGGTGCTCAGCATTGTGCGTTTAGGCTCCATTTCTTTCAGGGGGGTGGTAAGTGCCAGATTGCCAGCACCTTGCGGAGGCACATCAACTGCATCTAAAGCCGTGCGTGATGGAGTCCCGACGCTGCCATTTGTCAAGAGGTGCTAGCGTGGGCAGAAACTGTCGCTGGGTCTGCTCTGTGAGGTCGCTTCGGAAGGACTTTAACGAACATCAAACTGAAATGCAATTAGAGGGCTTGTCACTCACAAAGTTCCCTTCATTGGACGTTGTGTGTTTTCTTCCCTCTCCAACCAAAGTGCGTGGCAAGTTTAAGCGGACAACTTCAAACTATTTTTCTCGCTGCGTGGGCAGCAGACCTGCCGAACATCTTTACTTTGAATTGTTCTGTCTTTTCCATTATAAAACCGCGTTACTTTCAGTCGGCACGGGCCAGTGCAGACGCCGTTCCCTTTTTTCTCCGTTCCCGTAACATCACGAAATCGTGGATTGCACAGAAATCCGGAAAGGCTCCACCTCTTCGGTCCGGCTTTGCGAATTCCTTCCCCTCTCGGTCTCCCGGCGAACGACGCCTTTCACCCCAAGCTTCCTTCAGGAGTTGTCAGGAGGGTTTTTTTTTTATTTTAATGGCTTCCTGCAAAGACAAAGAGAAACACCGGCATCAGCTGTGGTGCACTGGTAGCACTTTCGCCTCCGATTCATGAAGGTGGTGAGTTCAAGTCCCGTCTACCTCAGAAGGTGGTGGAGGCCAATTCATTAAATATATTCAAGAAGGAGTTGGATATATTTCTTAAGGCTAAAGGGATCAAGGGATATGGGGAGAAGGCAGGGACAGAGGTACTGAATTTGGATGATCAGCCATGATTTCATTGAATGGCGGAGCGGGGCCGAATGGCCTACTCCTGCTCCTATCTTCTATGTTTCTATGTCTCCAGCGATTGAACACAAACATCTAGGCTGACACTCCAGTTTAGTGATGTTGGCTGAGGGATATAAATATATATTTTTTTTAAACTTAAAAATAATTTCTTTTTTTTGGTTCGCTGGGTGTCTGATATGCAGGGACACTAATCAACATGGGCGCCACATTTTAGTAAGGGCATAAGAATTAGGAGCGGGAGTAGGCCATACGGCCCCTCGAGCCTGCGCCGCCATTCAATAAGATCATGGCTCATTGAAACATATAAGATTCTGAGGGGGATTGACAGGGTAGATGCTGAGAGGTTGTTTCCCCTGGTTGGAGAGTCTAGAACTAGGGGGCAGAGTCTCAGGATAAGGGGTCGGCCATTTATGACCGAGCTGAGGAGGAATCTCTTCACTCAGAGGGTGGTGAATCTTTGGAATCCTCTACCCCAGGGGGCTGTGAATGCTCAGTCTTTGAGTATATTCAAGGCTGAGACAGATAGATTTTTGGACTCTAGGGGAATCAAGGGATATGGAGATCGGACGGGAAAGTGGAGTTGAGGTCAAAGATCAGCCATGATCTTATTGAATGGTGGAGCAGGCTCGAGGGGCCGAATGGCCGACTCCTGCTCCTAATTCTTATGTTCTTATGGCTGACCTTCGACCTTAACTCCACCTTCCTGCCCGATCTCCATATCCCTTGATTCCCCTAGAGTCAAAAAATCTATCAATCTCAGCCTTGAATATACCCAACGACTCAGCATCCACAGCCCTTTGGGGTAGAGAATGCCAAAGATTAAAGCTATAGAGAACATACCGTGTCGATTTCACCCGGATGATGCCAGGGAAGGGGGAGCTAGGGATATAAGGAGAGAGTTGAGGTCCTGGCTGAGAGGTGATTTGATAGAGGTTTTAAAAATTATGAAGGGTTTTGATTACGGAAAGACTATTTCCTCTACTTTGGGAGGCAGTGACGAGCAGGTCAGTAATTTAAAATGATTACTAAGACTGTGAGGAGAGTGGTCCGGAGAAATCTCTTTACGCAGGGGGTGGATCGAACACGGAATGTTCTGCCACAGGGAGTGGCAGAGGCAGAGACCATCGCATCTTTTAAGGGAAAATTATTTAAATATTTGAAGCAGAGGAAGATGCCGATCTATGGGGAGGGTGTGGGCAGTGGGATTAGTTTTGGATTGGTCTCACAAAGAGCTGGCATTGACACAATTGGCAGAATTGTCTTCTTCAGAGCTGAAGATATCTGTGGTCCTACCATGGGCAAAAGCCTCCAACCCCTAAGAAATCCTTTTAAGTTGAGAGTGTGCATGTGTGTGTGTGCGTATGTGTGTCTTTATATGTTCATATGTGTGCATGCGTGTGCATGTTTGTATTGTGTGCAATGTGTGTTTGTGTATGTGCTTGTATGTGTGTATAGGTGCGTATACTCTCGACCTGCGGGAACACATCTTACTTACCCAAGTCTAGAAAAGTTAGCCTTAGGTAGACAAGAGCCCAAGGTTTAGGGACCCCAAATGTGAGCGAGGCTATTTAAAAACAAACTGGGATACGTTGGGCTTTAGAGTAGGGTATGTTGTCCATTTATTCTCTTCACTAACAGTAACCAATACAAAACATGGCCCTGTCTCAGAAAAAAAATCAGGGATTCTGACCCTTACCCTCACTAAGATAAAGGACCACAGGCGATCACTGTGTGGTGTTGCACAGAAATGCTCTTGCTGTCCACACAGTGAGGAGGATAGTGATAGACTTCAAGAAGCCATAGACAGGCTGGTGGCATGGGCGGACACATGGCGGATGAAATTTCATGTAGAACAGTGCGAAGTGATACATATTGGTAGGAAGACCAAGGAGAGGCAATATAAACTAAAGGGTACAATTCTAAAGGGGGTGCACGAACAGAGAGACCTGGGGTTATATGTGCACAAATCGTCGAAGGTGGCAGGGCAGGTTGAGAAAGCAGTTAAAAAAAGCTTACGATATACTGGGCTTCATAAATAGAGGCATAGAGTACAAAAGCAAGGAAGTTATGATGAATCTTTATAAAACACTGGTTTGGCCTCAACTGGAGTATTGTGTCCAATTCTGGGCACCGCACTTTAGGAAGGATGTGAAGGCCTTAGAGAGGGTGCAGAAAAGACTTACGAGAATGGTTCCAGGGATGAGGGACTTCAGTTACGTGGATAGATTAGAGAAGCTGGGGTTGATCTCCTTAGAGCAGAGAAGGTTGAGAGGAAATTTGATAGAGGTGTTCAAAATCATGAGGGGTCTGGACAGAGTAGATAGAGAGAAACTGTTCCCATTGGCGGAAGGGTCGAGGACCAGAGGACACAGATTTAAGGTGATTGGCAGAAGAAACAAAGGCGACATGAGGAAAATCTTTTTTACTCAGCAAGTGGTTATGATCTGGAATTCACTGCCTGAAAGGGTGGTGGAGGCAGACTCAATCATGGCTTTCAAAAGGGAATTGGATAAGTACCTGAAGGAAAAAAATTTGCAGGGCTACGGGGAAAGGGCGGGGGAGTGGGACTAGCTGAAGTGCTCTTGCAGAGAGCCGGCACGGGCTCGACGGGCCGAATGACCTCCTTCTGTGCTGTAACCATTCTAAGATTCTATGATTCTACAGGGTTTCTAAGAGACTATGGGTCTGGGTGTTGTTTATCTTCTCTCGTTCTCCACCTCCCCCACTTTTCCATTACACAGCTGGCAAACTCCTGCACCTTTAGCAGCCAAATGACAGGATATAAAATACTGACTTTCTGCAGTTCATGTGCTGAAACTCAAGCCAACCTCATTCAACCTCTGAACACTATGTAGAGAAGGGTACGACCCGCCCGAAACAAAAAGCAAAAAGAATGACAGATACTGGAAAACTGAAAGCAAACCAGAAGCTAATCGAAACACTCAGCGGGTCAGTCAATAGCTAAAGAGGTGCTATGCTGGAGCAGATTATGAGATGTGCAGTATGTCTGCGTTGCCACATTCTCGACAAGATATTGATGAGCTCTGGATTCTAAACTGGTCCAAGGTTACATGTAGGGAGTTTGAAAAAACTGGCATTTATAGAAGGCAATTTAAGTTGTGAAACAGGCCAAAACGCAAAAATCTAGGCTGACACTCCAGTGCAGTGCTGAGGGAGTGCTGCACTGTCAGAGGTGCCGTCTTTCGGATGAGACGTTAAACCGAGGCCCCGTCTGCCCTCTCAGGGGGACGTAAAAGATCCATACCAATAGGATAAATACCAACATGGACAGGTTGGCCTGAATGGCCCGTTTCCTTGTTGTTTCCTGCAGTATAGTCATTGGACCAGGCTGCTAAGAGATGGACACAATTTTAGAATGGTTACAGCACAGGAGGCCATTCGACCCGTCGAGCTAATGCCGGCTCTCTGCAAGAGCACTTCAGCTAGTCCCACTCCCCCGCCCTTTCCCCGTAGCCCTGCAAATTTTCTTCCTTCAAGTACTTATCCAACTCCCTTTTGAAAGCCACGATTGAATCTGCCTCCATCATCCTTTCAGGCAGCGCATTCCAGATCCTAACCACTCGCTGCGGAAATAGTTTTTCCTCATGTCGCCTTTGGTTCTTTTGCCAATCACCTTAAATCTGTGTCCTCTGGTTCTCGACCCTTCCACCAATGGGAACAGTTTCTCTCTATCTACTCTGCCTAGACCCCTCATGATTTTGAACACCTCTATCAAATCTCCTTTCAACCTTCTCTGCTCTAAGGAGAACCACCCCAGCTTCTCCAGTCTATCCACGTAACTGAAGTCCCTCATCCCTGGAACCATTCTCATAAATCTTTTCTGCAGAATCTTTTTTTGTAGTGGAGCGTGAAGAAATGGCAAATACACTAAGTACTCTGTCTCATTTTTCATGCAGGTAGCTATTGGCATTGTAGAACCACTAGACGTGAGTGTTGAACTGTTAGAATTGCTACAAAATACAAAAAGATATTAATAAACTTGCAGAATTGGTGTGTAATTAGCAAATGAATTTCAATATAGCTAAGTGTGAGGTGGTGCACTTTGGTAGGAAGAATGAGGTCACATACTTCTTGGAAAATCAGTGTCTAAATGGGGTAGGAAGAGCAAAGGGATCTGGGGGTACAGATACACAAATCACTAAAAGTAGAGGCACAAGTAAATGAGGCCATAAAAAAAAGCAAATCAAGCACTGGGGTTAATTTCTAGAGGGCTAGAATTGAAAAGCAGAGAAGTTATGTTAAACTTGTATAGCTTTGCGGAACACCTCCATTCAGTCCGTAAGGGTGACCCTAGCTTCCGGTCGCCTGTCACTTTAATTCTCCGCTCCACTCCCACTCTGATCTCTCTGTCCTCGGCCTCTTACACTGTTCCAATGAAACTCAATGTGAGCTCGAGGAACAGCACCTCATCTTTCGATTAGGCACTTTACAGCCTTCTGGACTCAACATCGAGTTCAACAACTTCAGATCATAACCACTGCCCCTATCCTTTTCTTTCCTTTTTTTTCTCTCTCTCACACGGCAGCTGTCGATCATTATGCCATTGCCATTTAGAGTCCTCTTTTGTTCCTTAACTTGCCCCATTACCATCTCCTTTTGCCTTGCACCATCGTCCCTTTTGTCTCTTAATCTCTCCCGCCTTCCATCCTATCACAGACCTTCCCTTTTGTTCTTCCCACCCCCCCTTTCCCTGCCCCAACACTTGCTTAAAAACCTGTTCCATCTCTATAACTTTTTCCAGTTCTGACGAAGGGTCATCGACCTGAAACGTTAACTCTGTTTCTCTCTCCACAGATGCTGCCGGACCTGCTGAGTATTTCCAGCATTTTCGGTTTTTATTTCAGATGTCCAGCATCCGCAGTATTTTGCTTTGGTATAGAACCTTGTTAGACGAACCTTGTTAGACCACGCTTGGGAGTACTGTGAACATTTCTGGTCTCCATTTTATAAACAGCATTGATGCATTTAAGAGGAAGCGAGATAAGCATGTGAGGGACAAAGGAATAGAATGATATGTTGATAGGATGAGATGAAGAGGATGAGATGAGCTCAGGTGGGGCATAAACATTGGCATAGACCAGATGGGCCGAATGTCCTGTTTCTCTGCTGTGGGCTCGATGTAAATCTATGTTAATGTAATTTCTATGTAAGGCTCTGCCACTGATGGCAGAGTGGAGGAAAGAAAAAAAAGACTTGCATTTATATAGCGCCTTTCACGACCATCGGACGTCCCAAAGCACTGTGATAATGACCAGATAATCTGTTTTGTAGTGATATTGATTGAGGGATAAATATTGGCCCCAGGACACCGGGGATAACTCCCCTGGTCCTCTTCGAAATAGTGACCATGGGATCTTTTACATCCACCCGAGAGGGCAGACAGGGCCTCGGTTTAACGTCTCACCCAAAAGACAGCACCTCCGACAGTGCGGCACTCCCTCAGCACTGCACTGGGAGTGTCAGCCTAGATTTTTGTGCTCAAGTCTCTGGAGTGGGACTTGAACCCACAACCTTCTGACTCAGAGGCGAGGCTGCTGAGCCACTGGCTGACACTAAGGAAGGGGATGTTCATTATACCAAGGTTGGAAAGGTGGAATGCGCAGACAGGGATGGAGGAGGTTGCAGAGGGAGGGTGAGACATGGGGGTGGGGGGGGGGGGATTAATTTTGACTTTTTGCAATAGTGTAAAGCGGGCATCGTAAATCAGCAGCTGGCGAGTTCACCTCAGTGGAAATATGAATGGGGAGAGGTTTATACAGGCTGCCGATTCGCTATCACCATTTCACACTATCGCACAGTGTCAAAATGACCCCCGCGGAGCCATTTGAAGACACGGACAAGGGTTTTAAAAATTGATGCACAAGGAGATACGGAGCCAATGAAGGATAGCAGGGAGTGGAGCTGGGTTTGGTGTTGACATTGGATGTGACGGCCAAATTCTGGTTGACTGGAGCTTGGGAAGCTGTAGAGAGGGCTTTAAACTAATTAGTGGGGGGGAGGTTTCTAGAGAGCAAATAATAAAAATGACTACGGAGAAGGTCATAGACTTAGGTAGCAGTGGGGGAATTAAAAAACAGAGCGTGTCAGGAAGGGACAGAAGGTATGGAGTAAAAGGTAAAGTAGTAAAAGGGGAAAAAGCAGGAACTAAGTGTCACAAAACATATTTGAACGTTCTTTATCTGAATGCACGTAGCATTCGTAACAAAATGGACGAGTTAACGGCACAAATAACTACATATGGGTATGATCTGGTGGCCATTACAGAAACATGGCTGCAGGGTGACCATGACTGGGAATTAAATATACCAGGTTATTTAACAATCAGGAAGGACAGGCAGGAAGGAAGGGGAGGTGGGGTGGCTATGTTAATAAAGGAAGGAATCACTGTAATACAGAGAAATGATATTGGGTCAAAGGAGCAGGATAGTGAAACAGTTTGGGTGGAGATAAGGAATAATAAGGGGAAAAAAACACTAGTGGGCGTAGTCTATAGGCCTCCGAACAGTTGCAACTCTGTTGGACGGAGTATTAATCAGGAAATAGTTGAGGCTTGTAATAAGGGAACAGCTATAATTATGGGGGATTTTAACTATCATATTAACTGGACAAATCAAATTGGGCAGGGCAGCCTTGAGGATGAGTTCATTGAGAGTATTAGGGATGGGTTTCTTGAGCAGTATGTAACTGAACCGACCAGGGGGCAAGCAACCTTAGATTTGGTCCTGTGTAATGAGACAAGATTAATTAAAAATGTCCTAGTAAAGGATCCCCTTGGAATGAGTGACCATAACATGGTTGAATTCCATATTCAATTAGAGGGCGAGAAGGTTGGATCTCAAACAAGTGTGCTGAGCTTGAATAAAGGAGACTATGAAGGTATGAGAGCGGAACTGATTAGAGTGGACTGGGAAAATAGATTAAAGGGTAAGATGGTACATGATCAGTGGTGTACATTTAAGGAGTTATTTTACGACTTCCAAAAAATATATATTCCAGTGAGGAAAACAGAGTGTAAAAAAGAGAGCCATCCGTGGCTAAGTAAAGTAACTAAGGATAGTATCCGACTAAAAACAAGGGCATATAAGGTAGCCAAATCTAGTGGGAGGATAGAAGATTGGGAAGTCTTTAAAAGAACAGCAAAAAATAACTAAAAGATTGATTAAGAACGGGAAGATAGATTATGAAAGTAAATTAGCAAAAAATATAAAAACAGATAGCAAAAGTTTCTATAGTTATATAAAAAGAAAAAGGGTGGCTAAAGTAAATGTTGGTCCCTTAGAGGATGAGACCGGGAAATTAATGGTGGGAAACATGGAGATGGCAAAAACACTGAACAATTATTTTGTATCAGTCTTTACGGTAGAGGACACTAAGAATATCCCAACACTGGACAAACAGGGGGCTCTAGGGGAGGAGGAGCTAAATACGATTAAAATCACTAAGGAAGTGGTACTTGGTAAAATAATGGGACTCAAGGCGGATACATCCCCTGGACCTGATGGCTTATATCCTAGGGTCTTGAGGGAAGTGGCGGTAGGGATTGTGGATGCATTGGTAATAATTTTCCAAAACTCCCTGGACTCAGCAAAGGTCCTGGCAGATTGGAAAACTGCTGATGTAACACCCTTATTTAAAAAGGGTAGTAGGCAGAAGGCTGGAAACTATAGACCTGTTAGCCCAACATCTGTGGTTGGTAAAATTTTAGAGTCCATTATTAAGGAGACAGTAATGGGACATTTGGATAAACATAATTTAATTAGGACAAAGTCAGCATGGTTTTATGAAGGGGAAGTCATGTTTGACAAATTTGCTTGAGTTCTTTGAGGAAGTAACATACAGGGTGGATAAAGGGGAACCAGTGGACGTAATGTATTTAGACTTCCAAAAGGCATTTGACAAGGTGCCACACAAAAGATTATTGCTCAACATAAAAAATCATGGGATTGGGGGTAATATTCTGGCATGGGTGAAGGATTGGCTATCTAACAGAAAGCAGAGAGTTGGGATAAATGGTTCGTTCTCAGACTGGCAATCAGTAACTAGTGGTGTTCTGCAGGGGTCAGTGCTGGGTCCCCAACTCTTTACAATCTATATTAATGATTTGGAGGAGGGGACCGAGTGTAACATATCAAAGTTTGCAGATGATACAAAGATGGGAAGGAAAGTAGTGAGTGAGGAGGACATAAAAAACCTGCAAAGGGACATAGACAGGCTAAGTAAGTGGGCAGAGATTTGGCAGATGGAATACAATACTGGAAAGTGTGAGGTTATGCACTTTGGCAGGAAAAATCATAGAGCAAGTTATTATCTTAATGGCAAGAAACTGGAAAGTACTGTAGTACAAAGGGATCTGGGGGTCCTGGTGCACGGAACTCAAAAAGTTAGTATGCAGGTGCAGCAAGTGATCAAGAAGGCCAATGGAATGTTGGCTTTTATTGCTAGGGGGATAGAATATAAAAACAGGGAGGTATTGTTGCAGTTGTACAAGGTATTGGTGAGACCGCACCTGGAATACTGCATGCAGTTTTGGTGTCCATACTTAAGAAAAGACATACTTGCTCTCGAGTCAGTACAAAGAAGGTTCACTCGGTTAATCCCGGGGATGAGGGGGTGGACATATGAGGAGAGGTTGAGTAGATTGGGACTCGACTCATTGGAGTTCAGAAGAATGAGAGGCGATCTTATTGAAACATATAAGATTGTGAAGGGGTCGGATCGGGTGGATGTGGTGAGGATGTTCCCAATGATGGGTGAAACTAGAACTAGGGGGCATAGTCTTAGAATAAGGGCCTGCTCTTTCAAAACTGAGATGAGGAGAAACTTCTTCACTCAGAGGGTAGTAAGTCTGTGGAATTTGCTGCCCCAGAAAGCTGTGGAAGCTACATCATTAAATAAATTTAAAACAGAAATAGACAGTTTCCTAGAAGTAAAGGGAATTAGGGGTTACGGGGAGCGGGCAGGAAATTGGACATGAGTCTATGTTCGGAACGGTCATGGCCCTGTGGGTAGTGGAGTGGGCCCAGGGGCCGTGTAGCCTGGTTCTGCTCCTACTTCTTGTGTTCTAATTATGTGTTAGATTTCAGGAGATGGTTTTATTCCTGTTCCTGGCTGGGGTGGAGTTCACCTTTTACAGAAGGTAAGTACTGTAGAAAATATAGGGACAGTGATCTCCTGGACGAGTTTCGATCACCTAGATGGGTCGGAGAGGAATTTCCCAGATTTTTTTTCTCCCAAATTGGCCATTGGGTTTTTTATCTGGTTTTTCGCCTCTCCCGGGAGATCACATGGGTTCGGGAGGGATGTAGAGTGATAGTGGATTTGAGGTTAGGATCAGATCAGCCATGGTCTTATTGAATGGTGGAGCAGGCTCGAGGGGCCGATTGGCCTACTCCTGCTCCTATTTCTTATGTTCTTATGGAGCAGCGGTTGGAAAGGCTGCGCCTACGAGAAGGAAAAGCTTGTGTTGTTCGTGTCAGCAGCAGCGGGAGTGAGGGAGGCGCAGAGTTAACCGATATTTTGTTGTTGTAAATAGGCTTTGATGACAATGGACTGGGGTTCGGCATCCTGCACCATAGCCTTTGAACTTTCACCCATGTTACTGAGTAAAAAAGAGCAAATGGATGGATGACACTGGCCTTTAAGACCACCTCTAAGACCTGGGTTCCATTCCAGTGCAGAGTGATGGCATGAAAGTCGCCTTATTTTAATTTTGTTCTATGCCTGTTTTCTTTATTCATTCATGGGATGTGGGCGTCGCTGGCAAGGCCAGTATTTATTGCCCATCCCTAGTTGCATTTGAGAAGGTGGTGGTGAGCCGCCTTCTTGAACCGCTGCAGTCCATGTGGTGATGGTACTCCCACAGTGCTGTTAGGGAGGGAGTTCCAGGATTTTGACCCAGCGACGATGAAGGATCGGCGATATACTTCCAAATCAAGATGGTGTGTGACTTGGAGGGGAACCTGGAGGTGGTGGTGTTCCCATGCACCCGCTGCCCTTGTCATTTTAGGTGGTAGAGATCGCGGGTTTGGGAGGTGCTGTCGAAGAAGCCTTGGCGAGTTGCTGCAGTGCATCTTGTAGATGGTACACACTGCAGCCACGGTGGTGGAGGGAGTGAATGCTTAAGATGGTGGATGGGGTGTTGAGAGAGTTTGGGTAGTCTTCAATTTCATTCCTAGTGGCCATGCAATAACAGCACAAAAGCACTTAGCAACTGATCAGCACTAAATAGACACTTCACTCACAAGAGGGCACAGAATAGCTGTTGCATGATACGGAAGATTCACACGAGTGTGATAGAAGGTGTTGTACGGAGATTGGGGCCGAGGACGGAACAGGCAGTTTTATCCTGCATCTAATCACGCAGCCCTGGAATGAGCACTGTTCCAATCCCGACTGTTAACATCCCTCACCTCGACAAGTTACAAACAAATACCACATTGTGGCAATCCGTTACCTATTTTTCCTTCGAGTTCCACTTCAGTTTGGTGATCCCAACGCTCCCTTATCGTGACATCAGATTTATCTGGAAAGGATTAAATATAGAGCCTGTAAGAACATGCTTTACAAATGTGACCAGCTTTATGAGATTTAACACAATTACCCATGTTCTTGTTGGGTGATGAATAAGTAGACCACAGGTTTCTGTGCAAATACTAAACAAAATCTCACACACGCTCGGACATTCTCAAATAACCTTCCTTTGCATAACAACCCACTTCATTGAAAGAAGTACAAGTTCAAAAACAGTTCATAATATATAACACACGCCAGTTTATTACACGTGACCAAGGTTCTGAAATGAGACTGTCTGTGTGGAGTTTGCACATTCTCCCCGTGTTTGCGTGGGTTTTCTCCGGGTGCTCCGGTTTCCTCCCACAGTCCAAAGATGTGCGGGTTAGGTTGATTGGCCATGATAAATTGACCCTTAGTGTTAGGGGGATTAAATACGCGGGGATAGGGTGGGATATGTGTTGGTGTAGGGGTTACAGGGATCGGGTGGGATATGTGTCGGTGCAGGCTCGATGGGCCGAAATGGCCTCTATCTGCACTGTTGTGATTCTGTGATTCTGTGATTCTGTGCAGTCAAAAAAGGCGAGAGGAAACTTTCTAGATTGAATTTTACTTTCCGGCTTTGAAGTATGAAATGCAACAAAGACTCATCGTTTAGCTTTTTCCTTCTTATGTTCCATTAATATTGATTTTCTGTAACTCTTGTATAAGCACTATAAAAAGTTTGTAGACTGGCAAACTAGTGCGAGAGAAAGGGGGAGACTCCTTGTGCAAGGGGGGGCGATTTGCAATCAGGTTGGTTATGAGCACACACACTGGAATAGCAAAGAACCTTTTCACACTAGAGCAGTGGTATCCAACAGACATTGCTGACTAGCCACAGGAGTGGCTACGGCGACACTGTTTTAGCCCTCAAAGCACTGGAGAGGTACCACCAACGCTGCCTCCGCAAGATCCTGCAAATCTATTGGCAGGATAGGCGCACCGATGTCAGTGTTCTTGCTCAGGCCAACATCCCCAGCATCGAAGCTTTGCCCACGCTCGATCAGCTCCGATGAACGGGCCACATCGTCCGCATGCCCGATACGAGACTCCCAAAACAAGCGCTCTACTCGGAGCTCCGGCACGGCAAGAGAGCCCCAGGTGGGCAGAGGAAACACTTCAAGGGCACCCTCAAAGCCTCCTTGAAAAAGTGTAACATCCCCACCGACACCTGGGAATCCCTGGCCCAAGACCGCACAAAGCGGAGGAGAAGCATCCGGGAAGGCGCCGAACACCTCGAGTCTCTTCGCCGGGAGCAAGCGGAAGCCAAGCGCAGGCAGCGCAAGGAGCGCACGTCAACCCAAGCACCCCACCCACCCGCCCCTTCAACCACCGTCTGCCCCCACCTGTGACAGAGACTGTAGGTCCCGCATTGAACTCATCAGTCACCTGCGAACTCATTTTTAATGTGGAAGCAAGTCATCCTCGGTTCCGAGGGACTGCCTAAGGAGAAGAGAGACTGTTTTAGCCACAGACGCTGATTTTAGTAGACAATGCTTTTCATGCAAGAAAGAAAGACAGACTTGCATTTCTATAGCGCCTTTCACGACCACCGGACATCCCAAAGCGCTTTACAGCCAACTAAGTACTTTTTGAAGTGTAGTCACTGCTGTAATGTAGGAAACGCGGCAGCCAATTTCCGCACAGCAAGCTCCCACAAACAGCAATGTGATAATGGGCCAGAAATTCGCGGCCAGAAGCGTGAGTACGGTCGGGGTACTCACGCATTTGGCCGTTGGAAATGCCGGCGTTCAGCAGGAACAGCGCATGCGGGGAACGCCGGCATTTCCAGACCCGAGGTCTATTCACAGCGCGTGCGACTGCACAGGCAGCGCTTGCGCAGTGAACTTTGTGGATTTCAATGATGGATTCAGTGAGGGTAAGTCCTTAGAAGTTACACTTGAAAAAAGCAAGTGTAGAGTTGTTCATTGGCTGCGGAGGAAGATATATTTTATCGTGGAGCTTCTGAAATGCAATATTTTTGTTTGGGAAAGGGAGGGAAGTTATTTTAAGAAATTTTAAGTAAGTTTTAAAGTTAAAATTTTTTTTTTTTTTTTTTAAAAAGGGTTTTCAGAACGGTAGGTAGAAGGAGCAATTGTGGCTGTGTGAATGGAATGTGAGAATGAGTTATGTATGTATGTCCACATATATTCCTTTACATATATGTATGTATGTTTTATATTCCTTTACTAATGTGTATGAATATATGTTTTTAATTATGATTTTCCAATAAGTTACTTTCTCTGAAAGTCATAATTAAATAATACATTCATACACATAAGTAAAGGAATATATACATAACACGCAAAGGAATATATACAGACATACATACTTTCAGAAGCTCCACAATAATAAATATCTTCCTCCGCAGCCTCTGGAGCAACTGTACCCATGCTTTTTTCATGTGTAAGTTGTAATGACTTGACCTCACTGAAAGCATTAATGAAAGCGGCGAATTATACTGCGCACGCGCTGCCTGTGCAGTCGCACGCGTTCTGCCTCTGAACCCCTTCGTTCAGAGGACAGGAAATGCCGGTTTTCCCCACATGCACTGTGCATGCTGAAAACCGGCATTTCATCCGGCCAGATGCGTAAGTACCCCGACCATACTCGCGCATTTGGAAGGGAATTACTGGGCCAACATTTTACATGTCAATAAAATGAAAAATTTAACAATTGCACGACTTGCCCCCTCGCATCTGCGACTGAGGGTCCAAGGAGGTGCATTGCGCAAGAGGTCATCATCGTACGTATCCTCACACTGTTCCCTTTGGGGAACTGTATGAAGTGGTGGAAGGATTTATGGCCGTGATTAACGCTCATTCCGTGACCGTAACCATCTTTGAACCAGCCATTAGGGTGGTTAGTCCTATGGCGGGAGGGTTTTACGGGCTCCCACAACCCATCTGAGGGGGGGGGGGGCCACCAACACCCACGGACGCAAGTATCCCGCTGGATGTCCACCCAGAATTTAAAGTTGGAGCTCCGACTCCACTTGCCGGGACTGTCTGGAGTGGGGTTCAAAACCCTACTCCTTCTGGCCCAGCGGCGGGGATGCTTACTGCTACGCAAAAGGCCCACTCCGCACAAAAGGTGACACCCATACGTTTCCTGCGCCTTTTCCCTCCCCGTGACTGGAGCCCTATGCTGCCATTTCACGTTGCTAATCGGATTGGGCCTTTGTCATAACGGTAGGATCCCCGCCGCTGGGCCAGGTCAGGGTAGGGTTTCGAACCCCGCTCCAGACAGTCCCGGCAAGTGGAGTCGGAGCTCCGGCTCTAAATTCTGGGTTGACATCCAGTGGGATATTTGCGTCCGTGGGCGTGGGTGGCCCCCCCTCCTTGTATAGCTTGTGGGAGCCCGTAAAACCCTCCCGCCATAGGACTAACCGCCCTAATGGCTGGTTCAAAGATGGTTACGGTCACGGAATGAGCGTTAATCATGGCCATAAATCCTTCCACCACTTCATACAGTTCCCCAAAGGGAACAGTGTGAAGACACGTATGACGACGACATTGCTAAATAAATAAATGGAATTAAAAAAATTCTTTTAGGGCTTTTAAAAGTCTTTAAATTGCTTTAATTCTCTTTAAAACTACTTCAGATTACTCAAAATAATGTAAACATTTTAAAAAGTTTATAAACGTTACCAAAATCTTCAAAAAACCTATTTAAACTGCTGCTTTGCATGTAAAAATGCTTAGCAGCTTGACAGAAACATTGGGGGCGTGTCCAGTGAAACTAAGACCTCAAGGGGCGTGTCTCACTTACACTGCACGCTCCTGGCTTCGCGCTGGCTGCACTCCTGGGCGGCGTGACGTCATACGCTGCCCGGGATTCTTCTTTTTCAAACACCAAGTCCAGGCGTCCCTGGAGCTGATCGGCAGTAGCGCGGGGTAAGTGCATATACGGGGCTTGCACGCGCGGCAAGCCCCGTTCACCAATTTCTGGCCCAATGACCCAGATAATCTGTTTTTTAAGTGATGTAGATTGAGGGATAAATATTGGCCCCAGGACACCGGGGATAACTCCCCCGCTTTTCTTCTTTGAAATAGTGTCCGCGGAATCTTTTACGTCCACCCGAGAGAGCAGACGGGGCCTCGGTTTAACGTCTCATCCGAAATGACACAGAGCAGGTGAATGGGCTTCATGCTTAGATTAATTTAACATCGGCCACCATTCAGTGACCAAGTAAGGAACGCAGTCACAGAAGTCAAGCGTTGGTGCAATTAATCTCCATTTCGTCACACAACGATGCAAAAAGGGGGAAGAGCATGCAGAGATCAACTGATATGCAAATCTCATCCTGGCAAGTCAAGGTTCATAAACCTGCTTTGAGGTTAAGCTACAAGGTATCGACACACTAGACAGAACCGAGAGAAGACCATTCTACAAGTCAGGTCTCAGACCATGTACAATATGTGAGACTTCACCCCGTTCCATTTAATCTCCTCCGTGAATGTTCAGCAACAGCAACAAGAAGTTACATACGAACATACGAATTAGGAGTAGGAGTCGGCCACTCGGCCCCTCGAGCCTGCTCCGCCATTCAATAAGATCGTGGCTGATCCGATTACCCCACATTCCCGCCTACCCCCAATAACCTTTCACCCCCTTTGCTTATCAAGAATCCCTCTACAGGAAACTCTCGATTTACCGGCACCGAAATAACCAGAAATCTCTGTTAACCGGCAAAATTCAGGAGTAGGTTCAGGTGAGTTTTACTTCATATTAGTGGCAGTTCCTGGATCTGTGGCTGTGTAACTGGGGTTCGTGCACTTGTTGCTAAACAACAGGGACGCTTGGTCTGCGGCCGGAGTTCCTGCACATGTTGCTAAGCAACAGGGAAGCCTGGATTTGTTGCTGTGTACGGAGCTCTCGTACCTTTTAAACTATACCTCTCTGTAATCCGGACTTTTTGATAAACCGGCACCACGCCGGTCCCGTTGGTGCCGGATAATAAAGAGTTTCCTGTACCTCTGCCTTAAAAATATTCAAAGACTCTGCTTCCACCGCCCTCTGAGTTCCAAAGACTCACGACCCTCTGAGAAAAAAATTTCTCCTCATCTGTCTTAAATGGGCGACCCCTTATTTTTAAACAGTGACCCCTAGTTCTAGATTCTCCCACAAGAGGAAACATCCTCTCCACATCCATCCTGTCCAGACCCCTCAGGGTCTTATGGGCTAGAAATTCAGTTGGTTGCGCCAGCCGTTAGCGCCTTAGGAGGAGTAGATGTCGAGCGCTAGGCGGCTAGCACCCGGGCGCTGCGCGACCTGCGCCTCGCCCCAACTTCAGTAGAGATTTAGCGCCAGCGCAAAGTCTTTGCGCGCGCTCAGCTGCGCGCGCAGATCATGACGTCATTTCCTCGTGCAACGCCCTTTGTGCGCCCCAATCCGGAACTTGAGTTGCGCCGCCCCATTGTGCGCCTGACGCCCCTAGCGACTGTTGAGTGGAACGGTGCTCAGCCGATGCGGGGCGCGGGGGGCGCAAATTAAAGGGCACTCCTCCTGCAGTAGAAACGGCAGCCGTGTTGCAACACTCCTTCTTTGTGGGAGACGGATCGTCTGGTGTGGCTCAACAAAGAGGAGGAGGAGGAGGAGGAGCCGTACCAGATAACAAACTAATGTCGGCCTTTCAGAAACACAAATGCACCCTCCCCCTTTAAGAGCTGACCGGCGGCAGAGTGTCTGCCGTCAATCAGCAGCTCGTCGCACCTGCCCTGCGCCCGACTTCCGGGGTTTCGCCCCGGCCCGCCGGCTTAGCGCCTAATGATAGTCGTGCATCGCCTGTTTTAGCGCAGCAGCAACCTCTTAGGGCGATGCGACTGAATATCGGCGAAGGGGGCTCGACTTTGCGCCGGGCGCAAACTTTAGTGGCCGCCCGACTTTACCGCCCCAAAAGTGGCTATACTGAATTTCTAGGCCTATATGTTTCAATCAGGTCACCTCTTATTCTTCTAAACTCCAGCGGATACAAGCCTAGTTGCATTTATACAGCGCCGTTAATGTAGTAAAACTTCCCCAGGCGCTTCACAGGATCGTTAGCAAGCAAAACTGGGCACCGCGCCACACAAGGAGACATTAGGACAGATGGCCAAAAGCTTGGTCAAAGAAGTAGGTTTTAAAGGAGCGTTTTAAAAAGAGAAGCGGAGAGGTTTAGGGAAGGAATTCCAGATCTTAGGGCCTTGGCAGCTGAAAGCACGGCCGCCAATGGTGGAGCGATGAAAATAGCAGGTGTGCAAGAGGTCAGAATTGGAAGAGCGCAGAGATCTCGGAGGGCTGTAGGGCAGGAGGAGGTTACAGAGATAGGGTCCAATGTTTCTCTCTCCCATGGCTGCTGAGTATTACCTATTCTTACGTCATGCAGTATTTATTCTAGGCTGGCTACCTTCCCTGTTGCTCCATTTCCATAGATCCAGTAGTTTACAATCACCTTAGACAGCATTTGATAAGCTCTCTCTGTCCTTATCCAAAGGTCAACAGCAGCTCCACTGTAGTAGGTTGGGTGTGATAGAAATACCCATGATCTCCTTCAGCATCAGGCCCAAACAAGACTATCCCTTCTTGATAGGTCAATCCCACTTACCTGCCTTCTCAACCCATTCCCCAATCCCTTTCTCGCTCCAGTAACATATCTCGAATTGCTTATACAAGGACATCTCCCTACAGCAATCTGAATTGGAGACTGGAGGTCGGTCATGTGATGAAACCTGCAGGAACGCATCCATCTGATTTCCCCTTCTACTCCTAGCTTCCTTATTTTTAAACTTATGATCTTTGGTATTTGAAACCTTCATCACATTTAACATTCGCTTTGGAATCTTGAAAACTTCAATTAGGCCACCTCAAAGTCTCTAACGTATGGATGATAAATCAACTCCACTCCAGAGATTAGAACACAAAAAATCTAGGCCGACACTCCAGTGCAGTGCTGGGGGAGGGCTGCACTATCGGAGGTGCCGTCTTTCGGATGAGACGTTAAACCGAGGCCTCGTCTGCTCTCTCAGGTGGACGTAAAAGATCCCATGGCACTACTGTATTTCGAAGAAGAGCAGGGGAGTTATCCCCGGTGCCCTGGCCAATATTTATGCCTCAATCAACATCACTAAAAACAGATTATCTGGGTCATTATCACATTACTGTTTGTGGGAGCTTGCTGTGCACAAATTGGCTGCTACATTTCCTACATTACAATAGTGACCACACTTCAAAAAGTACTTAATTAGCTTGTAAAGTGCTTTGGGTCATCCGGTGGTCGTGAAAGGTGCTATAGAAATGCAAGTCTGTCTTTCTACACCTGAAATGTTAGTCTGTCTTTACCCTTTACAAATACTGGTAGCCCTGCTGTGTATACAATACAATACAATACAAATCGCTTTATTGGCATGATAAGGTACATCTTATGTTGCCAAAGCATCAAAATACATTTATGGTTGAACACATAAACGCGGTTCCATTCATACAGTGTATAAACAGGTATATCCCTGAGTTTATAAATATATTTTCGCTTTGTTTATATATACTCTTGTCTTAGTTTACTGGTTGTCCCTCTGTTCATGGCAAGCTGTAACATAGTGTGCCGCCAGTGTTACACAGCTTCTCTCCTCCCCCAGTAGGAATGGGAGTTTTTGGTTGTCAGTCAGATTTCTGAATTCAGGGCATATTTGTGAGAATTTTTGATAGAAATTCTCTCTGATGCCCTGATATTTTCCACAGGCTGTGAGGAAGTGCATCTCTGTCTCAACTACTCCCTGACTGCAGTGAGAGCATATCCTGTCTTCTCTTGGCAGCCTGGTCTGCCTGTGTCTGCCTTTTTCGATCGCTAGGCTATGTTCGCTAAGTCTGTACCTTGTCAAGGTTCTTTTCAGTTTGTTATCCTTTACCATGGTCAGGTAATCAGCTATGTTGTATTGTCTGTTTAGGGCCAAGTAGCAATTGAGTTTGCTTTGGGTTTTTGTTGTTTCTGCCCAATATGACAGATATTTTTCCTTTTGCTTAGCGACGATTGTGTTGGGTCGAATTCTTTGTGTTACCCTGTCACTTTGTATACCCAGCATTTGTTGTTTTTATTTCATATATTCAGCGTTTGCAGTTTTTATATCTCTGAGGAAGTGAGGGGGAACCACCAGAGACGAAACAGCAGTGTTCAAGGAATTCCACAACAAAAGAAGTGTTGAATAGGCACCATTGGAATTTGAGGAACTGCATGATAAAGGAAGCATTTAACCGAGGTCAAAGTTAAAACACAGAAACCCTTCGGGCAACAGCTCAACATGTTTGAACGCTGGTTTCACCTACCAAAACAAGTCGTCAGATTGTTTGCATTTAAAAGTCTCATTTACATTTCATCCCTGCCTCCAAATGCAGTTCCTGCCTTTGGAAAGACAGGGCTGTGCCGCAAGGCAGCAATGTAATAAGAGAGATAGTGTACAGTACACGGGCACCTAGGAACAGGGGGAGGCCATTCAGCCCCTCAAGCCTGTTCCGCCACTCAAATAGATCATGGCCGATCTGTATCTTAACTCCATTTACCCGCCTTGGTTCCGTAACCCTTGATACCCTTTGCCTAACAAAAATCTGTCAATCTCAGTTATGAAATTTTCAATTGACCCCAGCCTCAACTGCCTTTTGGGGGAGCGAGTTCCAGATTTCCTCTACCCTTTGTGTGAGGAGGTGCTTCCTGACAGCACCCCTGAACGGCCTGGCTCTAATTTGAAAGTTATGCCCCCTTGTTCTGGACTTCCTCCCACCAGAGGAAATAGTTTTTCTCTATCTACCCTATCAACTCCTTTAATCATCCTAAACACCTCAATTAGATCACCCTTTATCTTCTATACTCAAACCATAAGAAATAGGAGCTGGAGTCGGCCATTTGCCCCTTCGAGCCTGCTCCGCCATTCAATAAGATCATGGCTGATCTTCGACCTCAACTCCTCTTTCCTGAACTATCCCCGTATCCCTTGATTCCCATAATATTCAAGGAACTCGAGGAATATAAGCCTAATCTATGTAACCTGCCTTCATAATTTAACCCTTTAAGCCCTGGAGCCCTCGGGATTCCAGAAGTGACGCTTGCCTCCAGAGATAGGGAGTAGCATCTCACCCTGTGTCAGTGCCAAAGCACTCGCCATTCAGTCCTGTTCAATATGACCGGGGAAAGGCTGTGCTCTGAATGGAAGGAAGCGGTACTCAATGAGATAATGGTGGTACGGACCAACCCAGCAATGTTACAGTGGGCTCATCAGTAGCTGGTTCCTGGCCGATATTTTTCCCTCAATCAAAATAACAAAAACAGATTATCTGGTCATTATCACATTGCTGTTTGTGGGAGTTTGCTGTACACAATCTGGCTGCCGTGTTTCCTACATTACAACAGTGACTGCACTTCACAAAGTACTTCATTGGCTGTAAAGCACTTTGGGATGTCCGGTGGTCGCGAAAGGCGCTATAGAAATGCAAGTCTCTCTTTCTAACGTTAGTAGTGTGTTGCACTCTAAATCCCTACTCCCAGTATAAATTGCAAACAATCTGTAATGCAAACACAGTATTAATATTTCCCCAATCTCAGAATTTTAACATGAAAGACTCGAGAGTTGGATATATTTTATTAAGTCTTAGAATGTCTTAAAGCAAATCACACAATGATTTTTTTTCCCGATGCAGCGACCACTGGGGAATCCAGAACAACCTTAAAATTAGAGCTAGGCTGTTCAGGGGTGATGTCAGGAAGCACTTCTTCACACAAAGGGTAGTTGGAAATCTGGAACTCTCTCCCCCAAAAAGCTGTTCAGGCTGGGGGTCAATTGAAAATCTCACAACTGAGATTGACAGATTTTTGTTAGGCAAAGGGGTATTAAGGGTTACAGAACCAAGGCGGGTAGATGGAGTTAAGATACAGATCAGCCGTGATCTAACTGAATGGCAGAACAGGCTCGAGGTGCTGAATGGCCTCCTCCTGTTCCTAACTGCCTCAAAATAACTCCACTCCGACATGTTTTGAGACATTTCAGTATGATCAAGTGCAAGTATTTTTCTCCCATTAAAGGACTGTCCGAACTTGCAACGGGAGGACATCCCTACGAGTTAAAGGAGGGAAACGGCAAGGAAGAGAGGAAAGATTCAGTAACATCGAAAGGGTGACCAGAACTTACACAAAGTTTAGATGAGGATAAACGGAGTTGTGGTTAGTTGTATAAAACGGCCAATGCATTGTTTTCCTGTTATCTATGAAGCATTCTTGAAAGAACAAATTTGGAGGGAATGTGGAAGGAATTAGAAATGGATTCATCACACC
This sequence comes from Somniosus microcephalus, assembly GCF_052327205.1. Taxonomy (NCBI): domain Eukaryota; kingdom Metazoa; phylum Chordata; class Chondrichthyes; order Squaliformes; family Somniosidae; genus Somniosus; species Somniosus microcephalus. The sequence continues at coordinate 17,728,381 of NC_140989.1, forward strand.
AGTCTACGTAAAAATACGACAGTGGGCTAATTCCAGATCCACTCGATCTGGCTCAGAAAGCTCTGGTGTACATTAACGTTAGTTATTGGGACACCAGGACCAGGTGAACACACCGTGGACTACAAGATAATTAGAGGTGAGGAAGGACATTCGGCCCATCTTAAATCAATCAAAGAGAAAGATCCTGAACTATCCCCATTGTATCATCAATGGTTTACTTAAGTGATTCCAGGTTTTTTTGCCTCCACTTCTCTATCTGGTAGTTGATTCCACTCAGTGATCACATTGCATGAAGAATTTCCTGATATCAATCCCAAATCGTTGTTTTACTAGTTTGTCCCACTGTCGTAATTTAGCAAAGTAATATCCCAGTTTTATTTTTTTTCTATTCCCTTAACAACCTTATACCCCTCTATAACCTCACCTCTCGGACGCCTCCTTTCCAAGATGAAGAGTACAGGTTTCTATAGTCTTCCCCCGTAACTCAAGAGAGATGGTATTAGGGACCAGTGTCCTGGCTCTTCTCGACACTGACCCCCGCACTTGAATGGTGACCAGTGTGGGCTGACTGGAGCACGATAACATTTAATCACAACCTTCTCCGAACTCTACTGCTTTGGCTGTGTCGTTCAGCGTTTCCTGCATCACAACAGCGACTACACTTCAAAAGTACTTCATTGGCTGTAAAGCGCTTCGTGACGTCCCGAGGCTGTGGAAGGCGTGATAGAAATGCAAGTCCTTTTCAAAAATTCTGTTGGCTTTGTTGATTACCCGCCAAGATCTCCTCCAATTCTGACCTCTTGATTTTAATCGCTCCACCATTGGCGGCCATGCCTTAAACTTTGAAATTCCCTCCCTAAACCTCTCCGCCTTCGCTACCTCTCCCTCCTCCTTTCAGATGCTCCTTAAAACCTACCTCTTTGACCAAGCATTTGGCCACCTGTCCCAATATCTCCGACTGGTCCCGCTCCCCTGCTCCTTCCCCATAACCCTGCAATTTTTTTCCATTCAAGTATTTATTAATTTGGGCCAGAAATTCGGGTCCCCACGGGTGAGTACGCGCTGGGTACTCACACGTAGGCCCAACGAAAGTGCCGGTTTCATGTACGCACTGCGCATGCGCAGGAAACCGACACTTCCGTTCCCTTAAAGGAAGGGGTTCACAGGTCGAACACGTGCGCCGGAGAGGCAGCGCGTACGCCTGGAACTTCCATTTTTTTTGCAGGTTTCTCCGGGAGGGTAAGTCTCCAGCAGCTACGCTTTTAAAAAGCAGTCGCAAGGCCTGCTTTTAACAAGGTAAGTGGTGAATTAAGTAAAATTAAAACATTTGTTCCACAGGTTTATTATTTTTAAATACTTTAAAGAAAGGTAAGTTTATTTTTTAGCCCCATTAGAAAATTTAATTAATTTTTTCAAAAATTTAAATTATTGTTTAAAATAGTTATTTTATGTAATTTATAGTTATTTGAAAAATGTGATGTTTTTTAAAAAAATTATTTGAAGTTTTAGTTATGTTTTGGGGCTGAACTCTATTCATAGATTTGAGCTCTCCCTGTCAAATCTATGAATAGAGATTCCCCGCTACCATTGGCTCTCCACGGCCCACGTGATCCCAGGGGACGCTTCGAACTAACTGCGCCCCTGGGATACGCAAGCACTGCGCGCCGGCAGTTGGAGGAGGCCCAGGATCGGAATCCCACGCGGGCCCACAGCTCAACGGCCGGCGCGCTAGGTAAGTGCAGGTCGGGGGCTTGCACCCATGGGAAGCCTCCGACCCGAATTTCTGGCCCATTCAATTTCCTTCTGAAAGCTGCTATTGAATCTGCTTCCTCCACCCTTTCAGGCAACTCATTCCAGATCGCAATAACTTGCTATGTAAAAAATGGTTCCTCACTTCGCCTTTGGTTCTTTTGCCAATCACCTTATATATTCGCAACCTTGGTGTCATATTTGATCCTAAAATGAGCTTCTGACCACACATCCGCAGCATAACTAAGAACGCCTATTTCCACCTCCATAACATCGCCGGTGTCCGCCCTTGCCTCAGCTCATCCACTGCTGAAACCCTCATCCATGCCTTTGTTACCTCTAGACTTGACTATTCCAATGCACTCCTGGCTGGCTTCCCACATTCCACCCTACGTAAACTCGGCTGCCCGTGTCCTAACTCGCACCAAGTCCCGTTTGCCCATCACCCCTGTGCTCGCTGACCTACATTGGCTCCCAGTTAAGCAATACCTCGATTTCAAAATTCTCATCCTTGTTTTCAAATCCCTCCACGGCCTCGCCCCTTCCCTATCTCTGTAACCTCTTTCAGTCCCTCAACCCCGAGATATCTGCGCTCCTCTAATTCTGCCCTCTTGAGCATCCCTGATTATAATCGCTCAACCATTGGTGGCCGTGCCTTCAGCTGCCTGGGCCCTAAGCTCTGGAATTCCCTGCCTAAACCTCTCCGCCTCGCTACCTCTCTTTCCTCCTTTAAGATGCTCCTTAAAACCTACTTCTTTGACCAAGCTTTTGGTCATGTGGCCTAATTTCTCATGTGGCTCGATGTCAAATTTTTTGTCTTATAATACTCCTGTGCAGCCCCTTGGGACGTTTTACTACGTTAAAGGCGCTGTACAAATACAAGTTGTTGTTGTTGTTATATCTGTGTCCTCTGGTTACCGACCCTCCTGCCAGTAGAAACAGTTTCTCCTTATTTACTGCTGCAAAACCATTCATAATTGTGAACACCTCTATCAAATTTCCCCTTAACCTTCTCTGCTCTAAAGAGAACAACCCCGCCTTCTCCACATAACTGAAGTCCCTCATCCCTGGTGCCATTCTAGTAAATCTCTTCTGCACCCTCTCCAAGGCCTTGACAGTCTTCCTAAAGTGTGGTGCCCAGAATTTAATACAATACGCGAGCTGAGGCCAAACCAGTGATTTGTAATATCTCTGGTTATAACTTGTTAGACACGGTTATAAATTGTTATGCATGGTTAATGTCTCTGGTTAATGCTATCGTCAGGCCGGTTGGAGTGATGTACAAGCTCTCAGTACAGCATGGAGCTATGCTTTATTGCAAATTTAGGTTTTATCCTGTTAATGACTGATAATTATTTTCTAATTTCACTAATATTTCCTGCTGTGTTCCATCTGCTCTGTGCGTTACTTCATTCACAGAGCATCACACAAGTGTGAAACTTTCTATCCAAATCCAAAAATAAATACAAAAGATAGCGCTCGAGAGCAGAATCTAGGTTAATGTTGTACGGAGCCCAGTTTTGCTCAAGTCAAAAGAAACGCTTTCAAAAGACGGGAAGTTTTCATTGTTAACATTTCCTCCTCAAATCCTGAACTGAAGATGAAATCAGAACATTACAACTGAGACAAATAGCACTGCGGGATAATTTAAATGTAGTCAATATTCCATCTGTGTCAGCCTTGGCTATCATTCGGGGACAGAAGGCCGTGGGTTCAGGTCCCGCTCCGGAACCTTGAGCGCAAAAAAATCTAGGCTGACACTCCCAGTGCAGGGCTGAGGGAGTGCTGCACTGTCGGAGGCGCCGTCTTTCAGATGAGACGTTAAACCGAGGCCCCGTCTGCTCTCTCAGGTGGTCCTAAACGATATTTGAAGAGGAGCAAAGAAGTTCTCCCTGGTGTCCTGGCCAATATTTATCCCTCAATCAACACCACTAAACAGATTATTTGGGGTCCTTGCTGTGCGCAAACTAGCTCTATCCTTTCCTGCACTTCAACAGTGACATTGAGTTCTCCTTCTACCACCCTGGTATCCAGCGATAATGGAGTTGTTGACTAATCACAGCGATCAATCACTATCAATGAGTCTACAACAGATCCAGACATGAGGTGAGGAAAACCCCCAGTGGTGGAGAGCTTTGGGAACCAGAGTCATAGAGTCATAGAGTAATACAGCACGGATAGAGGCCCTTCAGCCCATCGTGTCCGCGCCGGCCATCAAGCCCTGTCTAATCTAATCCCATATTCCAGCATTTGGCCCGTAGCCTTGTATGCTATGGCATTTCAAGTGCTCATCCAAATGCTTCTTAAATGTTGTGAGGGTTTCTGCCTCCACAACCCTTTCAGGCAGTGAGTTCCAGACTCCAACCACCCTCTGGGTGAAAAAGTTCTTTCTCAAATCCCCTCTAAACCTCCCGCCCTTTACCTTGAATCTATGCCCCCTAGTTATTGACCCCTCTACTAAGGGAAAAAGCTCCTCAGCATCCATCCTATCTATGCCCCTCATAATTTTGTACACCTCAATCATGTCCCCCCTCAGCCTCCTCTGCTCCAAGGAAAACAAACCCAATCTGCCCAGTCTCTCTTCATAGCTGAAGCGCTCCAGCCCTGGTAACATCCTGGTGAACCTCCTCTGCACCCTCTCTAACGCGATCACATCCTTCCTGTAGTGTGGCGACCAGAACTGCACACAGTATTCCAGCTGTGGCCTAACCAGTGTTTTATACAGCTCCATCATAACCTCCTTGCTCTTATATTCAATGCCTCGGCTAATGAAGGCAAGTATCCCATATGCCTTTTTTACCACCTTATCCACCTGTTCCGCCGCCTTCAGGGATCTGTGTACTTGCACACCCAGATCCCTCTGACCCTCCGTCTTGCCTAGGGTCTTTCCATTCATTGTGTATTCCTTTGCCTTGTTAGTCCCCCCAAAGTGCATCACCTCGCACTTTTCCGGGTTAAATTCCATTTGCCACTGTTCCGCCCATCTGACCAACCCATCTATATCGTCCTGCAGACTGAGGCTACCCTCCTCGCTATTTACCACCCTACCAATTTTTGTATCATCTGCGAACTTACTGATCATACCCTTTACATACATATCCAAGTCATTAATGTAGACCACAAACAACAAGGGACCCAGCACCGATCCCTGTGGTACCCCACTGGCCACAGGCTTCCAGTCACAAAAACAACCTTCGACCATCACCCTCTGCCTTCTGCCACTAAGCCAGTTTTGTATCCAATGTGCCAAGGCACCCTGGATTCCATGGGCTCTTACCTTCTTGACCAGTCTCCTGTGCGGGACTTTATCGAAGGCCTTACTGAAATCCATGTATACCACATCCACTGCGTTACCCTCATCCACACACCTAGTCACCCCCTCAAAAAATTCAATCAAATTAGTCAGACATGATTTTCCCTTGACAAAGCCATGTTGACTATCCCTGATTAATCCTTGCCTCTCCAAGTGGAGACAAATTTTGTCCCTCAGGATTTTTTCCAATAATTTTCCTACCACTGATGTTAGGCTCACTGGCCTGTAGTTCCCTGGTTTTTCCCTACTACCCTTCTTGAATAATGGTACTACATTAGCGGTTCTCCAGTCCTCTGGCACATCCCCTGTGGCCAGAGAGGTCCTGAATATATGTGTTAGAGCCCCCGCAATCTCCTCCTTTGCCTCACACAGCAGCCTGGGATACATTTCATCCGGGCCTGGGGATTTATCCATTTTTAGGCCAGCTAAAACCGCCAATACCTCCTCCCTCTCGATGTTAATATGTTCGAGCATATCAGAGGTCCAAAGTCACCTGTTCCTCCTGAGCTCGCTACACTCACCACAACTCATGTCTCAAATTACTCATATTACATAGGATTACATCGGATATACGGCACCGAAACAGGCCATTCGGCCCAACCAGTCCATGCCGGTGTTTATGCTCCCCTCGAGCCTCCTCCCGTCTTTCCTCATCTAACTCTATCAGCATAACCCTCTATTCCCTTCTCCCTCATATGCTTGTCTAGCCTCCCCTTAAATGCATCGATACTATTCACTTCAACCACTCCCTGTGGTAGCGAGTTCCACATTCTCACCACTCTCTGGGTAAAGAAGTTTCTTCTGAATTCACTATTGGATTTCTTGGTGACTATCTTATATTGATGGCCTCTAGTTTTGCTCTTCCCCACAAGTGGAAACACTCTCTCTGTATTCACTCTATCAAAACCTTTCATAATTTTATAGACCTCCATTAGGTCACCCCTCAGCCTCCTGAGAAAAGAGACCCAGCCTGTTCATCCTTTCCTGATGGTATACCCTCGCATGTATCTGAAAATATTATTTTCTGAGAGAGATCTAACAAATTTGCAATTTTGGAAAACGATACTGACTGCTTCCACCGTCTCCCCAGGGAGCCTGTTCCATAGATTGTCCATTCACTCATTGTAATATCGTTTCCGCAGATTAGTTCTGAATTTATCCCCCTTCGAGCGCATGCTGTGCCCACTGGGTCGTGTGTCCTGGACAAGGTGAAGGTAAGAGAAAAGAAAGACAGTCAGAAGGGGGCAAAAACACCAAGAGGAGGTTCTGAAGGTGGTTTTTAACCAGCGGAGAGAGAGAAGTGACGAGGGAAAGATGTTGAGGGGAGCAAACAGCACTTTGAGAGGGCTGTTTAAAAGGCACACGGGATCCTAGGCTTTATAAATAGAGGAATAGGGTACAAAATCAAGGAAGTTATGCTAAACTTTTATAAAACACTGGTTGGGTCCCAGCTTTGTCCAATTCTGCGCATCACACTTTTGGAAGGATGTCAAGGCCTTGGAGAAGGTATAGAGGAGATTTACTAGAATGGTCCCAGGGCTGAAAGACTTCAGTTACATGGAGAGACTGGAGACGCTGGGATTGTTCTCCTTGGAGCAGATAAGGTTAAGGGGAGATCTGATCGAGGTGTTTGAAATCATGAGGGGTTTCGATAGAGTAAATAAGGAGAAACTGTTTCCCGTAACAGAAGGGTCGGTAATCGGAGGACACAGATTTAAAAGGTAATTGGCAAAAGAACCAGACATGAGGAAAAAATATTTTCACAGAGCAAGCTGCTGTGATCTGGAATGCGCTGTCTGAAAGGGCGGAGGAAGCAGATTCCGTAATAACTTTCAAAATCAATACTCGAAGGGGAAAAATGTGCAGGGCTGTGGGGAAAGAGCGGGGCTCATTGGACAGCTCCACCAAAGAGCCGGCACAGGCACGATGGGCCGAACAGCCTCCTTCTCTGCTGTAAGATTCTATGAACCAGTGCAGCATTATGGAATAAAAGGGTGTAAACATTAATATTTTATACTGATGTTCCTTTAGGTCCCATCCGCTGTTGAAAGCTATTATCGATTACGCACACTAAAAAAAATTTAATAAGCTTGAATACATATTAAAAAAAACTTACAGATGACACAAATAACCTAAATATCTGTGTACATTAAACTTTTAAGCTTTGGGTAAACGTAACATAATTTATTAAGTGAAATATACAGTACATCTTCAGAAACGAAGAGTGCAATTAGATGCTCTTGGCAAGATGCCAGGTGCAGTAATCAAATTCTTCCTTTCAACAAAAATAATTGAATTGGATGCTCCTTGGCAAGATGCCTAAACTGGCAAATCAAATTCTATATTTCCTGCTGCAGTACGATATATTAAAACCAGAACACTCAGTCGTACCGTCAAACTTCCTGGTTTCTTGGTAAGCATCATGTGAAAGAAAAGCAGAGAGGCTGCGAGGGCACAAGTCAGAAGCCAAATGTTGCAGATAAAAATATTTGAGCTTGCCTAATGACCTACCAGGAAATGAGGACTGATCCATTGAGTGACGCACAACGGTTCCAGATAATAATTTATCAAAATCATTTAAGGGAGCTGTGTGGAAACGATTGGCTCCCCAGTTGCGGAAATCACGGCTAATGTTAGGCTAAGTGATCAAGGATGAATAAGGCGGGTGCGCGAGTTCAGATAGATGTTCTCCAGCTTTGATATAATTTAGCGTTTCTCTGAAGGGGAGCAGCAGGAGAAACCAGGCAGCGCCTGGCGGAACGGTTATGCCCATCAGGAAAGACTGAACAGGCTGGGGCTCGTTTCTCTAGGAAAGAGAAGGCTGAAGGGTGACCTGATCGAGGTCTTTAAAATCATGAAAAGTTTCGATAGGGTAGGCGTAGAGAAGATGCTTCCACTTGTGGAGGGAGTCCAAAACTAGGGGCCATCAATATAAGATAGTCGCCAATAAATCCAACAGGGAATTCAGGAGAAACCTCTTTACCCAGAGAGTGGTGAGAACGTGGAACGCGCTACCACAGGGAGTGATTGAGGCGAATCGCATAGATGCATTTAAGGGGAAACTAGATAAACACACGAGGGAGAAAGGAATAGAATATGCTGATAGAGTTCGATGAAGAGAGGTGGGGGGAGGATCGTGTGGAGCATAAACACCGGCACGGACCAGTTGGACCGAATGTAAATTCGATGTCATTCTACGAACCTCTGCCCTGGAGGTGAAGCACCCACTCACAACAACAACTTGCATTTGCATAGCGCCTTTAATGTAGTAAAACACCCCAAGGTGATTCACAGGAGTTTAAACCAGACAAACTTTGACACCGAGCTGCATAAGGAGATATTAGGATGGGTGATCAAATGTTTGATCAAAGAGATAGATTTTAAAGGAGCGTTTTAAAGGAGGAGAGAGAGGCGGAGAGGTTTAGGGAGGGAATTCCAGAGCTCAGGGCCTCGGCAGCTGAAGGCACGGCCACCAAAGGTGTTGCAAAGGAAATCGGGGGATGCGCAAGAGGCCAGAATTGGAGTCGGACGGTATCTAGATAACCCCAATTAAAACCGTAAACCATAAAAGTCTATGTTTTAAATTTACATCAACCCCCACAGAAAAAAGAAATCTGTGTTATTTAAAAGTAAAGGTTTTCCTATAGTTTGTGCCCTAAAGCAGGCAGTGTGCATTATACTGGAAGATTCATGGCGCTTTGCAGCTGTTATAATCTGTCTGGCGTTGCAGGATTTAATCAGTTATGGTGTGTGGGTTACCAGTGAAGGTAAACGTCAGACTCTCCACTAGGGTGGGGAATCCGTATGTGATCTACGCTGACTCATTATCTGAAAAAGTGCTTCTTTGTGGTCAAACTGCTTATTCTCAACTGAAAGGGCATCTCCCTCAGGCCGACCTACTGAATAGCGACAAGGGGGCAGGTGGGGCGACCTAGGCCAGTGGGGCAGGACATTAAATATATTCAATTCATTAAATATATTCAAGAAGGAGTTAGATATATTTCTTAAGGCTAAAGGGATCAAGGGATATGGGGAGAAGGTAGGGACAGGGTACTGAATTTGGATGATCAGCCATGATCTCATTAAATGGCGGAGCAGGCTCGAGGGGCCGAATGGCCTACTCCTGCTCCTATCTTCTAGGACATTGTCACGGGCGAGTAATTCCAGTTCAAATCCCACCGCGGCACTCTGAGTATTTGAATTCAGTTTTTTTTTTAAATAATAATGTGGGAAATAAAAAGCTGGCGTCGGTAAAAATGACCTTTGGGTTAGGAAACCCGGCGTCCTTTCCCAGCCAGGCCTACACGTGACTCCAGTCCCTCCACCAACGTGGTTGGCTCTTAACTGCCATTCCAAAGTGGAGTAGGCAGCCACAATTATATCAAGAATAACTACACGGAATAACAAGACCTTCAAGTATATTTCGTACTCTAGAAAAATGCTGGCTAAATGAAAACCAGACAGCGTACATGTCAGTTTTCCACCCCCCCCGCCCCTCTTTCACTAGACGCTCAGTCGTGACCAAGCTCACTCAGCGGGTTGCTAACTTGAGGTCGGAGGGCTGCCTGTATTACTGATCGTCACCCGTCATGACCCTTGGCAGTCAGGCAGGTCGAGATATTGCAGACTGACGGAAAAAAAAGAGAACCACAGAATAGATCGCCTGAAAGATCACAAGTCTTTCAACGCTCGTGATTACTTTCCACCGGTACGTCATTTACATATTTCCACAGACGTGACATCACACAGGGCAGCAGTAACGTCGTACAGCTGCTCCCAATGAAGTTTACTCGGGTACAAATGATACCTTTGTATTCATCGAGTGAAGGAGGTTAGTGCTGGGGAAGTGGAACACCCTGCCATTTCAGACACCTCAGAGGAGCAATTTTAACCGAAGTGATGGGATCGGGCGCAAACAATCGGGTTTTTAATGAAAGTTGGCAGCTTCAGGCCACTTTCAACAGCTCTATTTCCAGATTTTCTAAACTGAATTCGAAATTGCAGGGTGAGATTTGAAGCTCACGTTCGCTAGATTTTTAGTCCAGGTCTACATGGCATAACCACTGCACGGCCGTACCTGTACGGTAATTACTAAAAAAGTGTCCAGTTACCAACAAACCACATCCCGACACCCTCCCGAACAATAGGAGAGCCAAACTGGACAAGAACCATCCAAATGTCCAGACATTTATTCCAGATGTCCAGATATTCATTAAATATATTCAAGAAGGAGTTAGATATATTTCTTAAGGCTAAAGGGATCAAGGGATATGGGGAGAAAGCAGGGACCGGGTACTGAATTTGGATGATCAGCCATGATCGCATTGAATGGCGGAGCAGGCTCGAGGGGCCGAATGCCCTACTCCTGCTCCTATCTTCTATGTAACCGGAAGAGCAGAGAAGTAGAATCATACAGCACAGAAGGAGGCCATTCGGCCCATCGTGCCTGTGCCGGCTCTTTGAAAGAGCGATCCAATTAGTCCCACTCCTCTTTGCGATGATCTCTTTTAGCTGCAGGCAGGACAAACATGTACGGGGGCAATTTTAACCCTACTCGCTCAGCAGAAACCTGGCTCTTACCTGTCCGAAAGCCGCCATGATCGCAACATCAGCAATTTTAACCCGCTCTCCTGAGCAGGCGGCAAGGACAGCCGCCCAGAGCTAACGGGGTCCTTCTCTACATATGCATTTTGCAGCCCGACGACATCATTGAGACCCGACTGTAATTTTAACTCAGGCCTGAGCGGGGAATCCACTTGGAGTTAAAATCAGGGCCCAACCAACGCATTCTTGTATCCAGGAACTGCTGTACCATTGTAGCAGGATAAAAGACTCGTGACAAATTGAGAGAGAGAGACTGAGCAGAGAGGATACTGAACAAGTTAGAGAGGGAGAGAGATTGAGAGACGGGAAGGTGAGCAGGAAAGACAGAAGGAAAAAAGGGAAGGAGGAGAGGGAGAAGGGAAGAAAGAGAGGGAGAAGGGAAGAAAGAGAGAGGGAGAAGGGAAGAAAGAGAGAGGGAGAAGGGAAGAAAGAGAGAGGGAGAAGGGAAGAAAGAGAGGGAGAAGGGGAGAGAGAATGAAAGAGAGAAGGAGCGAGAGAATGGAAGGGGAGAGAGAGAGAGGAGAGTGAGAAGAAGAGAGACAAGGCAAGGGAAAGAAAGGAGAGAGAAGGGAAGGAGTGCACGAGAGAGAGAGAGCACAAGAGAGTGGGAGAGAGGAGAGGGAGATCAGAGGTGTTGCCCAGAAGCTGGATGTTTCACTGGGAGCAGGGAGTGAAAATTAAGAAGCGGCACTACTCCAGAGCTGCCTTGTAATCTACTAATTGCTTTGTGACAAAGCAGCAGTGAGGCGCTTGGGAACATGTCATGTGCCCTCAGCTGGGGTGTGACGTATGTAAACCCTAGAGTTGGGAGAATGTTGAATGGAAGACTGCACGCAACCTTGGTCCTCCCCTTCTTGAGATTTTGATGTCAGCTGTGATCAAAAGACTCCCCGCAGGCAAGGAACGAATGAAGTCCCCTCGCTGTGCCCCTTGGTGCAGCTGGATTTGCTGCAGAATTGGGCAGAGCCAATGACAACTGGTCACTCATCTTTCTACCCTTTAAATCTCAGCTGGCCACAGTGTACGGCACTAGGAGTCTCGGGAAGGTGACAATACTGTTCAAAAATATAAGAGTCTGCCTTTAAAACCCACTTAAACATTACTTGAGTGTCAGCCGTGGCTCAGGGGGTAGCACCCTCGCCTTGGCGTCGGTAGTTTGTGGGTTCAAGTCCCACTCCGTGAGACTTGAGCACAGAATCCAGGCAGACACTCCCAGTGCAGTGCTGAGGGAGCGCTGCACTGTCGGAGGTGCCGTCTTTCGGGTGAGACGTTAAACCGAGGTCCCGTCAGGTGGACATAAAAGATCCCACGGCACTATTTCGAAGAGGAGCAGGGGAGCTATCCCCGGAGATCTGGGGCCAATATTTATCCCTGAATCAACATCACTAAAAACAGATGATCTCACTGCTGTTTGTGGGAGCTTGCTGTGTGCAGATTGGCTGCCGCATTTCCTACATTACAACAGTGACTACACTTGGAAAAAGTACTTTGTTGGCTGTAAAGTGCTTTGGGATGTCCCGAGTGCATGAAAGGTGCTGTAGAAATTCTCTCTTTATTATATATATATATTTTTTTAAATCCCAACAGCTGGAGGTCCGAAATAACTAAAATCCAAAATGAACAGGTCACTTGGCATCAGGAAGAGATTAGTGTTCATCAATTGAAAGGTTTCCTTTCAGGTACAGAACAACCTGCCGTGCATTTTCTTCTCGCACACACGCACACTTAGACGCGTTAAAACAAATGCGTTTTGTACTTAATGCAACCCAACAAGGCTGCCGAGTCCAATAACTCTGTGGGTGCGAACATTCTACCTTTCGCACATGTGCACACGCTTTCCATTACGTAGCATCTGGCGAGGAGGATTTCTGCAAGGTTTCTGACGACCGATATAACAGGTCAGGGGAACCTATTGAACCGCACAGCATTTCCAAACACCGGCGACAAAGAAAAAAATTAATGTTGTTTCTGCTTTTCTGCAATATATATTACAATAGACAATAAGTGCTACCCCTCAGAGGGGGTAAACGCCACTCGGGTTGAATCTATACTGAAAGCAGCATTGCTGAAAAATAATGACATTTATGTCCCTTTTAAGTCGGCCACTCAGCCTCGCCAGTTCCGAATGAACTGTGGTCAGGATTCCCTCCCCCTCCGACCTCCAATCGTTTCACTTTACCCTCTGTGACATAGGTCTGACATGTTAACAAAGTCAAGTTTGCTTTTATTTTCTCAAAAAGGCTATTGTGATCTTGATCATTGTCTCCAAAACCGTTTCTGAAGTTGCTGAGCATTTCATCGGGGTATGGTGTGGAGGGGGGGGGGGGGGGGGAGGGGGAGGGGTGGTTGGTGTAAAGGCTTAATTTGCTCTCTTAAAAATAGAATGTGCAAATGAAGCGCTCAAGTACCACGTCAGCAGGGCAGATGAACGTGGGTGGGCAGATAAGACGCTGTTAACTGCAAAAAGGGCAAACTATTGGAATAAACAAAAAAGGGAGAGCGAATAGCTTGCTGCACGATAGCCTGGCCAGGAACCATCCATTTTCCAGTGTGCGTTGGATGACATCTGACAAGATTTATCCATTCCTGTAATTGCACGTTCCGCAATAAACCCAGGGAGCCTCGGCTAACAAGGAGATAACATGACACGCAGGAGACTGAGCCCAAAGGCAGGCACTTTCAGTAAATAAAATGGGACATTTTTTAAAAAGCACACAAACAGTGCAAAATGCTGAATCTCCTGCGACTTTGCTCACGGTACGTCTGTTTTACGAGATCAGGCGTTTTATAACGTGCGATGTACAAGGGGTTGAGAGCCGGGGCTCAGTGGGCAGCACCCTCGTCTCTGAGTCAGAAGGTTGTGGGTTCAAGTCCCACTCCATAGGATCTGAGCACAAAAATCCAGACTGACACTCCCAGTGCAGTGCTGAGGGAGTGCTGCACTGTCGGAGGTGCCGTCTTTTAGGTGAAACGTTAAACTGAGGCCCCGTCTGCCCTCTCAGGTGGATGTAAAAGATCCCACGGCCACTATTTCGAAGAGCAGGGGAGTTATCCCTGGTGTACCAGCCAATATTTATTCCTTCACCAACATCACTAAAAAATATAGAGATTATTATCTGCTCATTAACACATTGCTGTCTGTGGGATCTTGCTGTGTGCAAATTGGCTGCCGCGTTTCCAACATCACAACAGTGACTACACTTCCAAAGTCACTGTTTATTGGCTGTAAAGCGCTTGGGGACATCTGGCGGCATCGCTCGCGGGAGTGTCGGCAGACAGACGAGGCTGGTTTTAAAGGCCGGGCCTCACTATGGCACGCGCCCTGAATTCTCACCGAAAGTGGCCGGTGGGAAGCGGCTGCCTGGGGGGTGGGGTCCCCAGCACACGGCGAGTGCTCCAGGAATAGAAACTTACTCGGGCAAAGGAGGGAGGGGGGGGGGATTGCAGACGCCCACGATTGTCTTGTCAGGACCTAGGAAAAAGAATGTTTTTAAACGTACTTAGCTGGGCCTATTCTGGGACTAGCTGCTGGTCCCGGCTGGTTTGCCCCAATGGGGAAGCCAAAACTGCGCACCCCCCCCCACCCCCTGCCCCTGCTCAGGCTAAAATGGCAGACCAGGCCCTGATAAGATCGCCGAGGTGCGATTTGCATGTTTAAAGTCAGTTCCACATGGGAGTTGGCGGTTAAGGCAGGGTGATTGATTGGCAGTGGACATTAAACGGAACATTGGCTCATGGTTGGAGAGGAGTTCGGCAGCAATGGAGGTCTTCTGGGCTAGCAAGGGGTTAATAACTGGGCTCTCTTAAGGATGTGTCCTCGTGATTTATCAGTCTGGGTAGATGAAGCATCTGAAGCAAGATCTCCAAATTTGCAAAATGAACACCAAATGTGCCCTGGTATTGTCCCAAAGACCATTGTGCACATACGATCCTCGCCAATGAGCACTGGCAGGCTATTCGACAGCAGGAAGCATCACAATCTTTATCAACGATCTCTCCCTCTCCTCCCTCTACCCTTCCCCACATACATGTGGGAGTTGCTGTGTTTACTGCATTATAACAGTGATAGCAATTCAAAATTACCCCATTGTCGTAACAACATCATCTTGCATTTATATAGCACCTTTAACGTAGTACAACGTCCCAAGGCGCTTCACAGGAGTGCTATAAAACAAAACATTTGACACCGAGCCACATAAAGATAAAGCTTGATGAAAGAGGCAGGTTTTAAGGAGCGTCTTAAAGGAGGAGAGTGGCGGAGAGGTTTAGTGAGGGAATTCCAGAGCTTAGGGCCTCGGCAACTGAAGGCACGGCCGTCAATGGTGGAGCGATTAAAATCGGGGATGCTCAAGAGGCCAGAATAGGAGAAGCGCAGAAATCCTGGAGGGTTATAGGGCTGGAGAAGGTTACAGAGATAGGGAGAGGGTGAGGCCATGGGGGGGAATTTGAAAACAAGGATGAGAATCAGCCGAGTTTTGGGTGAAGTGCTTTGCGATGTCCTGCGGTCGAGAAGGGCGCTGTATAAATGCAAGTCTTCTTTTTTCCCTTTCTTTCGAGGTGACGAGGTAGTGATTTAAGAATTAGCAGCTTAAAGTCGCCATTAAACAATGGAAAGCGTGATCCGGCACGAGCGGCGTAAGTGTTGCCACGGTAACACAGCAAACACTGGCCTGCTCGTGGCCTGGTCTGCTCTGTGATCTATGGCCCGAGTGGCAGCTCGCTGAGTGACATCCTGATCCCGTCAGTAATTGGTAGCGAGCTTCTTATTTTTTTTTGCCTCCTCCTCCAACCATAAGGGATCAGCCCTCGAAAGGATTTCCGCTATCAATCTCCTAAATTATCAGGGCCGTGAAATCGGAGTACAAATCCTGCCAGGCGACCAACCTGTGCTATCGTGGACGTGCATTCGATCGGTGCGTGCACACTATTTCTAAAACACAACCACGTCGGTTTATTTTTCTGCTAATTTGCATTAGAGTTCCGCTTCAAAATCTGTGCTGTACCAGTGTATGGGAGGGTTGTGCGCGAGTATTTAAAAATTTTTTTTTTGCTATTTTGCTGCTATTTTTAAAATGTATTTATCTAAGAGACCTATTATTTTTCCTTCGTTTCAGCAAGCTTGAAATCAATGCGTCAGCCGTAGCTCAGTGGGTAGCACTCTTGCCTCGAGTCAGAAGGTTTGAAATCCCTCCACGGCCTCGCCCCTCCCTCTCTCTGTAACCTCCTCCAGCCCTACAACCCTCAGAGATCTCTGCGCTCCTCCAATTCTGGCATCTTGCGCACCCCACAGAAATATAGAAAAATAGTTGCAGGTGTCGGCCATTCGGCCCTTCGAGCCTGCTCCGCCATTCAATATGATCATGGCTGATCCTCTATCTCAATACCATATTCCCGCTCTCTCCCCGTACCCCTTGATGCCTTTTGTGTCTGTGATGAAATATGCCATTCATCAGGCACTGTATTCCCTGTGTTTAGTTTAGTTTCAGTTTCATTTCCTTACCTGTATTGTATTGTGTGTAGGGCTCCGCCCATACCTGGCCCCTACTTAAGCAAGCCCCAGCGTGTCTCACAGCAGTACAGCAGATCTCTGGATGAGAGACACTTCTCCAATGTGTATTACTTTCTGTGTTAATAAAAGCCTTGCTTTGCTCCGTTAACGTCGAGTCTCGGATTCATTGAGGCACATCAGTGTCTAGAAATCTAGCTATCTCCTTCTTAAATATATTCAGTGACTTGGCCTGCACAGCCTTCTGTGGTAGCGAATTCCACAGGTTCACCACCCTCAGTGAAGAAATTTCTCCTCATCTCAGTCCTAAATGTCCTACCCCGTATCCTGAGACTGTGACCCCTCGTTCTAGACCCCCCAGCCAGGGGAAACATCCTCCCTGCATCCAGTCTGTCTAGCCCTGTCAGAATTTTATACGTTTCAATGAGATCCCCTCTCATTCTTCTAAACTCTAGTGAATACAGGCCTAGTCGACCCAATCTCTCCCCGATTTAAGTTTTTAATTAAGCTCTGTAACGCCCTCCCGAAATCTCTCCGCCTCTCTCTCCACCTTGAAGACGCTCCTTAAAACCTACCTCTTCGACCAAGCACATGCCCTAAAATCTCCTTACATGGATCGGTGCCAAATTTTTGTTTGGTAATGGCTCCTGTGAGATGCCGTGGAACGTTTAACTATGTTAAAGGCGCTGTACAAATACAAGTTGTTGCTGGTTGTACGTTCCCACTCCAGAGACTTGAGGACAAGATCTAAGCTGCACTGCAGTGCCAGTACAGGAAACTTTCGATTTACCGGCACCTAAATAACCAGAAATATTGGTTAACCGGCAAAATTCAGGAGTAGGTTCAGGTAAGTTTTATTACTTGCCTTCCTCGATCTGTTGCTGTGCAAGAGTGTTGCTGCAGCTGTTGCTAAGCTACAGAGACGCTTGGAACTTGTGGCCATTGTTCTGAACCTAACAGGGTTTGTTGCTTTATACGGAGCTCTTAGCTCCGTATCTTTTACTATAGCTTTCGGTTATCCGGAATTTTTGATGAACCGGCACCACGTCGATCCCGTCGGTGCCAGATTAAAAAAAGCTTCCTGTACTGAGGAGTGCTGCACTGTCGGAGGTGCCGTCTTTCAGATGAAATGTTAGGCACCGCAAAAAAAAAATTACAGGGAACATTGGTGACGACACATCTAAAGTATTTAAGCAAAATACTGTGGATGCTGGAAATCAGTAATAAAAACAGAAAAGGCTGGAAATACTCAGCGGGTCAGGAGAGAGGAAGAGAGTTAACCTTTCAGGGCGGTGAGCCTTCATCAGAACTGGCAATGGCTGAGTATTTCCAGCACTTGCTGTTTTTACTTCAAAAGTACTGTAAAGCTCTTTGGGATGCCCTGAGGTTGTGAAAAGCGCTACAGAAATGCAAACCTTTTTGAATTCAGCTGCGATGGTAGGAATGTGAACTCATGTTCTCCTGGATTATTAGTCCAGACCTTTGGTTTACTAGACCAGCAACATAACCGGGCTGCACTACCGTCCGCCAAACTTGGCACGGCAACCATTCCCTAACATTCGCTTCCAAGGCTGAGACGGGAATGAAGCTCTGCGTTAACGAGATACTGGAGGGAGGTGGGGGTGGGGGGGGTGGTGGCAGAGGGGGCAGCTGGTTCCTGTGGTACCAAAGCCTAACAGGGAGTCAACACCTTCAGAGGAGAAGCGGAAAGGGAAAAAAAAAACTGGCAGGGAGAGGAAAACACGCAACGCTTCTGCAACTGAAGTGACTGTGTCACACAAATAGCACAGACGTCAGTCAGGTACCAGGGGGTTCGAGGAGATTAAGCCACTTGCTCTACGGCCATTGCCAGTCGGTGACTTTGTTATCCATCAGCCAGCTGTCTCCGGCCTGCGTCCTCTCTGCCAACCCCAGGAATGTCGCTCGAGGGCCAACTCACCTCAGGCTCTCCCCGCAAGCCTCCCACCCCATCCCGCCACCGACACCTCGGTCAAGTGTCGATGAGGTTCTGCTCTCCATAGGCTTATATTGTCAGCGCCCTCAGCAATTCCCAGGGTGGGTACCGAGCGGTGACCGTTCAGAGGGCCGATCTGTGTGGTTGTCAACACTGCGCATTGCCACACGCCTGAAATAGCAGCGCTGCTTATGTAGAAAGCATGGAGCTGCGTAGATTTAACATGTTCATTTGCATCAGATTTCAGTTTCAGGAATAATTCTTTATCAGTAGCAATTTGCATTTGCAGGGTGGGGAGGGGAAATGAAGTTATTGCAGATGAGAACCAACGGACATGATTCATAAGTTGATCCGATAGTTGGTAAAAGAAAGACTTGCATTTATAGAGCGTCTTTCATGACCTCGGGACGTCCCAAAGCGCTTTACAGCCAATGAAGTACGTTTTGAAGTGTAGTCACTGCTGTAATGTAGGAAATGCAGCACCGAATTTGCGCACAGCAAGCTCCCACAGACAGCATTGTGATAATGGCCAGATAATCTGTTTTTAGTGATGTTGATTGAAGGATAAATATTAGCCCCAGGACTCTGGGGATAACACCCCTGCTCTTCTTCGAAATAGTGTCACGGGATCTTTTACGTCCACCTGAGAGGTAAGGGTGTGGAAAGATGGGGGGGAGAGGAGAGGGGAGGGGGCGTGGGGAGATGGGGGAGGGGAGAGGGTGTGGAAAGATGGGGGGAGGGGAGGGTGCGGGGAGATGGGGGAGGGGAGGGTGCAGGGCGGGGAGATGGGGCGAGGGCGTGGGGAGATTGGGGGAAGGGAGAGGGTGCGGGGAGATGGGGGAGGGGAGAGGTTGTGGGGAGAACATAAGAAATAGGAGCAGGAGTCGGCCATTCGGCCCCTTGAGTCTGCTCCGCCATTCAATAAGATCATGGCTGATCTGATCTTGGCCTCAACTCCACTCTCCCGCCCGCACCCCATAACCCTCGACTCCCCTGTAGCTCAAATATCTGTCTATCTCCACCTTAAATATATTCAATGATTCACGACCCTCTGAGTGAAGAAATTCCTCCTCATCTCAGTCTTAAATGGGCGCCCCCTTATTCTGAAACAATGTCCCCAAGTTCTAGATTCCCCCACGAGGGGAAACATCCTCTCAGCATCTACCCTGTCAAGCCCCCTCAGAATCTTATATGTTTCAATAAGATCACCTCTCATTCCTCTAAACTCCAATGAGTATAGCCCCAACCTGCTCAACCTTTCCTCATAAGACAGCCCCTTCATCTCTGGAATCAACCTCGTGAACCTTCTCTGAACTGCCTCCAATGTAAATATATCCCTCCTTAAATAAGGAGACCAAAACTGTACGCAGTACTCCAGGTGTGGTCTCACCAACGCCCTGTACAGTTGCAGCAGGACTTCCCTACTTTTATACTCCATACCCTTTGCAATAAAGGCCAATATTCCAATTGCCTTCCTAATTACTTGCTGTAACTACATGCTAACTTTTTGTGTTTCATGTACGAGGACCCCCAGATCCCTCTGTACCGCAGCATTCTGTAGTCTCTCTCCATTGAAATAATATTTTGCTTTTCTGTTCTTCCTAACGAAACGGATAACCTCACATTTTCCCACATTATACTCCATCTGCCAAATTCTTGCCCACTCACTTAACCTATCGATATCCCTTTGCAGACTCTGTGTCCTCCTCACAACTTGCTTTCCCACCTATCTTTGTATCATCGGCAAATTTGGCAACATTACACTCGGTCCCTTCATCCAAGTCATTAATATAGATTGTAAATAGTTGAGGCCCCAGCACTGATCCCTGCGGCACCCCACCAGTTACAGTTTGTCAACCAGAAAATGACCCATTTATTCTCTGTTTTCTGTTAGTTAACCAATCCTCTATCCATGCTAAAATATTACCCCCAACACCGTGAGCTCTTATTTTGTGCAGTAACCTTTTATGAAACACCGTATCGAATGCTGTTTGCAAATCCAAATACACTACATCCACTGGTTCCCCTTTATCCACCCTGCTCATTACATTCTCTCTTAAGGAGGGGAGAGGGTGCGGGGAGATGGGGGGGGGGGGAAGATACGGGGAGATGGTGGGGAGGGTGTGGGGAGATGGGGGGGGGTGCGGGGAGATGGGGGGGGAGGGTGTGGGGAGATGGGGGAGGGGGTGAGATGGGGGAGATGGGGGGGGAGGGTGCGATGGGGGGAGGGTGCGGGGAGATGGGGAGGGGCTGAGATGGGGGAGAGGGTGCGGGGAGATGGGGGGAGGGGGTGCGGGGAGATGGGGGGAGGGGGTGCGGGGAGATGGGGGGAGGGGGTGCGGGGAGATGGGGGAGGGGGTGCGGGGAGATGGGGAGGGGGTGCGGGGAGATGGGGAGGGGGTGCGGGGAGATGGGGGAGGGGGTGCGGGGAGATGGGGGGGGGTGCGGGGAGATGGGGGGGGGTGCGGGGAGATGGGGGGGAGGGGGGGAGGGTGTGATGGGGAGAGGGTGAGAGGGTGCGGGGAGAGAGTGTGGGGAGATGGGGGAGGGAGGGTGTGATGGGGAGAGGGTGAGAGGGTGCGGGGAGATGGGGAGGGAGGGTGCGGGGAGATGGGTGAGAGGGTGCGGGGAGATGGGGGAGGGAGTGCGGGGAGATGGGGGAGAGGGTGCGGGGAGATGGGGGAGGGAGTGCGGGGAGATGGGGGAGAGGGTGCGGGGAGATGGGGGAGAGGGTGCGGGGAGATGGGGAGAGGGTGCGGGGAGATGGGGGAGAGGGTGCGGGGAGATGGGGGAGAGGGTGCGGGGAGATGGGGGAGGGAGTGCGGGGAGATGGGGGAGAGGGTGCGAGGAGATGGGGGAAAGGGTGCGGGGAGATGGGGGAGAGGGTGCGGGGAGATGGGGGAGAGGGTGCGGGGAGATGGGGGAGAGGGTGCGGGGAGATGGGGGAGAGGGTGCGGGGAGATGGGGGAGAGGGTGCGGGGAGATGGGGGAGAGGGTGCGGGGAGATGGGGGAGAGGGTGCGGGGAGATGGGGGAGAGGGTGCGGGGAGATGGGGGAGAGGGTGCGGGGAGATGGGGGAGAGGGTGCGGGGAGATGGGGGAGAGGGTGCGGGGAGATGGGGGAGAGGGTGCGGGGAGATGGGGGAGAGGGTGCGGGGAGATGGGGAGGGAGGGTGCGGGGAGATGGGTGAGAGGGTGCGGGGAGATGGGGGAGGGAGTGCGGGGAGATGGGGGAGAGGGTGCGGGGAGATGGGGGAGGGAGTGCGGGGAGATGGGGGAGAGGGTGCGGGGAGATGGGGAGAGGGTGCGGGGAGATGGGGGAGAGGGTGCGGGGAGATGGGGGAGAGGGTGCGGGGAGATGGGGGAGGGAGTGCGGGGAGATGGGGGAGAGGGTGCGAGGAGATGGGGGAAAGGGTGCGGGGAGATGGGGGAGAGGGTGCGGGGAGATGGGGGAGAGGGTGCGGGGAGATGGGGGAGAGGGTGCGGGGAGATGGGGGAGAGGGTGCGGGGAGATGGGGGAGAGGGTGCGGGGAGATGGGGGAGAGGGTGCGGGGAGATGGGGGAGAGGGTGCGGGGAGATGGGGGAGAGGGTGCGGGGAGATGGGGGAGAGGGTGCGGGGAGATGGGGGAGAGGGTGCGGGGAGATGGGGGAGAGGGTGCGGGGAGATGGGGAGAGGGTGCGGGGAGATGGGGGAGAGGGTGCGGGGAGATGGGGGAGAGGGTGCGGGGAGATGGGGGAGAGGGTGCGGGGAGATGGGGGAGAGGGTGCGGGGAGATGGGGGAGAGGGTGCGGGGAGATGGGGGAGAGGGTGCGGGGAGATGGGGGAGAGGGTGCGGGGAGATGGGGGAGAGGGTGCGGGGAGATGGGGGAGAGGGTGCGGGGAGATGGGGGAGGGAGGGTGTGATGGGGAGAGGGTGAGAGGGTGCGGGGAAATGGGGGAGGGGGTGCGGGGAGATGGGGGGGGGGGGGAGGGTGAGATGGGGGAGGGGGTGCGGGGAGATGGGGGGGGTGCGGGGAGATGGGGGGGGTGCGGGGAGATGGGGGGGAGGGGGGGAGGGTGTGATGGGGAGAGGGTGAGAGGGTGCGGGGAGAGAGTGTGGGGAGAGAGGGTGTGATGGGGAGAGGGTGAGAGGGTGCGGGGAGATGGGGAGGGAGGGTGCGGGGAGATGGGTGAGAGGGTGCGGGGAGATGGGGGAGGGAGTGCGGGGAGATGGGGGAGAGGGTGCGGGGAGATGGGGAGAGGGTGCGGGGAGATGGGGGAGAGGGTGCGGGGAGATGGGGGAGGGAGTGCGGGGAGATGGGGGAGAGGGTGCGAGGAGATGGGGGAAAGGGTGCGGGGAGATGGGGGAGAGGGTGCGGGGAGATGGGGGAGAGGGTGCGGGGAGATGGGGGAGAGGGTGCGGGGAGATGGGGGAGAGGGTGCGGGGAGATGGGGGAGAGGGTGCGGGGAGATGGGGGAGAGGGTGCGGGGAGATGGGGGAGAGGGTGCGGAGATGGGGGAGAGGGTGCGAGAGACAAAATACAAGGAGAAATGGGATTTCAAGTCTGAAAAGTTGTCACCCATGAAAATGCAGCACTCCCTCAATACACTAAATAGAATTTAACAGCACAGAAACAGGCCATTTGACCCAACTAGTCTATGCCGGTGTTTATGCTCCACACGAGCCAATACTGAAAGAATACTGAAATACGGCACCTTTCACAACCACCAGACATCCCAAAGCGCTTTACAGCCAATGAAGTACTTTTTGAAGTGCAGTCACTGTTGTAATGTAGGAAACACAGCAGCCAATTTGCACACAGCAAGCTCCCACAAACAGCAATGTGATAATAACCAGATAATCTGCTTTAGTGATAAATATTGGCCAGGACACCAGGGATAACTCCCCTGCTCTTCTTCGAAATAGTGCTGTGGGATCTTTTACGTCCACCTGAGAGCAGACGGGGCCTCAGTTTAACATCTCACCTGGAAGACGGCACCTCCGACAGCGCGGCACTCCCTCAGCACTGCACTGGAGGGTCAGCCTGGATGTTGCGCTCAAGTCTCTGGAGCAGGACTTGAACCCACGACCTTCTGACTCAGAGGCGAGGGTGCTACCCACTGAGCCACGGCTGACATTGAGGTGTCAGCCTAGATTTTGCGCTCAAGATTCTGGAAGTGAGGTGTGAAGCCTCAGCCTTCTGACTCATAGCCGGCAATGTAACAAACTCAGTGGATATGGTGGGGGAGACAGAGTTCTAAAAAAATTGAAATGTTTTGCATTAATGGCAAACACCCTTAAACATCCCACACTTGATTATTATCTAGCCGCTGGGTTTGTCAATTCATGTTTAAAGTGGTGAATCGGGTGGTCATGCTCTGGTATTACAGTAATGTGCATGGAGTGGATTTGCCAGGGTTAGACTGCCAGCAGATGCTTCTCTCAACACGATCCCCAGCACCTGATAGCAACACCATCCAGGAGGTCATGTCGAGAGCATCTGCTCCAAGATAAATACTCATCAAGCAACGGTAGTATACATTTCGTGGAGTGGCAGAGAAAGAGAGGGCGAGAGAGAGAGGGAGCGAGGGAGGGAGCGAGGAAGGGATCAAGAGAGAGAGAAAGGGAGGGAGGGAGAGAGGGAGAGGGAGAGAGAGGGAGAGATCGAGAGAGGGAGGGAGAGGGAGAGGAAGGAACAGAGAGGGAGGGAGGGAGAGAAAGAGGGGGAGAGATTGGGGGGCGGAAGAGGGAGAGAGGAAGACAGAAACAGAGAGAGAAAGACAGAGAGGGAGAGAGTTGCAAGACAAAATACAAGGAGAGACACACAGATAACGGGACACAGACACGCAAAGGGGGAAAGGGAGAGAGAAGGAGAGAAAAATAAAGAGAGGGGGAGAGGAAGAAAGAGAGGAGAGAGAAAGAGGGGGAGAGAAAGAAAGAAGGGGAAAAAAAGAGGGAGAGAAAGAAAGAGACAAACAAAAGGAACAGGTACAGAATGACACACGCACTCAGACCCGACACAGACACACACAAAAAGAGAATGAATCTCAGGAATTCACATGTATTCCGTTGTGAATTGTAAAAGCAGCCATAGTACATCAATGTGCAGGAGACAGAAGGGCGAGTCAGTGAAGAATCCAGCCTGATTTGGGAAGGTGGAATTTTCAGTTTCTAGATGATGATCTTACTAAACACCATTCGCACCCTCACTGTGGCTTGGCACTGAACAGATGCAGCTCAACCTGTTGTTCCAATACCGTGACAAAATTCCTGAAACTGCAGATATTAACCCCACAGGTACAGAGCACAGTTTCAGCTCTTTCTCAGCGGCAGCTTACCAGAGGCACTTTGATATTGGTACCAGGTCTCTGGTAGAGCACGGGCTGAGAATCTGCAGCCTCCATTTTTACATCGAATTTGTGTGTCACTGTGTGCCATTAAAGGGCCACTGTACAGAGGCTCGCTCCCTGATCTCTATTCTTGGGACACAAGTAAAGTCAGGTACCACTGGAGTTCATCCCCATTATATAGAATCATACAATAGCACAGCACAGAAGGAGGCCATTCGGCCCATCGAGTCTGTGCCGGCTCTTTCGAAGAGCAATCCAGTCAGTCCCACTCCCCCGCTCTTTCCCCATATCCCTGCAATTTTTTCTCCTTCAAGTATTTATCCAATTCCCCTTTTGAAGGCTACTATTGAATCTGTATCCACCGCCCTATCAGGCAGCGCATTCCAAATCCTAACCACTCGTTGCGTAAAAATGTTTTTCCTCAAGTCGCCTCTGGTTCTTTTGCCAATCACCTTAAATCTGGGCCCTCAGGTTATCGACCCTTCAGCCATTGGAAACAGTTTCTCTTTATTTACTCGATCTAAACCCTTCATGATTTTAAACACCTCGATCAAATCTCCTCTTAGCCTTCTCTGCTCCAAGGAGAACAACCCCAACTTAGAGTCATAGGCCTAGAAATTCACTGGCCTTAGCGCCGCTTTTGAGGCGCTAGAGGGCCTAGCGCCGAAGTTATGGCCAGTTTAGAAATTGACAGGGGCCCTAAATCGGCGTTAGGCCGGTAGCGCTGCGCCGGCACCGATGACGTCATCGGTGTGCGCAGCGTCCCGGTTGCCATGGTAACCCGCCCGAACTCGGAAATTGAGTTGCGGCCGCCTCGCCCGTGGCAGCCGCAAGCAACGTTCTGGCAGAGGTGCCTTACAGAACTTTGCGCCGGTGCATTAAAGGCCCCGCGGCGGCCGGCCGCTTTCCCGCCGGCCGCCTGGCCGCAGCTCCCTCCCCGGACTTCCCGCTCCCCCCCCCCCAGAACAGAAGCAAGCCCGGCACTTGTCCGAGGTGCCGGGCTCATTTTTAAAAAGATTATCGCGGGCCGCGGCCGGGTGCAGGCAGCTCCTCCTTAACGGAAGGAGGAGGCCTGCACTTCCCGAGCCTGCCGCACCGCAGCGGGCGCCGCAGCGCCGGAATAGCGCCGCAATGCGGCGCGTGGCGCCAGTTTTGAGGCGCTGAGACCCCTCAGTAGCGCCGGCAGCCGTTTGCGCGCGGCGCTACTGAATTTTTGGCACGCGCAGGGGGACTTAGCGCCGGCACTAACTTCCGGCGCTAAAGCCCTCGCTGCGCCAAAACCGAATTTCTAGGCCATAGAGTTTTACAGCACAGAAAGAGGCCCTTCGGCCCATCGTGTCTGCGCCGCCCATCCATCCCTGTCCAGTCTAATCCCATTTTCCAGCATTTGGTCCATAGCCTTGTATGCAATGGCATTTCAAGTGCTCATCCAAATGCTTCTTGAATGTTGTGAGGGTTCCTGCCTCTACCACCCTTTCAGGCATTGAGCTCCACATTCCAACCACCCTCTGGGTGAAAAAGTTCCTCCTCAAATCCCCTCTAAATCTCCTGCCCCTTACCCTGAATCTATGCCCCCTTGTTATTGACCCCCCCACTAAGGGGAAAAGTTCCTCTTTATCTACCCTATCTATGCCCCTCATTATTTTGTACACCTCAATCAGGTCCCCCCTCAGCCTTCTCTGCTCCAAGGAAAACAACTCCAGCCTGTCCAGCCTCTCTTCATAGCTGAGGCGCTCCATCCCAGGTAACATCCTGGTGAATCTTCTCTGCACCCTCTCCAAAGCAATCACATCCTTCCTATAGTGAGGCGACCAGAACTGCACACAGTACTCCAGCTGTGGCCTCACCAGCGTTTTGTACAGCTCCATCATAACCTCCCTGCTCTTATATTCTATGCCTCGGCTAATGAAGGCAAGTATCCCATATGCCTTTTTAACCACCTTATCTACCTGCTCCGCTGCCTTCAGGGATCTATGTACATGTACACCAAGGTCCCTCTGACCCTCTGTACTTCCTAGGGTCCTACCACTCATTGTGTATTCCCTTGCCTTATTTGTCCGTCCAAAATGCATCACCTCGCACTTTTCAGGGTTAAATTCCATTTGCCACTTTTCCGCCCATCTGACCAACCCGTTTATATCGTCCTGTAGCCTGAGGCTTTCCTCCTCGCAATTTACCACCCCACCAATTTTCGTGTCATCTGCGAACTTACTGATCATACCTTTTACATTCTCATCCAAATCATTTATGTAGATCACAAACAATAAGGGACCCAGCACCGATCCCTGAGGTACCCCACTGGACACAGGCTTCCAGTCACAAAAGCAACCTTCGACCATCACCCTCTGCCTCCTGCCACTCAGCCAGTTTAGGATCCAACGCGCCAAGGCACCCTGGATCCCATGGGCTCTTACCTTCTTGACCAGTCTCCTATGCGGGACTTTGTCAAAAGCTTTACTGAAGTCCATGTAAACCACATCCACAGCATTTCCCTCATCCACCCCACTAGTCACCCCCTCGAAAAATTCGATCAGATTTGTTAGACATGATTTACCCTTGACAAAGCCATGCTGACTATCCCCGATTAATCCTTGCCTCTCCAAGTGGAGATTAATTTTGTCCCTCAGAATTTTTTCCAATAATTTCCCCACCACAGATGTTAGACTCACTGGCCTGTAATTCCCTGGTTTATCCCTGCTACCCTTCTTGAATAATGGTACTACGTTAGCTGTTCTCCAGTCCTTTGGTACATCCCCTGTGGCCAGAGAGGTTCTGAAAATTAGTGTCAGAGCCCCTGCAATCTCCTCCCTTGCCTCCCACAGCAGCCTGGGATACATCTCGTCCGGGCCTGGGGATTTATCCACTTTTTGGCCCGCTAAAACCGCTAGCACCTCCTCCCTCTCGATGCTAATATGTTCAAGTATGTCACAGTCCCCTTGCCCGATTTCTATGTCTGCATCGTCTTTCTCCATAGTGAACACAGATGCAAAAAATTCATTTAAAACCCCGCCTACATCCTCTGGCTCTACACACAGATTGCCACTTTGGTCCCTAATGGGCCCTACCCTTTCTCTGGTTATCCTCTTGCCCTTAATATACTTATAAAACATCTTAGGATTTTCCTTTATTTTGCTCGCCAGTGTTATTTCATGGCCCCTCCTCGCCCTCCTAATTTCTTTTTTAAATATGCCCCTGCACTTTTTATACTCCTCTAGTGCTTCTTCTGTCTTTAGTCTTTTGTAACTGCCAAAAGCCCCCCTTTTATTTCTAATGCATTTTTGTATATCCCTTGTCATCCAAGGTTCCCTTTGCTTGTTGGTCCCACCCTTGACCTTTACAGGAACATGTTGGCGTTGTACTCTCTCTATTTCCCTTCTGAAAGTCTCCCACTGTTTTGATGTGGATTTTCCTATAAGCAGCTGCTCCCAGTCCACTTTGGCCAGATCCTGCCTTATCATATTAAAATCGGCCTTCCCCCAATTTAGAACCCTTATTTCCGGGCCGTCTTTGTCTTTTTCCATGACCACCTTAAATCTCACCGAATTATGGTCACTGTCGCCAAAATGCTCTCCTACTGACACTTCCACCACTTGCCCGGCTACATTCCCCAGAATTAGGTCCAGTACCGCCCCCTCTCTTGTAGGACTTTCTACATGTTGGCTCAAAAAGCTCTCCTGGATGCACTTTAAGAATTCTGCACCCTCTAAGCCTTTCACACTCTGACTGTCCCAATTTATATTGGGGAAGTTGAAATCCCCCACTATTATTACCCTATTATTTTCGCACTTCTCTGAGATTTGCCTACATATCTGTTCCTCTATCTCCCCCTGACTGTTTGGGGGCCTATAGTACACTCCCAGCAAAGTGCTTGCCCCCTTTTTGTTTTTAAGTTCTACCCATATGGCCTCATTAGAGGAACCCGCTAATATATCGTCCCTCCTTACAGCAGTAATTGACTCCTTAATTAATATTGCAACACCCCCTCCCCTTTTACACCCCCCTCTGTCTCGCCTGAAGATTCTATACCCCGGAATATTGAGCTGCCAGTCCTGACCCTCCCTCAACCATGTCTTCGTGATAGCAACAATATCGTACTCCCAGTCTATCCACGTAACTGTAATCCCTCATCCCTGGAACCATTCTAGTAAATCTCTTCGGTACCCTCTCCAAGGCCTTCACATCCTTCCTAAAGTCTGGTGCCCAGAACTGGACACCATACTCCAGCTGGGGCTGAACCAGTGTTTTATATAGGTTTAGCATAACTTCCTGCATCATAGCCCAGTATCAATGCTCCATTGTGTCTGTGTGCAGCATCAATATAAACACCTTAAATTGGAGGACAGTGGCTGCCCAGCAAGTTATGGCACAGATAGACTGGGAGGCCGGGACTATACGAACCTCGGTGGGTCCGTGGCGGGCGGTGTCGGTGGTGGGTCCCGACCCCACTGCTGGTTCCATCCCGCTCTGTAAAATGAATTTCCTTGATGGGGCTTGTTAAGCCTTGCCCAGCACGTTTCCCGGCCAATTAGAGGGAGCGGGTCCGGTGACGTCACTTGATGACGCGTCATCAGCTGGTTTCCTTCAAGAGACTATGGCCAACTTATTTTGACAGTTGTGCTGTCAGTGTTCTACAGCATTGAGGTGCTGCAAACACTGACAAGCGCTGCACAGAGGCACAGGGCTGCACCCAGGCGCTCCCATATAAGCATATGGAGGGAGTCACAGCACGCAGGGAGGTTCTCTTCCCTTCCCATGGGCGGAGAAGATCTCCCCAGGAGATCAACACAGCCTGGTTGCACATTGCAGAGGAGGGGGGCACAAGCAGCGATGTGGTCAGGAGGACCAGGCTGCAGTGGCGCAAACCTTTCAATTATTTCAGTAGATCACAAAATTTTAGTACAAAGTCACACTCAACCTCATCCTGCTGTGCCTCTCACCACATCCCCATCACTCTGTCTTCTCTACCCTACTCCTGCACATCCTTACTCACACCAACATACCTTGCACCTCCACCCATCCCTCTCAATCTACATTATCACATCCCCATCTCACTAGCCACCCCTCACACTCACCCTCATCCTAGTGCAATCATACCAACTAGCAACACACAAGGGTAGGCACTTGGGTGTTTTATCCAATGTTCATGTAAAGTTTCAGTTAATGTGCTGTTAAACATTAAAACCTTTATTTTCAACACTTTGCGTTCTTGGACCGATTTGTCTGCACCTTTGGAAGTGGCTTAGTGAGTTGCAGTGAATGGTGAGACATAACGGTACCCCCCACAAAGGTGATGTCATAGGAATGGTTTGGCCATTGTAGGGAAGCTTTATGGTGTTGGTGTGGGGTGGTGCCAACCTGGTGCATCATGCGGCAGCCAGGATGTACAGCGTCAAGTGAAGTAAATCTAGCCATGGTGAGGTCATCCCATGCGTCCCGGGCAGCAATGTGGTTGGGTGCTGATACCCTGTGTCCTGTGCAGCATCGGGTGATTGAGGAGAAGGTTGGTGTTGCTGTGGGTGCTGAGGAAGAGCTTGTGGCTGAGGGAAGATATCGCTGTAAGGTGGGAGCTTTTACTGTACATTTGAAGCTGTCAACTCAACAGCTGATTCAATGGCCACTGACCTCCCACCTCAGCCTGACAGACGCGGTTCACGATCAGAGTAGATCCTGTGGGTGAGCTGTCAAATGCAGGTGGTGAGCTGAAAATCATTCTTAAGTGGCTCTAAACAAGCCACTAATTACCTGAATTGGGTCCCCGCTGTGAACCCACTGCTGCGTGTCGGGTCTGCTCAGCGCTGACAGACCCAACATCGGGGAAAGGTGCATTGCGGCTGGTAGATGGAGTTGAGGGACCAAAAAAAAAAACACTTTCCCACCCGACCCGCCACCGATCGCGCCCCGCACAATTCCGGCTGGAGTGTTAATAGCAAGCTTGCCAATCTGGAAATCCAGCAAAATCGGTCAGCAGCTTCAGAAACAGGGAGCAGAGCCCCTCAAAAAGCTGCCATGCATTCGAGCCCATTACCAGGGCCACTAAGTTATGGCGATTGAATAAATTCAATTCCATTTTAATTCCAGGGGATTCCAGGGTTTGTACTACTGCTTTGGGGAACCGCATCACTTCGGTTTGTTTTGGGTGTCAGCCTTGGCTCAGTGGGTAGCATCATCACCTCTGGGTCAGAAGGTTGGGAGCCCACAGCCCCACTCATCACCTCTGGGTCAGAAGCCCACAGCCCCACTCCAGGAACCTGAGCACGCAAGACTGATGAAGTCGCTAGATTTTTGTTGGGCGGGCTGTCTTGAGTATTGTGTGCAGTTTTGGTCGCCTTATCTGAGGAAGGCTGTTCTTGCCATGGAGGGAGTGCAGCGAAGATTCACCAGGCTGATACCTGGGATGGCAGGAATGACGTATGAGGAGAGATTGGGTCGATTAGGCTTCTACTCACTGGAGTTTTGAAGAATGAGAGGGGATCTCATTGAAACTTATAAAATTCTAACAGGACTAGACAGACTAGATGCTGGAAGGATGTTCCCGATGGCCGGGGAGTCCAGAACCAGGGGTCACAGTCTAAGGATAAGGGGTAAGCCATTTAGGACAGAAAGTAGGAGGAATTTCTTCAACCAGAGAGTGGTGAACCTGTGGAATTCTCTACCACAGAAGGCAGTAGAGGCCAATTCATTAAATATATTCAAGAAGGAGTTGGATATATTTCTTAAGGCTAAAGGGATCAAGGGGTATGGGGAGAAGGCAGGGACAGGGTACTGAATTTGGATGATCAGCCATGATCTCATTGAATGGCGGAGCAGGCTCGAGGGGCCGAATGGCCTACTCCTGCTCCTATCTTCTATGTTTCAAGGGATATGGAGCTCAGGCGGGCAGATGGAGTCGGGGGACAGATCAGCCATGAGCTAATTAGATGAAGGCTCGAGGGGCTGAATGGCCTGCTCCTGTTCCTATCATATTGACAAAGAAGAGAAATGCCATTGGTATAGGAGGAGAGAGCAAGATGAAAAGGTGGCAGGAGGGAGAGGTGGAGGGAGAGATTGAGAGAGGCTGTCAGACTTCTTTTAATATTTTAAGTGAGTGTTTTGTTCAGGAGAGGGTTTATGGTTTAAAGCTCCCTCTCACAGGTGTGCACAATTGCAGCACGTGACTTTTAGATGTAGCGATGTGGGGTCTGATTTCACCGTTTGAAAAGCACACACATTCTGCGTCTATTATAAGGCAGTAATTCAATCAATCAATCAGTGCGGAAGGCAACACAATCAGCCGCAGCAAAGCTCTCATGAAGCGCCTGAGCTTGTAGCTCTTTCCGTTGTAGGTTTGTGTATTTGAAGGAAAGAAGGAACTTGCATTTATATAGTGACTTTCACAACCTCGCCATGTCACAAAGCGCTTTGCAGCCAATGAAGTACACGTGAGGCGTAGTCGCTGTTGTAGTGTAGGGAAACGTGGCAGGCGATTTGCGCACAGCAAGCTCCCACAAACAGCATCATCTGTTTCAGCTGTTGGTTGAGGGATAAATGCTGACCAGGACGCCGGGAAGAACTCCCCTGCTCTTCTTCGAAATAGCGCCACGGGATCTTTTACGGCCACCTGAGAGAGCAGACGGGGCCTCGGTTTAACGTCCCATCCGAAAGACGGCACCTCCGACAGTGCGGCGCTCCCCCAGGAAGTGCCAGCCTGGATTATGTGGAGTAAAAATGCACTGAGCATGAAAGCAGAGAAATTACCCGGCTCTTGGGGTGAGTGTGAAAGAACTAGAATCTCTAGTGTTCGGAATGTCTCCCTCCCTGGTCAAGCCTTTGCTCTGCTCCTGCGTAGAAATGGGAGAGGTGGGTGCGGGGGGTCCAGATTTATACTGCGGAATATCAGAGCTCCTTAATGCAAACAAAACCAAGGTACAAGATCAGATAAAGCATCTTCACTCGTGCGAAAGAGCACAGGCCCACGGTAATGTGATGCTAACCCTCACTCGCTTGGACGGGGGTGTGAAAGTGGAAGAGAGGGCTGGAGAAGGAACAGCTATCAGCCTAGCTGTCCTGCCCCATAGCAACTGGGGGAAAACATGACTTGAAAACTTCAGCACCATGCAAACTGGAGCAGAAAAAGACAGCGGATCAGCACTTTTCCCTCCTTTCCCTGCGCTGACTTCGAAACACTGGAATCCTGCATGTATGGGAATGTTGCCAAGGCTGCCCAGTGAGCTGTCACAACACGTTTATATCAACGCCTTGGCAGACGAAGGATACTAGGAGGGCTGTTTGTGGAGGAACGACAGCAGGGGTGGGGGGTGGTGGCGGGGGGAGAATTGTTGGCAAGACTCTTTTTTTTTTATTATTGCAAGGGTTTCTGTTCACTTGCGTTGAGCCGGGAAAGAACTGCTGATTGCAGTCAAACCAGACAAGATCTTCCTACCCATGCGATATTCGGTCTAACTCAACAAGGCTTCAAAGAGGCCCCACCCCCTCCAAAAAAAAGTCAGAAGGTTGTTTCTGTAGCAACCGAAACAAGCTCCTGTACCCGTGAGGGACGGTGAGCCTGAGGGGATCTGAGGACGCGATAGGGACAGGAGTCCGCCATCAAGTGACAAGGTGGGGTAAGAGGGAAGTGCATAATGTCTATAAATCTGTCAGAGATTACTTCTTTGCTGGTAAATAAATAAAATAAAATTGATAATGGAAACAAACAAAGATCGGAAATAGCCACGTCCTACCCCCATGGACAAACACCTGTTTGCAGTCAACCCACACGCAGTTTAGATATATACAACAGCAAAATACTGCGGATGCTGGAAATCTGAAATAACAATAGAAAACACTGGAAAAACTCAGCAGGCCAGGGCAGCATCCGTGGAGAGAGAAACAGAGTCAACGTTGAAATCACCAAACGCAGATTGGGCGACCGCTTTGCGGAACACCTCCGTTCAGTCCGTGCGGGTGACCCTGAGCTTCCGGTCACCTGTCACTTTAATTCTCTGCTTCACTCCCACTCTGATCTCTCTGTCCTCGGCCTATTACATTGTTCCAATGAAGCTCAACGTAAGCTCGAGGAACAGCACCTCATCTTTCGATTAGGCACTTTACAGCCTTCTGGACTCAACATTGAGTTCAACAATTTCAAACTATAACCCTTGCCCCCATTTTTCATGCTGTATGATTTTGC
Organism: Somniosus microcephalus; assembly: GCF_052327205.1. Taxonomy (NCBI): domain Eukaryota; kingdom Metazoa; phylum Chordata; class Chondrichthyes; order Squaliformes; family Somniosidae; genus Somniosus; species Somniosus microcephalus. The sequence goes on from NC_140989.1 coordinate 17,762,004, forward strand.
CATTCCCATTTGCAACATTTTATCTTTCCTGCCTCTTACATAAGCACAGTATATTCCTTCAATACCTTCCTCACCTTCCCCCCCCCGTCACTGCACCTGCTTAATATCTGTTACATCTCCAGCTTTTTCCAGTTCTGACGAAGGGTCCCAGACCTGAAACGTTAACTCTGTTTCTCTCTCCACGGATGCTGCCTGACCTGCTGAGTTTTTCCAGCGTTTTCTGTTGTTATTTCGCATTTTAGATATATTCTCCACATTAAACAGTTTCATGCTCATTGTCCCCATAAAAAAAAACACGAAAGGCTTGCATTTATATAGCGCCTTTCACGACCACCGGATGTCCCAAAGCGCTTTACAGCCAATGAAGTACTTTTTGAAGTGTAGTCACTGTTGTAATGTAGAAAGCACAGCAGCCAATTTGCACACAGCAAGCTCCCACAAACAGCACTGCGATAATGACCCAGATAATCTGTTTTAGTGATGTTGATTGACACCAGGAACAACTCCCCTGCTCTTCTTCGAAATAGTGCCATGGGATCTTTTACTTCCACCTGAGAGAGCAGACGGGGCTTCGGTTTAACATCTCATCTGAAAGACAGCACCCCCTCAGTACTGCACTGGAGAGTCAGGCTAAAGTCCCTGGTGGGACTTGAACCCACAACCTTCTGACCCAGAGGCGAGGCGTTCTACCAACTGAGCCACAGCTGACATTTTTACCTTTATAAATAGGTTGCCAGACTGATTGACAGCCATCAGTAAGAGTGAAGACCCTTTATTTTCACTATTCATGTTTTGAACAGCAAACAAAGGCACCTGAAAGTGTGTCCTGTATAGAATTTAGGATTTAGATTTGAAGTCTGAAGAGCAATTGACCTCTGACTGATCTCAGCCTGCACAGCTCCCTCAAAGAACAATTAAACTCTGACTGACCATATGTTGCATAGCTCGCTCACCAAACAATTGAACTCCAATTGACCCGAGTTTTAATAAAACACTTCTGTCCCTATAAACCAGTATATCACTCGGCTTACCGTGAATAATGCCAGAGGACATATGTTAGTATATAAAGAAGTGTCATATATATATATATATATATATATACATACACACACACATATATATATAAATATCGATGTTAGAGTAAATTTCTTTTTAGAGTATTTTATTGTGGCAAAACCTTCTGAAACGCTTCACAGAGTGAATTATCTTTGATGTGCAGTGACTCTAGTTACGTAGACAAAACCAGGAGCAGTTTCTGTTTGTTCGCCTTTGGGCAGAGAAGGTTAAGGGGAGATTTAATCGAGGTGTTCAAAATTTTGAAGGGTTTTGATAGAGTAGCTGGGGAGAAACTGTTTCCGCGGGCAGGAGGGTCAGTAACCAGAGGACACAGATTTCCGATAATTGGCAAATGAACCGGGGGGCGGGGGGGGGGGGAAGATGATGAGAATTTTTTTTACGCAGCGAGTTGTTGTGATCTGGAACGTGCTGCCCGAAAGGGTGGTGGAAGCAGATTCAACAGTAACTTTCAAAAGGGAATTGGATAAATACTTTAAAGGGAAAAATGTACAGCTCTATGGCGAAAGAGCAGGGGAGGGGGGCTAATTGGAAAGCTTCCCCTAAAAATGACCTGTTTTTATTTTAGTGATGTCAGGTGAGGGATAAATATTGGCCAGGACACCTGGGATAGCTTCTCGCCTCTGAAGGTTGGCGGTTCAAGTCTCACTTCAGCATTATCCCCGGTGTCCTGGTCAATATTTATCCCTCAACCAACATCACTAAAACAGATGATCTGGTCATTATCACAGTGCTGTTTGTGGGAGCTTGCTGTGCGCAAATTGGCTGCTGCGTTTCCTACATTACAACAGCGACCACACTTCCAAGAAGTACTTCATTGGCTGTAAAATGTTTTGGGACATCCGGTGGTCGTGAATATATATATATATTCAGCAGCATCTTTAAGATTAAGTTTTTTTTTATACCTTTAGCAATTTTCTCCCCTTTCTCTCTCCCCGCGAAAGCATCAAGCCCTTGTACAACAGCACAGGTGCTGGCTGCCTGCCCCGCACAGTGGCTCAGTGAGTAGCACTTTGGTCTCCGAGTTTGAAGGTCGCGGGTTCAAGTCCCACTCCACCAGACTGGAGAACAGAATCCAGGCTGACGCTCTAGTGCAGCGCTGAGGGAGTGCTGCGCTGTCCGAGGCCCCGTCTGCTCTCTCGGGTGGGCGTGAAACGATCCCACGGCACAATTTCAAAGAAGAGCGGGGGGAGGGGGGGCGGTTATCCCTGGTGTCCACAACCTTCTGATTCAGAGGTGCGAGAGCCGCCAACTTTTTTTTTCCTCCATCATTTACCTCATTTCCTGTGTGTGGTATCTTGCTGTGCGGCAACCGGCTGCCGCGTTACCTGCATTACTGCAGCGACTACCCTTCCAAAAGTACTTGTTTGGCTGAGAAGCCTTTCAAGATCTCCTGAGGGCAGGAGAGGCGTAATAAGGACATAAGAACATAAGAAATAGGAGCAGGAATAGGCCACTTGGCTCCTTGAGCCTGCTCCGCCATTCAATAAGATCGTGGCTGATCTTGGGCCCAAAGCCACTTCCCTGCCCGCTCCCCATAACCCTTCACTTCCTTATCTTGCAAAAATCTGTCTATCTCCACCTTAAATGTATTTAATGACCCAGCCTCCACAGCTCTCTGGGGCAGAGAATTCCACAGATTTACGACCCTCTGAGAGAAGAAATTCCTCCTCATCTCAGTTCTAAAAGGGCGACCCTTTATTCTGAGACTGTGCCCCTGAGTTCTGGATTTCCCCACGAGGGGAAACATCCTCTCTGCATCTACCTTGTTGAGCCCCCTTAGTATCTTATATGTTTCGATAAGATCACCTCTCAGTCTTCTAAATTCCAATGAGTATAGGCCCAGCCTGCTCAACCTTTCCTCACAAGTCAAACCCCTCACAGAAATGCAAGTTCTTGTCATTTTACGATGAAGTGCGAGGCATCTGTGTCACTGCGCACACCTGCTCGCACACTCGTGTGCGAGCCACTCAGCCAGATGAAGGGCTGTGAAAAGGGTTCCGTCCCCTCCAATTACCCGCTCAGAACTCTTGCTTCGCTACTTCCTGTGCCACAGCTGGGCCGATTACCACTTCCCCTGCAGATGCAACTTGAAGCTTGCACTTAACTTGGCTCGGTGGAAAAAAGAGTCATACTTTCCACTGTTCAGTCTTGAAACCATTACTGAACCGGCATTTAGATTTTCCACAACATTTTGTTTTATAAAGAATTTGCAGCGGCAAACAGCTGCACAAAATGCTGATTAAGTGAAGTGACGGGGAGAGTGACCCGTGCGTGCGTGCGCACACGCACCGGTTGATTATATGGATGGTGCTGTTGTTTTCATTGCAGTCAGCAGTACAGTTTAAATGCTTAGGGGTATTTTTTTCCCCTCTTGTGCCTAGAAATGAGTAGTTGCTGCTGCTGCTGTCTCTGCATCCTTTCCATTAAAGCGGAACAGCTGGCCTGTGTTGTCAAGGGGACTTAACAGCTGTGGGCTTCCCTCCAATTAAAGCCCATGAAAAGAGCCACCAGAATCTCTTCTCAAAGTACACTTCGTGCTGGTTAAGGTTTTAAACATTCACTCCCTCCACCACCGGCGTACCGTGGCTGCAGTGTGTACCGTCTACAAGATGCACTGCAGCGACTCGCCAAGGCTTCTTCGGCAGCGCCTCCCAAACCCGCGACCTTTTCCACCTTGAAGGACAAGGGCAGCAGGCGCATGGGAACACCACCACCGCCAAGTTCCCCTCCAAGTCACACACCATCCTGACTTCACAGAATCACAGAAATCACAGAAACCCCACAGTGCAGATAGAGGCCATTTCGGCCCATCGCGCCTGCACCGACACATATCCCACCCGATCCCCGTAACCCCACGTATTTAATCCCCCCAACACCAAGGGTCAATTTATCATAGCCAATCATCCTAACCCGCACATCTTTGGACTGTGGGAGGAAACCGGAGCACCCGGAGGAAACCCATGCAAACACGGGGAGAATGTGCAAACTCCACACAGTGGAGACTGTGGAGTTGGACATATATTGCCGTTCCTTCATCGTCGCTGGGTCAAAATCCTGGAACTCCCTCCCGAACAGCACTGTGGGAGCACCTTCGCCACACGGACTGCAGTGGTTCAAGAAGGCGGCTCACCACCACCTTCTCAAGGGCGATTAGGGATGGGCAATAAATGCTGGCCTTGCCAGCGACGCCCACATCACAGGAACATATAAAAAAAAAGGTCGATGCACCGGGATAGCTGTGTTCACAGAGCTAGGAAAGAGGCCATTCGGCCCATCATGCCTGTGCCAGCTCTTTTGAACAACGTCTCCAATTAGTCCCACTATCCCATCTCTTTCCCAATAGCCCTGCAAAATGTTTTCTTTTTCTCACCCAGTGAGCAGGATCATTTGCAGTGCCGTTACCGGCAAGGCTACGGACCAAGAGCTGGAAAGTGGGATTAGGCCGGATAGCTCTTTTTCGGCCGGCACGGACACGGTGGGCCGAATGGCCCGCTTCTGTGCCGTAAATTTGTATGATGCTATCATTTGTGGCCCATGCTTTTCAGATGATTTCGGTTCTACGATGCGAGTTACCCGTTTAAGAGCGTGATAAATAGGAGCAGGAGTGGGCCACATGGCCCCTCGAGCCTGCTCCGCCATTCAATAAGATCATGGCTGATCTCCTACCTCAACTTTCCTCGCCCAATCCCCATATCCCCTAATTCCATCAGTGTCCAAAAAAAAGAGCCACCATAATCTCTTTTCAAACTGCACTTTAAGGTCAAGGTGCTGGATGGCCTTTGAGTGAATGGACAGCACTCACTTGGGATGCCAGCCTAAAGCTCCCATTTATATTGCCGTTGTTTTAGGTGCTGCTCTAGTAGACTGTGTATGGTAGTCGAGTAGTTATGTCACTAGGATAGTAATCCTGAAACTGTGAGTACAAATCTCTCTATGGTAATTTAAAATATTGAATTTGGTTAAAAAATTTGGAAGTAAAAGTGACCATGAAGCTGTTGGGTTGTTGGAACAAGCCCAACTGGTTCACTAATGTCCTTTAGGGAAGGAAATCTGCCGTCTGTACCTGGGCTGGGCTTATATGTGACTCCCGTCCCACGCCACTTAACTGCTCTTGGAAATTGCCTAGAAAGACACTCAATTGTATCAAAGGACTGTAGTGGTTTACAAAAGGCGGCTCGCCACCTCAGGACAATAAATGCCAGCCTTGCCTGCAGCGCCCACATCCTGGGAATGATTTTTTTTTCTTCCCAAAGTCAGTCAGTGCTGTCTCCCTTATTCCCGAGTGCAGACTCCAAATGAAAACAGTGGCAACATAAACGACGACTTAAACAGGGGATGAAAAGGGTCCTGACAGTCCATCAAACTCACTTCTTCCACGAAGTGCGTGCAATCTGCGAGGATAGATTTAATCGCCCGAGGAAAATTACTGTAAACCACAGAGCCATAGAAGTTTACGACACAGAAGGAAGTAATTTGGCCCATTGTGCCTTTGTTGGAGAAATCCAAACTTAATCCGACTGCCCTGCTCTCTCTCTCTCCAGTTTCACCTCAACTGAGACACATCAGCAAAACGTCTACCTACCCTAGACCACTACACTTACTTGGGATGGGAGGATTGTCTCATAAAGAAAGATTGAGTAGACTAGGCCTATATTCTCTAGAGTTTAGAATAAATGAGAGTTGATCTCATTGAAACGTACAAAATTCTTACAGGGCTTGACAGGGTAGATGCTGGGAGGATGTTTCCCCTGGCTGGGGAGTCTAGAACCAGGGGTCAGTGTCTCAGAATAAGGGGTCGGCCATTTAGGACTGAGATGCGGAGAAATTTCTTCACTCAAAGGGCTGTGAATTTTGGAATTCTCTACCCCAGAGAGCTGTGGATGCTCAGTCGTGGAGTATATTCAACACAGTAAGGGAATCAAGGGATATGGGGATAGTGCAGGAAGGTGGAGTTGAGGTCGAAGATCAACCATGATCTTATTGAATGGTGGAGCAGGCTTGAAGGGCCGTGTCATAGCGTCATAGTCATACAGCACAGAAAGAGGCCCTTCGGCCCATCGTGTCCGCACTGGCCATCAAGCCCTATCTATTCTAATCCCATTTTCCAGCACTTGGTCTGTAGCCTTGTATGCTATGGCGTTTCAAGTGCTCATCTAAATGCTTCTTGAATGTTGTGAGGGTTCCTGCCTCTACCACCCTTTCAGGCAGTGAGTTCCAGATTCCAACCACCCTCTGGGTGAAAAAGTTTTTCCTCAAATCCCCTCTAAACCTCCTGCCCCTTACCTTGAAACTATGCCCCCTGGTTACTGACCCCTCTACTAAGGGGAAAAGTTCCTTTCTATCTACCCTATCTATGCCCCTCATAATTTTGTACACTTCAATCAGGTCCCCCCTCAGCCTTCTCTGCACTAAGGAAAACAACCCCAGCCTGTCCAGTCTCTCTTCATAGCTGAAGAGCTCCAGCCTAGGTTACATCCTGGTGAATCTCCTCTGCACCCTCTCCAATGCAATCACATCCCTCCTATAGTGTGGCGACCAGAACTGCACACAGTATTCCAGCTGTGGCCTAACTAGCGTTTTGTACAGCTCCATCATAACCTCCCTGCTCTTATATTCTATGCCTCGGCTAATGAAGGCAAGTATCCCATATGCCTTTTTAACTACCTGTCCTGCTGCCTTCAGGGATCTATGTACATGCACACCAAGGTCCCTCTGACCCTCTGTCCTTCCGAGGGTCCTACTGCACAATTGATTGTCTGGGTGAAGCCACATCTATCCCTATTTCCAATTCCCACTGGCCGTGTATTCCCTTGCCTTGTTAGTCCTCCCAAAATGCATCACCTCACACTTTTCAGGGTTAAATTCCATTTGCCACTGTGTGGCCGACTCCTGCTCCTATTTCTTATGTTTATGTTCTTACCCAGAGAGGTTTGCACCCCAGTCCTACCCAGATAGTTACCCAGCTCTTTTCTGAAGAGATTGGTTTTGTTTGGAATCTGTCTCCGAACTATTAACAAACTATAACGCTCTATAAAAAGCCTCAATGTATTTTTGGTCATGAGATGCCCAGACTTTGCCTGACCAATCTGTAAAAAAAGAGAACTTTTTTTAAATCTGGTGAATTTTGTGCTCAACGTTAGCACTGGGGAATGGAATCACGTTAGGGTGGTACTTGTACAGGCTCGGCACAGAATAAAGCTCACTCTACTCTGCCCAATAATGTGCTTCAAAGAGCACCACATCAATGTGACATTTTTCCATTGCGTGCACTGACCACACAGGTGCAAGAATGAGAGTGCCAATTTAGTGCTAAGCCAGGCTGACACATAGGAATATAGAAACATAGAAGATAGGAGCAGGAGTAGGCCACTCGGCCCCTCGAGCCTGCTCCGCCATTCAATGAGATCATGGCTGATCATCCAAATTCAGTACCCTGTCCCTGCTTTCTCCCCATACCCCTTGATCCCTTTAGCCTTAAGAAATATATCTAACTCCTTCTTGAATATATTTAATGAATTGGCCTCTACTACCTTTTGTGGTAGAGAATTCCACAGGTTCACCACTCTCTGGGTGAAGAAATTCCTCCTCATCTCTGTCCTAAATGGCTTACCCCTTATCCTTCGACTGTGACCCCTGGTTCTGGACTCCCCAGCCATCGAGAACATCCTTCCTGCATCTAGTCTGTCCAGTCCTGTTAGAATCTTATAAGTTTCAATGAGATCCCCTCTCATTCTTCTAAACTCCAGCGAGTATAAGCCCAATCGACCCAATCTCTCCTCATACGTCATTCCTGCCATCCCAGATATCAGCCTGGTGAATCTTCACTGCACTCCCTCCATGGCAAGAACATCCTTCCTCATAAGGACTACCTCAGTACTGAGGGAGTGCTGCACTGTCGGAGGTGCCGTCTTTCGGATGAGACGTTAAACCGAGACCCCCGGCTGCTCTCGCAGGTGGACGTAGAAGATTCCATGACACTATTTCGAAGAGGAGGAGCAGGGGGAAGTTATCCCCGGTGTCCTGGCCAATATTTATCCCTCAACCAACATAACAAAAACAGATTATCTGGTCGTCATCACATTGCGGTTAGTGGGAGCTTGCTGTGCGCAAATTAGCTGCTGCGTTTACATTACAACAGAGACTACACTTCAAAAAGTATTTCATTCTCTGTAAAGTGCTTTGAGGTGTCCTGAGGTCATTAAAGGCGCGATATAAATGCAAATCTTATTTTTTTCCTTTTTCTAATTACAGCTAAAATACTGGCTATTTCAGGCTTCTGAAACTCCTTTCACCCTTGCACCCAACAAACCATCTGGTCTGGGTATGTATGCAAGTCATGGAGGTAAAGGGCTTTGCATAATTCACTGCACAAATCAATCCCCAAGAGCAGTCCATCTCAAAAAAGGAGATTTCATTGACCTGTTCTCCTCTTAAACACGGTCAAAATGAACATTTTGGAATCAGGGCTTTAAACAAATTGACCCTGGGGTGTGGTTAGTGAACAGTATCACGATAACCTAGGTTTTAGTTAATGGAAAGTTGCGGGGAGGGGGTTCTGATCTAGTACAGAGAATAAATATATATAAATACCTTTTATATAAAGGATATAGAGGCACTGGAGAAGGTTCAGGGAGGGTGATAACAGAACTGAGAGGTTATACCCATCAGGATTGGCTGAACAGGCTGGGGCATTTTTCTCTAGAAGGCAGAGAGGTGGCTTAATAGAGGTCTTTAAAATCATGAAAGGGTTTGATAAGGTAGACACAGAGGGCTAGATTTTCCTGGAGCCGTCAGGCGGGGTTTCAGGCGTGTGGGGGGGGGAAATCCCGAATTCGGGGGTCCCGACACCATCCCGCCCAAAACCCCGCCCCACGCAACTTTCAGGGGCGGCGGGTACCCGCTCCGCACTGGGACCCACCGAAACCAGGTGGGAAGGGATTAGTGCCAATTAACTGCCTGTTAACAGGTAGTTAACAGGCAGTTTTTAGCCTAATCCCTATTTTGAGGGGTTTCGTGTGGGATTCCCGACGGCTCCAAACCACGCCAGGTTAGAGCAGGCGGGCCGTCGGGTTGAAGGAGTTGGAGGGGTCGCGATGTCGGCGCTCAGGTGAGTGATGGGTGCATGAGTGCAAAGGTAAGTGTGTTTGGTGTGTCTAAAGTGTGTAAAGAACTTTTACTTACCTGTACTTACCTTTACAGCCTTTCCTCCTGTAGGCGTCGGGAGTCCATCACTCAGCCGGCACTTAAAGCCGAACGGCTGTGAAATGTGAAAAGTGACAGCCTTCAGCTTTGAGTGCTGCTGAGAGTTCTAACTGAGTCTGTGCAGAAGGACTCATGTTAGAACTCAGACTGTCAGTGTTTCACAGCTTGAAACAGCTGTGAAACACTGATATTTCATCTGTCAAAAGCTCTTGACAGATGAAATTGCAGTCTGTGACGTCACCTGTTGCCGGGTGGTCCTTAATTGTCCTGCTGAGCCCGCTGGGCGGGCTCAACAAGATCAATCAAGGAGAAATCGCGCGGATTGGCTGGACGTCGATGTAGGCGGGTCAAAAACCCGAAAGTTGAAGTCCCGCCTTCTTCCCGACCCGAAAGTTGAAGTCCCGCCTTCTTCCTGACAGGTTCGGCAAAATCTACCCCAGAGAAAATGTTTCCACTTTTGGGATAAGACCAAAATTAGAAGTCATAAATATCAGACAGTCACTAATAAATCCAAAAGGTAATGCAGGAGGAACTTTTTTACCCAGAGAGTGGTGAGAATGTGAAACTCGCTGCCACAGGGAGTGGTTGAGGCGAATAAAATAGATGCATCTAAGCGGAAGCTAGATAAATACACGAGGGAGAAAGGAATAGAATTAGAACATAAGAAATAGGAGCAGGAGTCGGCCATTCGGCCCCTCGAGCCTGCTCCGACATTTAATAAGATCATGGCTGATCTGATCTTGGCCTCAACTCCACCTTCCTGCCCACTCCCCATAACCCTCGACTCTCCTGTTTTTCAAAAATCTGTCAATCTCCGCCTTGATTATATTCACAGACTCAGCCTCCACAGCTCTCTGGAGGATGTTCCCGATGGTCGGGGAGTCCAGAACCAGGGGTCACAGTCTAAGGATAAGGGGTAGGCCATTTAGGACAGAAATGAGGAGGAATTTCTTCACCCAGAGAGTGGTGCACCTGTGGAATTCTCTACCACAGAAGGCAGTAGAGGCCAATTCATTAAATATATTCAAGAAGGAGTTGGGTATATTCCTTAAGGCTAAAGGGATCAAGGGGTATGGGGAGAAAGCAGGGACCGGGTACTGAATTTGGATGATCACATTGAATGGCGGAGCAGGCTCGAGGGGTCGAATGGCCTACTCCTGCTCCTATCTTCTATGTTTCTATGTTTTTATGTAGAATTCCAAAAGATTCACGACCCTCAGAGATGAAATTCCTCCCCATCTATGATAAATTGACCCTTAGTGTTAGGGGGATTAAATACGTGGGGTTACAGGGATAGGGTGGGATATGTGTTGGTGTAGGGGTTACGGGGATCGGGTGGGATATGTGTCGGTACAGGCTCGATGGGCCGAAATGGCCTCTATCTGCACTGTGGGGTTTCTGTGATTCTGTGATTCTGTGATCTCCGTTTTAAATGGGCGACCCCTTATCCTGAAACTATGCCCCCTAGTTCTAGATTCCCCCACGAGGGGAAACATCCTCTCAGCATCTACCCTGTCAAGCCCCCTCAGAATCTTATATGTTTCAATAAGATCACCTCTCATTCTTCTAAACTCCAATGAATATAGGCCCAACCTGCTCAACCTTTCCTCATAAGACAACCCCTTCATCTCCTCGTGAACCTTCTCTGAACTGCCTCCAATGTAAGTATATCCCTCGTTAAATAAGGAGACCAAAACTGTACGCAGTACTCCAGGTGTGGTCTCACCAATGCCCTGTACAGTGGTAACAGGACTTCCTTACTTTTATACTCCATCCCCCTTGCAATAAAGGCCAATATTCCATTTGCCTTACTAATTACTTGCTGTACCTGCATGCTAACTTTGTGTTTCATGTACGAGGACCCCCAGATCCCTCCGTACTGCAGCATTCTGTAGTCTCTCTCCATTTTAATTATATTTTGCTTTTTTATTCTTCCTCCCAAAGTGGATAACCTCGCATTTTCCCACATTATACTCCACTTGATATGCTGATATGAAGAGGAGTGTGGAGCATAAACACCAGCACGGACAGACCAGTTGGGCCGAATGGCCTGTTTCTGTACATTTTATGTAATTCGATGTAAATTTTAAATCTACACAATTCATTTTTCTCATTGAAAAAGGAGCAATTGCAGTTCGCTCACTATTAAAAGTGAACTGTAAGTTACAATAAAGGAAAGAGAGATGTAATACTGCTCCTCCTTTGCCAAGAGAGCTGTTTTGGATTTGGGGATGGAAATAGATGTGTCTGGACTGTGTGGTGAGCATTCCATACAGCTACTTAGAGACCACTCCCTAGTCTCCACTCCCACCCCCACCTCAGCACCCTCTCAAGAAATCTGCAGACAGTGCTGACTTCAAGTACTATCGTCCGGCGTTGCATTGAGTTTAAGAATGATTGTGTGCTGTGTCAGAGTGGTGGGATGAAAGTTTCATATCACCTCACTGCCTTTGATGTCACTTCACCTCCAAGTTGCCAATCTCTGTTATCAAGAAAGACTTGAAAGAAAGACTTGCATTTATATAGCGCCTTTCACCACCACCGGATGTCTCAAAGCGTTTTACATGAAGTACTTTTGGAGTGTAGTCACTGTTGTAATGTGGGAAACGTGGCAGCCAATTTGCGCACAGCAAACTCCCACAAACAGCAATGTGATAATAACCAGATAAATGTTTTTTTGTTATGTTGATTGAGGGATAAATATTAGCCAAGATAACTCCCCTGCTCTTCTTCGAAATAGTGGCCGTGGGATCTTTTACGTCCAGCTGAGAGAGCAGACGGGGCCTCGGTTTAACGTCTCATCCAAAAGACGGCACCTCCGACAGTGCAGCGCTCCCTCAGCACTGCACTGGAGTGTCGGCTTAGCTTTATGTGCTCAAGTCCCTGGAGTGGGACTTGAACCAACAACCTTCTGACTCAGAGGCGAGGGTGCTACCCACTGAGCCACAACTGACTCAGGTCCAGGGAAGTATTGGAAAGAAACCAAATGCCTCCCTTAAGAAAGACGCCGAGTAGCCTGCTGAGACTCACCGTCAAAGATCACACGCAAACAATGGGCATTCGCAGGAGGTATCAGAATGCAACCAACAACAACTTGTATTTATATAGCGCCTTTAATGTAGTAAAACGTCCCAAGGCGCTTCACACAGGAGCAATTATCAAACAAAATTTGACACCGAGCCACATAAGGTGAGATTAGGGCAGGTGACCAAAAGCTTGGTATAAGAGGTAGGTTTTAAGGAGAATCTTAAGAGGAAAGAGAGGCGGAGAGCTTTCGAGAGTCAATTCCAGAGCTTCGGGCCCAGGCAGCTGAAGGCCGCCAACAGTGGAACGAAGAAAATCGGGGATGCGCCAGAGGCCAGAATCGGAGGAGCGCAGATATCTCAGAGGGTTGTAGGGCTGGAGGAGGTTACAGTGATAACATCCCTTTCAAAAGGGAATTGGATAAATACTTGAAGAGGAGACAATTGCAGCACTATGGGGAAAGAGCAGGGGGGCGGAGGGGGGGGTTGCGGCGGGGGTGAGTGGGACTAATTGGACAGCTCTTTCAAAGAGCCGGCACAACCACAACCATTCAGCAAAGACCGAACACCTCCTGGACAGGGAATAGGGAGAGTAGCAGGAAAACTGAAGGAGACAAATGGTGGCAGAATCACCCCCACCCCCACCCCCTCCCCTCCCAAAAAATATATTTTTTACAAACCCTCGCTCGCCGTCTTTGAAAAGTGCTCACATACTTTCCCTACAAGTTGGACCGCTTTCACTGCACTTTGACATTGTTGGTTAACAGGTAACATTCCCAGAGATGTCCATCTATCCCCAGTTTTAATTTTTTTTTTAAATTTGTGAGTTTTCATCTAATGCCACGCTAGCTGACTGTAATTACCCTCAATTACTTTGCCATCTGATCCAATTGTTCTTTAATCTTGAAGAAGCTTCTAACACGGATGTTGAATAAACAATACCCTTAATTTGTCTCCACTGGTTGCATCACATGGAAGGCAACATAAATAGCACAGAGCCCTTTTGACTATTTGTTGCAAACTACACACAATTTGTTTGACCTTCAATAACTGTCACTTTTTTTTCCGTGTTTGGCATCTAAACAGAACAAATGAGCTCATAATCATTCCCTATAATTTGATCAGCTTTGCTAAAAGCGGAGAGCTGAGCTACGAGCTCACAGCATTATTGGAGAAGACGGGAACAATTCCCGATGTAAGCCAGGCTGTATGCCAGTATTAATTTCAGAAGGCTGGAAGATCAACCCCACCACCCACCCCTAAAAATGATTAAAGAAAGGAAAGACCTGCATTTCTACAGCGCCCTTTCATGACCACAGGACGTCCCAAAGCGCTTTACAGCCAATGAACTACTTTTTGAAGTGTAGTCACTGTTGCAATGTAGGAAAAGCGGCAACCAATTTGTGCACAGCAAGCTCCCACAAGCAGCATTCTGATAATGACCAGATAATCTGTTTTAGTGATGTTGATTGAGGGATAAATATTGGCCAGGACACCGGGGAGAACTCCCCTGCTCTTCTTCGAAATAGTGCCGTGGGATCTTTTTACGCCCACCCGAGAGAGCAGACGGGGCCTCGGTTTAAACGTCTCATCCGAAAGACGGCACCTCCGACAGTGCAGCCCTCCCTCAGTACTGCACTGGGAGTGTCAGCCTGGATTTTTGTGCTCAAGTCTCTGGAGTGGGACTTGAACCCTCAACTTTCTGACTTAAAGGAATTGATAGGGCAGACAGACAGAAACTATTTCCTCTGGTGGAGGGAGTCCAGAACAAGGGGGCATAACCTTAACATTAGAGCCAGGCCGTTCAAGGGTGATGTCAGGAAGCACTTCTTCACACAAAGAATAGTGCAAATCTGGAACACTACCCCCCAAAAAAGCTGTTGAGGCTGGTGGTCAACTGGAGTTTTCAAAACTGAGGTTGATAAGATTTTTGTTAGGTATGGGATAAGGAACCAAGGCGGGTAAATGGAGTGAAGATACAGATCTAACTGAATGGTGGAACAGGCGTGAGAGGTCGCATTTCCTACTCCTGTTTCTAGGTTATTGCCTCCCAAATCCGTGCCTCTCTTTCCGGCAATTCCATGTTTGAACCTCTCCAATCAGGTTTCCGCCTCTGCCACAGCACTGAAAGGGCCCTGATCAAAGTCAAAAATGGGATCCTCCGCAAGATCCTGCAAATCCATTGGCAGGATAGGTGCACCAATGTCAGTGTTCTCGCTCAGGTCAACATCCCCAGCATCGAAGCTCTGACCACGCTCGATCAGTTCCGATGGACGGGTCTCATCGTCCGCATGCCTGATACGAGACTCCCAAAACAAGCGCTCTACTCGGAGCTCCGGCACGGCAAGAGAGCCCCAGGTGGGCAGAGGAAACGCTTCAAGGACACCCTCAAAGCCTCCTTGAAAAAGTGCAACATCCCCACCGACACCTGGGAATCCCTGGCCCAAGACCGCACAGAGTGGAGGAGAAGCATCCGGGAAGGCGCCGAACACCTCGAGTCTGTTCGCCGGGAGCAGGCGGAAGCCAAGCGCAAGGAGCGCACGCCAACCCAAGCACCCCACCCACCCGTCCCCTTCAACTACCGTCTGCCCCACCTGTGACAGAAACTGCAGGTCCCGCACTGGACTCATCAGTCACCCGAGAACTCATTTTGAGCGTGGAAGTTCCACCAACGAGGCCCGACCAGAGGGAGCAGCGAGGCTGACCAAATCAACAGCAGAGGAGAGGGGTAAAAAGTAATCAGAATGTGACATCACCAGGGAGCAGGTAAGTGATTGGTTGGTGAGTATTTCTCTTTTTTAAACTTTAACTCTGTAGTTTATAGTTACTAGGGTCTTTTCTGGTATAGCAGGGACTGTTGGTAGACTATACAAGCGCCTTAGTGATATCTTTAATTGGTGATAGTAAATTAATTTAAATTAATTAAAGGGAAGGTCATGCCAGGAGAGCCCAGCCCCGTGATATGCTCTTCTTGCTCTATGTGGGAATTCAGGGACACTGCCGGTGCCCCTGATGACCACGTGTGCCGGAGATGCATCTATCTGCAGCTACTAGCAGACCGCATTGAGGCGCTGGAGCTGCGGGTGGATGGGTTGTTGAGTATTCACGATGCTGAGAGGGTCGTGGATAACACGTTTAGTGAGTTGGTCACACCGCAGGGAAGGGCTGCACAGGAAGAAAGGAAATGGGTGACCACCAGGCGGAGCAATAGAAGCAGGCAGGTAGTGCAGGAGACCCCTGTGACCATTCCCCTCTCAAACAGGTATACCGCTTTGGATACTGTTGAGGGGGATGACTCACCAGGGGAAGGCAGCAGCAGCCAACTTCCTGGCACTGGGGGTGCTCCTGCTGCCCAGGAAGGGAGGAAAAAGAGTGGGAGAGCAATAGTGGTAGGGGATTCTATAGTAAGGGGAACAGATAGGCGTTTCTGTGGCCGTAGACGTGAATCCAGGATGGTTTGTTGCCTCTCTGGTGCCAGGGTCAAGGATGTCACTGAGCGGCTGCAGGGCATTCTGGAGGGGGAGGGTGAACAGCCAGAGGTCGTGGTCCACATTGGTACCAACGACATAGGTAAAAAGAGGGATGAGGTCCTGCAGCAAGAATTTAGGGAGCTAGGTGGAAGATTAAATAGCAGGACCTCAAAGGTTGTAATCTCTGGATTATTCCCGGTGCCACGTGCTAGTGAGTATAGGAATAGGAAGATAGAACAGATGAATGCGTGGCTAAAGGGATGGTGCAGGGGGGAGGGCTTTAGTTTCCTGGATCACTGGGTCTGCTTCTGGGAAAGGTGGGACTTGCACAAGTCGGACAGTTTACACCTGAACCAGAGGGGGACCAATATCCTTGCGGGGAGGTTTGCTAGCACTGTTGGGGGGTGTTTAAACTAACTTGGTAGGGGGATGGGACACAGAGTGGAGCTATAGTAGGGGGTGATTTACAGCCAAATACGGAGGAAAAAACAAGTCAGCTGGGAAGGCAGAGCAAATATGTGAAGGCAAAAGGGAATATGGCAGGGCTGGAAGGCATTTATTTTAATGCAAGGAGTCTTGCAAATAAGGTGGATGAACTGAAGTTGTTGTTGAACACATGGGAGTATGATATTGTTGCTATCACGGAGACATGGTTGAGGGAGGGTCAGGACTGGCAGCTCAATATTCCGGGGTATAGAATCTTCAGGCGAGACAGAGGGGGGTGTAAAAGGGGAGGGGGTGTTGCAATATTAATTAAGGAGTCAATTACTGCTGCAAGGAGGGACGATATATTAGCGGGTTCCTCTAATGAGGCCATATGGGTAGAACTTAAAAACAAAAAGGGGGCAAGCACTTTGCTGGGAGTGTACTATAGGCCCCCAAACAGTCAGGGGGAGATAGAGGAACAGATATGTAGGCAAATCTCAGAAGTGCGAAAATAATAGGGTAATAATAGTGGGGGATTTCAACTTCCCCAATATTAATTGGGATAGTCAGAGTGTGAAAGGCTTAGAGGGTGTAGAATTCTTAAAGTGCATCCAAGAGAGCTTTTTGAGCCAACATGTAGAAAGTCCTACAAGAGAGGGGGCGGTACTGGACCTAATTCTAGGGAATGTAGCCAGGCAAGTGGTGGAAGTGTCAGTAGGAGAGCATTTTGGCGACAGTGACCATAATTCGGTGAGATTTAAGGTGGTTATGGAAAAAGACAAAGACGGCCCGGAAATAAGGGTTCTAAATTGGGGGAAGGCCGATTTTAATATGATAAAGCAGGATCTGGCCAAAGTGGACTGGGAGCAGCTACTTATAGGAAAATCCACATCAAAACAGTGGGAGACTTTCAGAAGGGAAATAGAGAGAGTACAACGCCAACATGTTCCTGTAAAGGTCAAGGGTGGGACCAACAAGCAAAGGGAACCTTGGATGACAAGGGATATACAAAAATGCATTAGGAGAAAAAGGGGGGCTTTTGGCAGTTACAAAAGACTAAAGACGGAGGAAGCCCTAGAGGAGTATAAAAAGTGCAGGGGCATACTTAAAAAAGAAATTAGGAGGGCAAGGAGGGGCCATGAAATAACACTGGCGAGCAAAATAAAGGAAAATCCTAAGATGTTTTATAAGTGTATTAAGGGCAAGAGGATAACCAGGGAAAGGGTTGGGCCCATTAGGGACCAAAGTGGCAATCTGTGTATAGAGCCAGATGATGTAGGCGGGGTTTTAAATGAATTTTTTGCATCTGTGTTCACTATGGAGAAAGACGATGTAGACATAGAAATCGGGCAAGGGGACTGTGACATACTTGAACATATTAGCATTGAGACGGAGGAGGTACTAGCGGTTTTAGCAGGCCAAAAAGTGGATAAATCCCCAGGCCCGGACGAGATGTATCCCAGGCTGTTGTGTGAGGCAAAGGAGGAGATTGCAGGGGCTCTGACACAAATTTTCAGAACCTCTCTGGCCACAGGGGATGTACCAAAGGACTGGAGAACAGCTAACGTAGTACCATTATTCAAGAAGGGTAGCAGGGATAAACCAGGGAATTACAGGCCAGTGAGCCCAACATCTGTGGTAGGGAAATTATTGGAAAAAATTCTGAGGGACAAAATTAGTCACCACTTGGAGAGGCAAGGATTAATCGGGGATAGTCAGCATGGCTTTGTCAAGGGTAAATCATGTCTGACCAATCTGATTAAATTTTTCGAGGGGGTGACTAGGTGTGTGGATGAGGGAAATGCTGTGGATGTGGTTTACATGGACTTCAGTAAAGCTTTTGACAAAGTCCCGCATAGGAGACTGGTCAAAAAGGTAAGAGCCCATGGGATCCAGGGTGCCTTGGCGCGTTGGATCCTAAACTGGCTGAGTGGCAGGAGGCAGAGGGTGATGGTCGAAGGTTGCTTTTGTGACTGGAAGCCTGTGTCCAGTGGGGTACCTCAGGGATCGGTGCTGGGTCCCTTGCTGTTTGTGATCTACATAAATGATTTGGATGAGAATGTAAAAGGTATGATCAGTAAGTTCGCAGATGACACGAAAATTGGTGGGGTGGTAAATTGCGAGGAGGAAAGCCTCAGGCTACAGGACGATATAAACGGGTTGGTCAGATGGGCGGAAAAGTGGCAAATGGAATTTAACCCTGAAAAGTGTGAGGTGATGCATTTTGGACGGACAAATAAGGCAAGGGAATACACAATGAGTGGTAGGACCCTAGGAAGTACAGAGGGTCAGAGGGACCTTGGTGCACATGTACATAGATCCCTGAAGGCAGCGGAACAGGTAGATAAGGTGGTTAAAAAGGCATATGGGATACTTGCCTTCATTAGCCGAGGCATAGAATATAAGAGCAGGGAGGTTATGATGGAGCTGTACAAAACGCTGGTGAGGCCACAGCTGGAGTACTGTGTGCAGTTCTGGTCGCCTCACTATAGATAGGATGTGATTGCTTTGGAGAGGGTGCAGAGAAGATTCACCAGGATGTTACCTGGGATGGAGCGCCTCAGCTATGAAGAAAGGCTAAACAGGCTGGGGTTGTTTTCCTTGGAGCAAAGAAGGCTGAGGGGGGACCTGATTGAGGTGTACAAAATGATGAGGGGCATCGATAGGGTGGATAAAGAGGAACTTTTCCCCTTAGTAGGGGGGTCAATAACAAGGGGGCATAGATTCAGGGTAAGGGGCAGGAGATTTAGAGGGGATTTGAGGAGGAACTTTTTCACCCAGTGGGTGGTTGGAATCTGGAACTCACTGCCTGAAAGGGTGGTAGAGGCAGGAACCCTCACAACATTCAAGAAGCATTTGGATGAGCACTTGAAATGCCATTGCATACAAGGCTATGGACCAAATGCTGGAAAATGGAATTAGACTGGACAGGGATTGATGGACGGCGCAGACACGATGGGCCGAAGGGCCTCTTTCTGTGCTGTAAAACTCTATGACTCTATGACTCTATCCTCGATTCCCGAGGGACTGCCGAAGAAGAACAACCTCACAGGCGAGTGCGCGGCCACGCGGGAAGCGTTGTTCCCAATGTACGGTGCTTTAACTGTAATGCACTGCTTTAGGTCCGCTGCACCCAGACACTTCAACAGCACCGTTCCTGCAGGGACGGAAATTATACAACTGCAGCTGCGGGGAAATTACTTGGTGGATGTGGTTTTGAGAAATCGCTCTGGTTTCCTGTCTCTGCGGGGGGAAAGGAGGGGGAGGGAGAGAGGAGAAGAGAAAGGAGAAGACTCATTTCTTGACAAAACATTCGGAGCCAATCTCCTTAATCGTATCTGCTCAATGGAAGGCAAAAAAAACACATTCGTTCATTCTGCAGGACGATGAGTTTTAGGGTTGAAAGCGTGAGCTATTGTATTAGCATTAAATGTGACTGCGACGAGAACAAGGGGCTGCATCACCGCGCCAGGATGCAATGACACGCCGACTGCATAACGTCATCGCTGCGTTACCGATTCTATCCGCCACCACAGCTTTTGATATTAATCTCGGCTACACAAATCCTAACACGTAAAGCCACCATAGCAGACACTGCGCCTGCAGCACTCAGTGCGGATTTTGGATCAGACTGTCCCAGTAAAAGCCTGCCCGAATATAGTGACAATGAGCTTCTCCAGCATTTGGCCAAAGGCCAGGACACCAAGCAGTGCCTTGTTGAGGTGCCACTCTTGGTACTGCTCCAATACACTGCCACACTGAAGGATGGGCTGCATCCACAATTCCTACACGGTGAGCCCGCAATTTTATACTTAGGACAATCGACCTCAGCCTAGTTAAGGCTCATCCTTGTCTTCAAATCCCTCCATGGCCTCGCCCCTCCCTATCTCTGTAATCTCCTAGAATCTCTCGTATCGAGCGCTCTACTCGGAGCTCCGGCACAGCAAGAGAGCCCCAGGTGGGCAGAGGAAACGCTTCAAGGACACCCTCAAAGCCTCCTTGAAAAAGTGCAACATCCCCATCGATACCTGGGAATCCCTGGCCCAAGACCGCACAAAGTGAAGGAGAAGCATCCGGGAAGGCGCCGAACATCCCGGGAGCAAGCGGAAGCCAAGCGCAGGCAGCGCAAGGCGCGCACGTCAACCCAAGCATCCCACCCACCCCTTCAACCACCGTCTGCCCCGTCTGTGACAGAGACTGTAGGTCCCGCATTGGACTCATCAGTCACCTGCAAACTCATTTTTAATGTGGAAGCAAGCCATCCTCGGTTCCGAGGGACTGCCTAAGAAGAAGAAAATCTCCTAGAGCCCCGCAACCCTCTGAGATATCTGCGCTCCTCCAATTCTGGCCTCTTGAGCATCCCTGATTATAAATCACTCAACCTTTGGTGGCCGTGCCTTCTGTTGCCTCGGCCCTAAGCTCTGGAATTCCCTCCCTAAACCTCTCTACCTCTCTTTCTTCCTTTAAGATGCTCCTTAAAACCTACCTCTTTGAGAAAGCTCTGGCCTAATATCACATGTGGCTCGGTGTCAAATTTTGTTTGATAACGCTCCTGTGAAGCACCTTCGGACCTTTTACTATGTTAAAGGCGCTATATCAATACAACTTGTTGTTATTGTTGTTGTAAGGCGGGACACTTACCCCACTCGAAAAAAAACACATAGGAAATGCGTAGGAAGATAGGAACAGGCGTGTGGGCCGTACGGCCTACTCCTGCTTCTTATGTTCTTAAAAAGAAGCAACTCTGAAATGGCCTAGCAAGTCACTCAGCTGCATAAGGCGGCTCACCACCACCTTCTCGAGGGCAATTGGGGAGGGGCAATAAATGCTGGCCTTGCCAGCGACGCCCACATCCCGTGAATGAATAAAGTAAAGTAGGCCATGCAGCCCCTCAAGCCTGTTCTACCATTCAATTAGATCATTGTTATCTGCACCTCCACTCCATTTACCTGCCATTGCTCCATATCCCCGATACCATTACTCAATTAAAATCTATGGATCTCAGTCTTGAAAGCTCCAATTGTCCCCCCAGCATCCACAGCCTTTTGGGGGGGGGGGGGGGGGGGGGGAGAGTTCCAGATTTCCACTCCACTTTGTAGCGCTGATGGTTCTATTTAAACTGGAGGGCCAACATGTTTCCATAGAACCTCATCATCCATTCCATGTAGACTGGGTTAGTCCTGCTCCGTAATAGTATTCCCTAGTTTACTCTCACCAGGAGGGGGGGAAAAAAAAAAGAGAACAGTGCTGAATCCCAACTGTCCTGCAAGCAGACAGCCCATGAGCACAGGGACAGAAAGACACGGTGTTGATCAGTCCTGCTGATGGCCGCCTTATGCAAACTGTTCTTGCCATGGAGGGAGTGCAGCGAAGATTCACCAGACCAATACCTGGGATGGCAGGAATGACGTATGAGGAGAGATTGGGTCGATTGGGCTTATACTCGCTGGAGTTTAGAAGAATGAGAGGGGATCTCATTGAAACTTATAAAATTCTAACAGGACTAGACAGACTAGATGCAGGAAGGCTGTTCCCGATGGCG
Organism: Somniosus microcephalus; assembly: GCF_052327205.1. Lineage (NCBI taxonomy): Eukaryota > Metazoa > Chordata > Chondrichthyes > Squaliformes > Somniosidae > Somniosus > Somniosus microcephalus. The sequence continues at coordinate 17,783,744 of NC_140989.1, forward strand.
GAGGAGTCCAGAACCAGGGGTCACAGTCTAAAGATAAGGGGTAAGCCATTTAGGACAGAGATGGGGAGGAATTTCTTCACCCAGAGAGTGGTGAACCTGTGGAATTCTCTACCACAGAAGGCAGTTGAGGCCAATTCGTTAAATATATTCAAGAAGGAGTTAGATATATTTCTTAAGGCTAAGGGGATCAAGGGATATGGGGAGAAGGCAGGGACTGGGTACTGAGTTTGGATGATCAGCCATGATCTCATTGAATGGTGGAGCAGGCTCGAGGGGCCGAATGGCCTACTCCTGCTCCTATCTTCTATGTTTCTATGTTTCTAAGTGGAAAGGGAACTGAACTACAAATGGCACTCGGCCCATAGGAATAGCACTGCTTTAAGGAGGGTAAAAGCAGGCTGTTTCCCCTGGCTGGAGAGTCTAGAACTAGGGGTCATGGGGGGAAAATTGAGTTGCGCCCCGAAAAAATTAGCGCCCCCGCAGCCGAAATTCACCGGTAGCGGCCCAAGCGGGAAGCTACTGGAAGCGCCCTGCCTCCCTCTTGGTCGCTGCGAGTGAATATTGTGGCGCTACGTGCCACAGCGCCACGCTCTGCGGCACGTCGCGCCGTGGTGCTGCAGGCCTTCCTCCCCTTCTTAAAGTGCTAACGGGAGGCGCAAAGCAACCGAATTTTTAGGCCATAGTCTCAGGATGAGCGGTCGGCCATTTAAGACTGAGATGAGGAGGAATTTCTTCACTCAGCGGGCGGTGAATCTTTGGAATTCTCTGCCCCAGAGGGCTGTGGATGCTCAGTAGTTGAGTATATTCAAGGCTGAGATCGATAGAATTTTGAACTCTAGGGGAATCAAGGGGACAGGAATCTTGTCATTCATGTGGAAATGACTTATGAAATAATACTGGGCGGCCTGCTGGTGGCGCTGTCCAGGGAGAGTATAAATACTCGGGCATGGGCCCAGCTTGCTCAGGACATTCTTTAACAGGAACTAGTAAAGGACACAACTAGACCTCCATGTTGAAAAACAGTTGATTAAAGCTTTGTTTAACGCTTAGACCAAGTGCCTAGTAGTTTTCTTATGTCACAAGGGATATGGAGATGGGACGGGAAAGTGGAGTCGAGGTCGAAGATCCGCCACGATCTTACTGAATGGTGGAGCAGGCTTGAGGGGCCGAATGGCCTACTCCTGCTCCAAATTCTTATGTTCTTAAAAATAGGAAACAAAAAAAACCTAGAAATCTGTATTAGAAAAACAGGAAATGCTGGAAATATACAGCACTTCAGTCAACAGCTCTGAAGAGAAGAGGCAGCTTGGCGAGTCCTGTTGGAAGACCCTTCGGAGGCTGATTGAACTGCTGGGCAGCTCCGGCACTTTGTGTTCGTGTGTTACTGAAGGAGAGCTCGTGGGAATTTTTCTCATTCAAAATGCAGTCTTCGCTGCTCGAGCCTGTTTGGAACTAAATTTAGATCCCACTCAAAAGCTGGCCACAAATATTGCTGCCACGTGGAATTTCTTTGTACAGATGCTGCTCACTGCTCTCAGGTACAGACCTCTGGGAAACGAAGCTCACTGAAGCCCTGGTCAAAAAAAACAACTGTCCAAATAGTTCAATGTCTTAAAGTCTCCACTTTCTTTTCCCCCCTCCCACCCCCCCCCCCCCCTAATAAAAACAAGCCCAACTACCTCTTGATCTCTTCTCGGAAAATCCTCAGGAGTCTCCTTTGTAGCTTGCTCTTCAGGATTACGTGACCGGAACTAAACACAGTTCAACGACTCTGGGCAATCCCTTACAGAGCAACAATGCAACATCTTTCAACTCATGACTAGACGGCCAAAGGGCAGAATGGAAACAACGGTCTCGAAATTCAAGAGGAAAACTGCATCGTTTTGTTTCTTGGCCAAAGAAGTGATTGGGGAGTATCAAGAGATCGAATCGTACAATTTTACTGCACAGGAGGAGGCCATTCTGCCCACCCTGCCTGTGCTGGCTCTCTGTACGAGCTATCCAAGTTAATCCCATGCCATTGTCCTTTTTCCATAACCTATTAAATTCTTCTTTCTCAACGATTTCCCTTTCTAAAGCGGTTATGGACTCTGCTTCCATCAGTGTTTCTGGAAGGGCATTCCATCTCTCAGCAACCCTCTGAATAATGAAAACGAATTCTCCTTAAATCTTGCTCATCATTCTCAAATCTATACCCGCTCACCAACTGATGGAAATAGTTTTCCGCTATTTACCGTAGCAACACCCTTATCGGGCCTTCTCAAACTTCCCTGTTTTAGTGAAAGGAGCCCCAGTTTCTGTAGACTCTCTCCATAACTAAAACCTCTCATCCTTGCGATCATCTCCTGTACCCTCTCCATGGCCCCGACATCCTTCGTTAACTAGGATGCCCAAAACTGGACGCAATGTTCTAACTGCGGCCAAAGCACAGATTCCTGTAGGCTTTGCATTACTTCTTCATGGCCCTGTTTATATAACCTTGGATTTCAGACCTTTTTTTAAAAAAAAAGCAGCTTTACTAACTTGTCCTCCCACTTTAAAAAAATGTCCATTTGAGCCCCCAAGTCTCTCTGCTCTTCAACTCCTTTTAACGCTTTACCATTTAGTTTATATTTCCATTCTCTATTCTTCCTCCCAAAATGTATCGCCTGGCATTTCTTCAAAACAAATTTCATCTGACCTCTGTCCAATCTATTCACTCATCCAAAGTCACTTGTAACCTTCTTCTGTTAACTACACCCCCTATTTTTGTGTCACCTGCAAATGTTAATATTGCACCCTCTGTAGCTGAGTCCAAATAGGATGGGATGGGAAAGGATAGGGTAGGGAAGACTAGGATAGGATAGGGAAGTCTGGGATAGGGTAGCATGGGACAGGGTAGCATGGGACAGGGTAGGCTGGGATAGGTTAGGGTAGGATGGGATGGGATGGGTTGGGATAGGATAGCGCTGTACTGGTTTTGCTTCACAATCATGCCCTCCCAATAATTCCAATGTTCTCCCCTCAAAAGCTCCCGACTGTCTGTAAACCCCAAGTCCATTCAAAACTTGAACATATGCTTCCATATCTGCAAGGCTTTTCCAACACCCTCACGTACTCTTGGACAGGGTGCGAGGAAAAAACTTCCAAAATCATCCTGCACCGTCTCCCCCCTGAACCCCGTCATCCAGAGTTTCCCCAATTTGAAACAGATGATGGCATCGATCTGATCTAATGGAGCTCCACGCACATTCTCGTACTAAAGACGGCCTTGCTTCAAATCTAACAGAGACGTGTGCTGCTGCTGGTGGTGGTGGGAATAGAGGAAATAAAACCCAAACCGAACATTGGTATTCTCACATCTGTATGTGTGATGTTTCCATGGTGACTGTGCTGTGTATCAAGTTATAAAACACTACCAGTCCAGCCTGTTGGGATCAGAAAACCATTATGACTGAATGTTTTCCTTCTGCCTGTGTGCCAACGGAAAAACCCAGCATTTCTTCATGGAGGTTGTGTTTTCTTGAAGAAGCTCTCTGCTGGATGAACCCGACGTGGTGGCAGCACTCCAGAACATGGCCTTTGACGCACGTTGACCCCCAACGTGTCCGGGTCATCATCTTTCGCGGAGGCTGCTACTACCCTACGAGCATGGACATCAAGAAACACTCCGGAACATGCTTGGAGCCCTTCTCCTTCTAGTTAAAGACCTTTACTGCAACTTACTCCAGAGGCTTGAGCGCATAAAGCTAGGCTGACAGTCCCAGTGCAGTGCTGAGGGAGCGCTGCACTGTCGGAGGTGCCGTCTTTCAGATGAGACGTTAAACTGAGGCCCCGTCTGCTCTCTCAGGTGGACGTAAAAGATCCCACGGCCACTATTTCGAAGAAGAGCAGGGGAGTTCTCCCTGGTGTCCTGGGAAATATTTATCCCTCAATCAACATAACAAAAACAGATTATCTGGTCATTATCACACTGCTGTTTGTGGGAGCTTGCAGTGCGCAAATTGGCTGACGCATTTCCTACATTACAACAGTGACTACACTTCAAATAGTACTTCATTGGCTGTAAAGCGCTTTGAGACGTCCGGTGGTCATGAAAGGCGCTATAGAAATGCAAGACTTTCTTCTTTCTACAGCTGTCCCCTCGGCATCCCGAATGAAAAATTCACTTGGCAGTCCAAGCTCCAATCCGCCTCACTTTCCTGTGTCGATGTTGCACGCTGACACTACACATTGGGAGACGACTGCCAGTCTTGCCCAACTCGCCACCCTCCGTAATTGGACTATCTGGCGGGGTTTTTCCATTTTGGACAAGTGTCGTTGAGGGGAGACCTTACTGAGGTATATAAAATTATGAGGGGCCTAGATAAAGTGGATAGAAAGGACCTATTTCCCTTAGCAGAAGGGGTCAACAACCAGGGGGCACAGATTTAAAGTAATTGGTGGAAGGTTTAGAGGGGATTTGAGGGGAAATTTCTTCACCCAGAGGGTTGTGGGGGTCTGGAACTCACTGCCGTAAAGGGTGGTAGAGGCAGGAACCCTAACCACATTTAAAAAGTACTTGGATGTGCACTTGGGATGCTGTAACCTGCAGGGCTACGGACCAAGAGCTGGGAAGTGGGATTAGGCTGGATAGCTCTTTGTTGGCCGGCGCGGACACGTTGGGCCAAAATGGCCTCCTTCTGTGCTGTAACTTTCTATGATTCTATGATTACAAAGTGTTCACAGCCTAGAAACAGGCCACTTGGCCCATCAGGTCCAGGCCGGTGTTTATGAGCAGCATTGCCCTTGTACCAGTGGCTCATTCAACCAAAGCACAAGGTGGAAAACTTCTCGTACGCACAGACCTCCTCTAGGTGCTGCTCACAGTGCAGGTGGAGATATCTATACATATTGGAATTCTGTATCAGTAAGGTCAGAGTCAATACGCAATTCCCACCCCCTGCCCCCCACCCCCCTCACCCAACTGGGCCATTTTTCCCAACATCCCAATCCATTCCCCTCCAGAGACACAAACACCTGATACCACAGACACTGAGATCCACCAACCTTTGGTTAACAAAAAGCTATCGATCTCAGATTTAAAATTAACAATTAATCTACCCTCAGTTGCCGTTTGCGGAAGAGAGTTCCAAACTTCTACCACCCTTTGTGTGTAGAAGTGTTTCCCAATTTCACTCCTGAAAGGTCTGGCTCTAATTTTTAGACTATGCCCCCTAGTCCTAGAATCCCCAACCAGCAGAAATAGTTTCTCTCCATCTACCCTATCTGTTCCTCTTAATATCCTGAAAACTTCAATCAAATTCTAAATTCCAGGGAATACAACCCTAATTCGTGTAATTCTCCTCGTAATTTAACCCTTGTAGTCCGAGAGAAAGAGAGCGAGCGCAAGTAGAATGTGCATTCTTGCAACATCTTTAATCCAACTGAGTGCACAAGCGAGTAGGCTCAGAAGATGAGAAAGGTTTCCAAATCTCTCATGAAATTTCCAACATGCCAACTATGAAGCCTGGTGTGCTAGAAAGAAAGGAAACAGAGAGCGGGCAGAGAGAGAGAGAAGCAGAGAGGAGAGGCAGAGCGAGAAAGGTAGAGAGACAGAGTGGTAGAGAGCGATGCAGAGAAAGTGAGCGGGCAAAGCGAAAGAGGGCAGAGAGAGAGCAGAGTGAAAGAGAGAGAGCAGAGTGAAAGAGAGAGGCCAGAGAGAAAGAGAGCAAAGTGAAAGAGAGAGAGCAGAGTGAAAGAGAGAGAGCAGAGTGAAAGAGAGAGGGCAGAGTGAAAGAGAGAGAGCAGAGTGAAAGAGAGAGGCCAGAGAGAAAGAGAGCAAAGTGAAAGAGAGAGAGCAGAGTGAAAGAGAGAGAGCAGAGTGAAAGAGAGAGGGCAGAGTGAAAGAGAGAGGGCAGAGTGAAAGAGAGAGCAGAGTGAAAGAGAGAGAGCAGAGTGAAAGAGAGAGAGCAGAGTGAAAGAGAGAGAGCAGAGTGAAAGAGAGCAGAGTGAAAGAGAGAGAGCAGAGTGAGAGAGTGCAGAGTGAAAGAGAGAGAGCAGAGTGAGAGAGAGAGAGCAGAGTGAAAGAGAGAGAGCAGAGTGAAAGAGAGAGAGCAGAGTGAAAGAGAGAGAGCAGAGTGAAAGAGAGAGAGCAGAGTGAAAGAGAGAGAGCAGAGTGAGAGAGAGAGAGCAGAGTGAGAGAGAGAGAGCAGAGTGAGAGAGAGAGAGCAGAGTGAGAGAGAGAGAGCAGAGTGAAAGAGAGAGAGCAGAGTGAGAGAGAGAGAGCAGAGTGAGAGAGAGAGAGCAGAGTGAGAGAGAGAGAGCAGAGTGAAAGAGAGAGAGCAGAGTGAAAGAGAGAGAGCAGAGTGAAAGAGAGAGAGCAGAGTGAAAGAGAGAGAGCAGAGTGAAAGAGAGAGAGCAGAGTGAAAGAGAGAGAGCAGAGTGAAAGAGAGAGAGCAGAGTGAGAGAGAGAGAGCAGAGTGAGAGAGAGAGAGCAGAGTGAAAGAGAGAGAGCAGAGTGAGAGAGAGAGAGCAGAGTGAGAGAGAGAGAGCAGAGTGAGAGAGAGAGAGCAGAGTGAGAGAGAGAGAGCAGAGTGAAAGAGAGAGAGCAGAGTGAAAGAGAGAGAGCAGAGTGAAAGAGAGAGAGCAGAGTGAAAGAGAGAGCAGAGTGAAAGAGAGAGAGCAGAGTGAAAGAGAGAGAGCAGAGTGAAAGTGAGAGGGCAGAGTGAAAGAGAGAGAGCAGAGTGAAAGAGAGAGAGCAGAGTGAAAGAGAGAGAGCAGAGTGAAAGAGAGAGAGCAGAGTGAAAGAGAGAGAGCAGAGTGAAAGAGAGAGAGCAGAGTGAAAGAGAGAGAGCAGAGTGAGAGAGAGAGAGCAGAGTGAGAGAGAGAGAGCAGAGTGAAAGAGAGAGAGCAGAGTGAAAGAGAGAGGGCAGAGTGAAAGAGAGCAGAGTGAAAGAGAGAGAGCAGAGTGAAAGAGAGAGAGCAGAGTGAAAGAGAGAGAGCAGAGTGAAAGAGAGAGAGCAGAGTGAAAGAGAGAGAGCAGAGTGAAAGAGAGAGAGCAGAGTGAAAGAGAGAGAGCAGAGTGAAAGAGAGAGAGCAGAGTGAAAGAGAGAGAGCAGAGTGAAAGAGAGAGAGCAGAGTGAAAGAGAGAGAGCAGAGTGAAAGAAAGAGAGCAGAGTGAAAGAAAGAGAGCAGAGTGAAAGAGGGCAGAGTGAAAGAGAGAGAGCAGAGTGAAAGAGAGAGAGCAGAGTGAAAGAGAGAGAGCAGAGTGAAAGAGAGAGAGCAGAGTGAAAGAGAGAGAGCAGAGTGAAAGAGAGAGAGCAGAGTGAGAGAGAGAGCAGAGTGAAAGAGAGCAGAGTGAAAGAGAGCAGAGTGAAAGAGAGCAGAGTGAAAGAGAGCAGAGTGAAAGAGAGAGAGCAGAGTGAGAGAGAGAGAGCAGAGTGAAAGAGAGAGAACAGAGTGAGAGAGAGAGGGAAGAGTGAAAGAGAGCAGAGTGAAAGAGAGAGAGCAGAGTGAAAGAGAGAGAGCAGAGTGAAAGAGAGAGAGCAGAGTGAGAGAGAGAGAGCAGAGTGAAAGAGAGCAGAGTGAAAGAGAGAGAGCAGAGTGAAAGAGAGAGGGCAGAGTGAAAGAGAGCAGAGTGAAAGAGAGAGAGCAGAGTGAAAGAGAGAGAGCAGAGTGAAAGAGAGAGAGCAGAGTGAAAGAGAGAGAGCAGAGTGAAAGAGAGAGAGCAGAGTGAAAGAGAGAGAGCAGAGTGAAAGAGAGAGAGCAGAGTGAAAGAGAGAGAGCAGAGTGAAAGAGAGAGAGCAGAGTGAAAGAGAGAGAGCAGAGTGAAAGAAAGAGAGCAGAGTGAAAGAAAGAGAGCAGAGTGAAAGAGGGCAGAGTGAAAGAGAGAGAGCAGAGTGAAAGAGAGAGAGCAGAGTGAAAGAGAGAGAGCAGAGTGAAAGAGAGAGAGCAGAGTGAAAGAGAGAGAGCAGAGTGAAAGAGAGAGAGCAGAGTGAAAGAGAGAGAGCAGAGTGAAAGAGAGCAGAGTGAAAGAGAGCAGAGTGAAAGAGAGCAGAGTGAAAGAGAGCAGAGTGAAAGAGAGCAGAGTGAAAGAGAGAGAGCAGAGTGAGAGAGAGAGAGCAGAGTGAAAGAGAGAGAGCAGAGTGAAAGAGAGAGAGCAGAGTGAAAGAGAGAGAGCAGAGTGAAAGAGAGAGAGCAGAGTGAAAGAGAGAGAGCAGAGTGAAAGAGAGCAGAGTGAAAGAGAGCAGAGTGAAAGAGAGCAGAGTGAAAGAGAGCAGAGTGAAAGAGAGAGAGCAGAGTGAGAGAGAGAGAGCAGAGTGAAAGAGAGAGAACAGAGTGAGAGAGAGAGGGAAGAGTGAAAGAGAGCAGAGTGAAAGAGAGAGAGCAGAGTGAAAGAGAGAGAGCAGAGTGAAAGAGAGAGAGCAGAGTGAGAGAGAGAGAGCAGAGTGAGAGAGAGAGAGCAGAGTGAAAGAGAGAGAGCAGAGTGAGAGAGAGCAGAGTGAAAGAGAGCAGAGTGAAAGAGAGAGAGCAGAGTGAAAGAGAGAGAGCAGAGTGAAAGAGAGAGAGCAGAGTGAAAGAGAGAGAGCAGAGTGAAAGAGAGAGAGCAGAGTGAAAGAGAGAGAGCAGAGTGAGAGAGAGAGAGCAGAGTGAAAGAGAGAGAGCAGAGTGAAAGAGAGAGCAGAGTGAAAGAGAGAGAGCAGAGTGAAAGAGAGAGAGCAGAGTGAAAGAGAGAGAGCAGAGTGAGAGAGAGAGCAGAGTGAGAGAGAGGGCAGAGTGAAAGAGAGCAGAGTGAAAGAGAGAGAGCAGAGTGAGAGAGAGAGAGCAGAGTGAAAGAGAGAGAGCAGAGTGAAAGAGAGAGAGCAGAGTGAAAGAGAGAGAGCAGAGTGGGAGAGAACAGAGTGAGAGAGAGAGAGCAGAGTGAGAGAGAGAGCAGAGTGAAAGAGAGAGAGCAGAGTGAAAGAGAGAGAGCAGAGTGAAAGAGAGAGAGCAGAGTGAAAGAGAGAGAGCAGAGTGAGAGAGAGAGAGCAGAGTGAAAGAGAGAGAGCAGAGTGAAAGAGAGAGAGCAGAGTGAAAGAGAGCAGAGTTAAAGAGAGAGAGCAGAGTGAAAGAGAGAGAGCAGAGTGAAAGAGAGAGAGCAGAGTGAAAGAGAGCAGAGTGAAAGAGAGAGAGCAGAGTGAAAGAGAGAGGCCAGAGAGAAAGAGAGAGAGCAGAGTGAAAGAGAGAGAGCAGAGTGAAAGAGAGAGGCCAGAGAGAAAGAGGGCAGAAAGAAAGAGAGGGAAGAGAAGCAGAGAGGAGAGGCAGAGAGAGAAAAGCAGAGAGACAGAGCGGTAGAGGTAGAGAGAGATGTAGAGAAAGAGAAAGAGGGAAGCAGAGAGAGAGAGAGACACAGAGAGAGAGAGAGAGGGAAGTGAAGCAGAGAGAGAGAGTGTGGGAGAAAGAGGTTCAGAGAGAAAAAGAACTTTAAAAAGCCAGAGCATGAACAAGAGATCAGACTGAAATTTATAACAAGCGTTGTGTGTGTAGGTATTACAATGCTACGATAGCCAATGACAGAAATCCTCCTGATCCGGCAGGAATCCAATGATTTCTCCCCCTCCAACACTGACGTCTCTTACTTGATTCGCAAACGTTCACCACAGATAATTGATCAGAAACACAAGCCCTGTGGAATGATGGATACTTGGGAACAATCACGAGCCGCTAATCTCATCAAGAGCTTCCCAAACTAGGGGAGCAAACGCCAAGTGTACGTGAAGTGTCAGCAAGACAGCCACGAAATGAGACTGAAAATCTTTGAATGATTCACGTCTTTCACTACTAATAATACAGGGAGTGGGGAATCACCGCAGAGCCGGGCCTCGCTCTGGCCAATCTGTGGTGCTACCCCCGGCGAAGGATGAATGATTAATGATCGTGATGCAGTTGCTGTCACTTTCTTGAGTTACGGTCTGCAGACGAAACAGCAGCACAAGACTGCGCTACATAACAGCAGTCGGCATCTGTTACATAACACGCCTCATCGGTACAGAAAGGCTACAGGAAAAAAAGGTGGGGAGAGAGAGAATGAGAGAAAGAGAGAGGAAAAGAAAGCGAAAAGGTGGGGAGAGAGAATATGAGAAAGAGAAAGACAGACTTGCATTTCTATCGCGCCTTTCATGACCTAAGGATGTCCCAAAGCGCTTCACAGCCAATGAAGTACTTTTGAGGTGGAGTCACTGTAATGTAGTAAAGAGGTGGAGTGAGAAAGAAAGAGAGGAAGGAATCGAGAAAGAGCGAGAAAGAAAAAATGAATGAGAAAGAGAGAGAAGCAAAGAGATTTTCTTGTTACCCAAAAAAAAGCTATTTCCTGAAGCGAGTCAGTGGGCACACAGCGACAGCAGAGAGAGGTGCCTGTCTGGATTAGCAGACCGCACTGCCGGTCAGTGCACACTCCTTCTAACGAGGCCTGTGGCTGATAATCTCGCTAAACAACAGTCAGGGGAGGCGAAAGCGGAAGATGAGAGGACAGTTTATTTATTGAAGTGACAGCCGGAGAGAGCGTCACTGAAGCCGACCCACATTGCGCCTCAGTCCACAAGGCACAGCTTCACTGAGCGTACCCAGCGGTTGCGTAAGTTGCACTTGCGTCACAACTTTACCCGGGGCGGGGGGGGGGGGGGGTGGTGGGGGAAGAGTTGCATGTCAAGTGATGCCCTCCACTTGGCTCGCTGCAAGATTACTCAAATTATCTCAAGGGTCCGAGTGAGGGGGGTGAGCTTATACTTGGGACAATCGACCTCAACCTAGTTAAGGCTCATCCTTGTTTTCAAATCCCTCCCATCTCTGTAACCTCCTCCAGCGCTACCGCCCTCCACGATCTCTGCGCTCCTCTAATTCTGGTCTCTTGAGCATCACCGATTTTACTCGCTCCACCATTGGCGGCCGTGCCTTCAGCTGTCCAGGCCCCGAGCTCTGGAATTCCCTCCCTAAACCTCTCCGCCTCTCTCTCCTCCTTTAAGACGCTCCTTAAAACCCACCTCTTTGGCCAAGCTTTTGGTCATCTGTCCGAATATCTCCTTATGTGGCTCGCTGTCAATTTTTGTTTGATCACGCTCCTGTGAAGCGCCCTGGGATGTTTTACTACATTAAAGTCGCTATATAAAATGTAAGTTTTTGTTGTTCCATAGAGGATTTGATCTACTGGAGTCAGCTTATAGAACGGGAATTTTTTTTTTGTAGATATATAATTATTATTTAACGAGAGTAAAATGTATTCTCGTCTCTCCAGGAGGCAAGTGTTGTGGGGTTTTGCCCCCTAAATATCGAATCCATCCGAGTTGTCTCTTCCTACCCGTCTTTAAAATATATTTATTTGTTGTGGGTTCAAGTCCCACTCCAGAGACTTGAGCACAAAATCTAGGCGGACACTCCAGTGCAGTGCTGAGGGAGTGCCGCGCTGTCAGAGGTGCCGTTAAACCGAGGCCCTGTCTGCCCTCTCGGGTGGACGTGAAAGATCCTGTGGCACTATTTCAAAGAAAAGCAGACGTGTTATCCCCGGTGTCCTGGCCAATATTTATCCCTCATCCAGCACCTAAAAACTGATGATCTGGTCATAATGTTTGTGGGAGCTTGCTGTGCGCAAACTGGCTGCCACGTTTCCTGAATTACAAGTGACTACACTGCAGAAAGTGTTTCATTGGCTGTAAAGTGCTTTGGGATGACCTGAGGTCATGAAAGGCACAGCATAAAATGCAAGCCTTTCTTTTTCCTTTTTATATCAGTGTAAGTGTGACCCTATCGTGCAGGTCACGCCATGACTGGGAATCCGAGTTAGGTCACAGGAGGGCGGGGACCTTGCAGCTGCTGCTTTATCAGCTTGCCCACATTTTTAAAGCGTCGCCCTTGCAGAACAGCTGTGTTTAAAAAAAGGTCAGAAGCAAAAGGAGGCCCTTTTTTTTTTTTTAAATTCAACAGACTAATTTGCTGATATCAGCGAAAATATACTGCCCGAAGTGCCTTTCCTTAAAGGGTATTCGAACTGGCTTTAGAAAGATTGAAGGAAAGAACCTGCATTTATATCACAACCTCAGGACGCCCCCCCCAAAGCACTTTACAGCTAATTAAGTACTTTTTGAAGTGTGGTCACTGTAGGGAAACGCGGCAGTCAATTTGCGCACAGCAAGCTCCCACAAACAGCAATGTGATCATGACCACATCATCTGTTTTATCGATGTTGGTTGAGGGATAAATATTGGCCAGGACACCAGGGAGAACTCCCCCCTGCTCTTCTTCGAAATAGTGCCGCGGGATCTTCTACATCCACCCAAGGGGGCAGACGGGGCCTCGGTTTAACATCTCACCCAAAAGACGGCACCTCCGACAGTGCAGCACTCCCTCAGCACTGCACTGGAGCGTCAGCCTAGATTATGTGCTCAAATCTCTGGAGCAGGACTTGAACCCATGACCTTTTGACACGGAGGCGAGAGTGTTACCCACTGAGCTGTGGCTGATTAAAGTTGACGTGGACTTGTGTCCATGCTATAGGCGTTGGATATGAATGAATGGTTGTCTTTGCTGGTTAACGGTCCGACAACACCTTAACTTTAAAATTCTCATCCTTGTTTTCAAATCACTCCGTGGCCTCACCCCTCCCTATTTCTGTAACTTCCTCCAGCCCCACAACCCTCCCGAGATCTCTGCGCTCCTCCAATTCTGGCCTTGTGCTCCACCAACGGACACCGGGAGAACTCCCCTGCTGTGCATCGAAATAGCGCCGTGGGATCTTTTATGTCTGCCTGAGAGAGCAGACGGGGACTCAGTTTAACGTCACATCCGACGGACGGCCCCTCCGACAGTGCAGTGCTCCCTCAGATGGCAATAAAGTCAACTGAAGTCACGTGTAGGCCAGGCCAGGTAGGATGGAAGGTTCCTCCCATGAAGAGCATTTGTGGACATGTTGGAATTTTAATGAGGTAACAGCAGCTTTCATGGTCAATTATTTCCTCATGTTAGCCGTAAAATTACCAGATTTATTGAATTCAATCTTGCAACTTGGCACAGTGGGATTTGAACTCAGAACATCTGGGGTGCTGATCCAGCATAAGAATCACTGAAATACAGTACCTCGAAGATGTCCGGCATTGGTCAAATAATACCCCAGCACCAATCAGCACTTTCAGGAAAGGGGAACCAGTGGAGGGAGGGGGGGGGGAAAGAGAGGATGTGTACAACAGCAGCAAAAACAATTTGCATTTATATAGCACCTTTAACACAGTAAAATGTTCCAAACCGCTTCACAGGGGCGTTATCAAACAACATTTGACACCGAGCCACATGACATATTAGGGCAGGTGTCCAAAATGCTTGGTCAAAGAGGTAGGTTTTAAGGAGCGTCTTCTAAAGGAGAAAAGAGGGGTAGAGAGGTGGAGAGGTTTAGGGAGGGAATTCTAGAGCTTAGGGCCCAGGCAGCTGAAGGCCCGGCCACCAATGGTGGAGCGATGAAAATCGAGGATGCTCAAGAGGCCAGAATTGGAGGAGCGCGGAGATCTCTACAGAAAAAAAGTGGGCACTGCAGTAAGTCCAGAAGCCGAACCAACCCAAGATTGGAGACTACAATACAGCAAACCTCAAGCCATTCTCCTCACTCCTGGGGCCTTTGCTTAACATTCGTAACTTCTCATCTATTGGACTCACCTTTATCAGTGGGAGTGGGCCTTTGGCATAGCGGTAGCATCCCCGCCGCTGGGCCAGAAGGCATAGGGTTTCGAACCCCGCTCCAGACAGTCCCGGCAAGTGGAGTCGGAGCTCCGGCTCTAAATTCTGGGTTGACATCCAGCGGGATACTTGCGCCCGTGGGTGTGGGTGGCCCCCCCGGTTGGCCCCCCCCCCCGCCCTCGTACGGGTTGTGGGAGCCCGTAAAACCCTCCCACCATAGGACTAACCACCCTAATGGCTGGTACGAAGATGGTTACGGTCACGGAAGGAGCGTTAATCGCAGCCAGAAATCCTTTCACCACTTCATACAGTTCCCCAAAAGGGAACAGTATGAAGACACATACGACGACGACCTTTATCAGTCTGTCTGGTCTGTGGAGTGTAATTGTAAACAGCTCTCTTTAAATATCACTACGCATAAGAACCAGGATAACCATTCCCCATGATTAATTTTTTTGGGGGTGACTGCACCAGATCTTTTTTTTTTATGGTCAGGACCACGATTATCTGGATTGTTATCACATTGCTGTTTGTGAGAGCTTGCTGTGCGCAAATTGGCTGCCGAGTTTCCTACATTACAACAGCGACTACACTTCAAAAAAATACCCCTTGGCTGTAAAGAGCTTCGGGACGTCCTGAGGTCGTGAAAGTCGCAATAGAATTGCAAGTCTTTCTTTCTATTCTTTCACGAGTCCTCGGGTCCTCCTAATTCTGTGAGTTAAAACGCTGTCAGACCATGTGACTTGGGCTATAATCTGCCAATCAGGTTTAATAAAAGTTGCAATTAACTAGCAGCTCAAGATCAGTACAACAGATTTAATTAACTTGCAGGGTTTAATTCATAGCTCCTCGGCTCGCAAAAATAATGAAAAGGTGCTAAACTTGGCTAAGTTTCCGAACACTGAATGTCCACCAGCACCCACAGCACCAAATTTAGACACGAGATTGAATCTGCCCCAGACTTCAAATGTTCACTTCCACTGCACCCAGACTGCAGAATACTCTGGAGGGGAAAGTTCCCACCTTCAAGCCCAGTCACAGTCAACTCCTGGGACTGTCCCCTGCCATGAGAAACTCCAACTTTAAGTCACTTCTGAAAAAGCTCAGTGGGCGGCACTCTCGCATCTCAAGTCAGAAGATTGCGGGTTTAAATCCCACTCCACATCACCTGAGCACCTAATCTAGGCTGGCACTCTAGTGACAGTACCGAGGGAGCGCTGCACTGCCGGAGGTCATAGAGTCGTAGGCCTAGAAATTCGGTGGGCTGTGCCACCAGTTAGCGCCCAAAGAGGGCACTTAGTGGGTTTAGCGCCACTGGCCACGCCTCCCGTGAAATTTAGCGGGGCGCTAATGGCGGCGCCAGCCGTTAGCGCTGCGCCGCCACCGATGACGTCATCAGTGTGCGCAGTGCCCCGCTACCGCCCCGATCATGAAATTTGGTAGCGCCCCCTGCTGTAATGCCGGTCGCAATTTGCGACCGGTTCAGGGGGGCCTACCTGCGGCGGTAGAGGCGCCGAGGTGCGGGGCGAACATTTTTTTTGCTGGCCACCTGCCAGCACCTCTCCGCACCCCCCCCCCCGCGTTGTGCCGGCTGTCTCCCAAGAGCCCGGCACTTCTCCTCGGTGCCGGGCTCTTTTGCCGGCACTCGCGATCTTAGATCGTGCTGCAGCAGGCCCCTCCCCTTTAAGAAGGGGAGGAAAGCCTGCAGTACCGCAGCGCGCTGTGCCACAGCGTGTGGTGCTGCGGCACGTTGCGCTGCGAACGTCAGTTGCAGCGCCCCAAGACGGATGCGGGGCGCCTCGAGTAGCGCCACGCTTCTGTTTGGGGCGCTCAAACTGAATTTCCGGCGGGCGCTCGCGACTCCTTCCAGGGCGGTACTCCCGGCGCTCTGGCGAGAGGCGCCACCGAATTTCTAGGCCGTAGAGTCATAATGGCACAGAAGGAGGCCATTCGGCCCATCAAGTCCATGCCGGTTCTCTGCAGAGGAATCCAGTCAGTCCCATTCCCCCGCTCTATCCCCGTAGCCCTGCAAGTTTATTTCCCTCAAGTGCCTATTCCAGTCTCCCCTTGAAAACATTGAGTGTCTCCGCTTCCTCCACTTCCGTCGGCAGCGAGTTCCAGGTCCTCACCACTCGCTGCCTAAAAAAGTTTTTCCTCTCATCCCCCCTGTATCTCTTGCCCAAAACCTTAAATCTGTGTCCCCTAGTCCTTGTACCGTCAACTAGTGGGAACAGCCTTTCCCCGTCTAGCCTATCCAAACCCGTCATAATCTTGTACACCTCTATCAAATCACCCCTCAACCTCCTTTGCTCTAATGAAAACAAATCCAACTTCTCCAACCTGTCCTTGTAGCTAAGATCCCCCATCCCCGGAACCATTCTGGAAAATCTCCTCTGCACCCTCTCAAGGGCCTTCACATCATTCCTAACTTTCAGATGAGACGCCAAACTGAGGCCCCGTCTACCCTCTCAGGTGACATAAAAGATTCCATGCCACTATTTCAAAGAGTTCTCCCCGGTGTCCTAGCCAATATTTAACCCTCAACCAACCTCACTAAAACAAATTATCTGATCACTATCTGATTGTTGTTTGTGGGACCTTGCTGTGCGCAAATTGGCTGCTGCACTTCCTACATTACTGCAGTGCTGACTCTTTGAAAGTACTTTTAGGTCATGAAAGGCACTATATAAATACAAGTCTTTCTTCTTTGTCTGGCTTCAGCCTTACTCGCACTCTATTCTCGGATGTAACATTAGAGAAGGAAAGGAATGCATATCCATTTTATTTACATAGTTATGCGCCGTAGATAGGGGGGAAGCTTGAGGGGGGTGTAGACCATTCCAAGTAGTCAGGCTATGCCCAGTAAGCAAACTAAAGTAACTACCAAAATCCCAAGAACGGACGTTTTTAAAAATAGACACAGGATGGATCTCCCCCTCTGGTCACGACGAGATCAGGAACTGGAGCAGCAGTGGTAGAGGGCAAACTTGTCATCTAAAAAGACTGAAAGCCCAGTTGGCACAACTAACTGGCCATTCAGGCCACTTTGACACAGAGGACCAGCTGCTTATCCCAACCCCATGATCTTCGACTCAGCCGCACCTTGTAAAACAGACAAATGTACAACCACACAAATAACAGGAAAGAAAAGCCAAAACACATTCGGGGTCATTTTGCCTTTCTGCCATGGTGTAAAGCGGACGATGGCGGATCTTCCGCTTGTGAGTCGTCCCGCCCGATTTTCCTTTACACTCAGTGGAATCGGGCGGGGTGTTCAACGGCAGTGGGTCCGATACCGCCTGTTTATAACCATCGCCGGAAGTGAAAATGAGCCCCCCGTCCCTTTTTATCTTAATTACGGAAAGGGCCAAGGCTTGCCGTGCAGGACACCCCCCCCCCCCCCCAAGGGTGGAAAGAGTAAGAGGGAAGATCATTGGGGGACGCTGGGCTTGGGTTTTAAAAGCCTGTAACTTGCAGAAGGAAAGGGCAGTACGAGTGAGGCAAGGAGTTCAGCTTTGAGGCCCAGGAAAGAATGAATTAGACAAGTAGAGGTTGTGTTGAGCTAAGTACAAACTAATAGAACATTAAAATTGTAAGTTATTACCAAAATATACAAAGTCCCCCCCCCCGCCTTGAACTTTCCCACCTGCCAAAGAGCAAATTTCCTTATCAGCTATTAAATCTCTCCAGTCCAAACTTGCCTTCAGTACTTGAACCCCTTCCTTATATATTTTCTCTCTAAAGTGAGGCCACAAGATATCATTCCACTTGCTGCTTCTTTTTAAAAAAATCAAAAATTGGAAGCGCTATAAATAACCAACTATTCAGTCAATACCCATATCCTTCAAAAGTCTCAAATTCCTTTCGTTCTGGTTAATCTTCAGTCTTATTTTCACTGATTGGAGTCTGCTTTCTCAGCCTCTCTCAACATCATCAAGTGACCCACCTTCACTTGTAAGGTAGTCAGCTATTCATGAAATTGCAAGTCAATCACTCAGGGTCAATTCTGGCATCTTGAGGACTAGTGAACGCATCACCCACCGTTAACCACGCCCACAGGAAGAAGCTCAAGACATCTACATGTTATGGTTTTCTTTTAACTGCTCATTACGGAATACACTATGGGAAGCAGGAACGCTAAGATATTTTTTTATACTTCATGAATCCAAGGCCATCCACAATCACAGAGTAAAATGGGTGTTCCATTGTACTTGCAACGTCTCTCAGCTCACTAGGGTGTCAGCTATGGCTCAGTGGGGTAGCACTCTTGTCTCTGAGTCATGAAGGTTGTGGGTTCAAATCCCCCCACTCCATGAAACCGCTGTACAAAATCTAGGCCAACACTACGGTGCAGTGCTGAGGGAGTGCTGCACTGTCAGAGGTGCCGTCTTTCAGATGAGACGTTAAACCGAGGCCCTGTCTGCCCTCTCAGAAAGACGTAAAAGATCCCAGAGCACTATTTCGAAGAACGGCAGGGGCGTTCTCCCCGGTGTCCTGGCCAATCTTAATCCCTGAAGCAACATCACTAAAATACAGACTATCTGGTCCATTATATCTTGCCGTCTGGGGGAGTTACATTACAACAGTGACTATACTTCAAAAGTACTTAATTGGCTGTAAAGCACTTTCGGATGTCCAGGGGTAGTGAAAGGCGCCATATAAATGCAAGTCTTTCTTTCTCTTATTATATTGTTGTTGCTTATACTCCCCTACCTCCAAAGCTACTTATTATTACTGAGGTATGGGTCCATGAACACCTTCTGGTACCTTGCCCAAGTGTTCATTTAACAAGTGTGAGCTTAGACAGAGGGTGTCAGCAGAATGTTTGGACCATCATGACCCAGCTTGACCTGTCTTCATCCCATGTCTATGAAAAGTCCCCATCTTTCATGTGTGGGTGAAATCACAAAGCTACTTGCTTCTCTACAAATGGGATCTTGCTACCCAGTCAGCTGGGATACCCTCAGACCAATAAAAATCACTGGAGTGTAAAATATAAACAAGTGTCTATGGAGAATCACGTTCAGCATGGTTAAAGCTCAAAGCTACTGACTGAATAATGTTGTCAAAGCTTAATAAAGGGATTTTAAAAGTAAACTATAAACTGCTGCTGCTCAGTCTTGTTACCTTTGTCTTAAATGAGGCAAGGGAGGGGCATGAATAAGGGAAAGATTTTTGTCATGTCCTGCAAATTTGGGTATTTGCTAAATGTCAGTCCCAATTAGCCACCTTTCAAGACTACGTAAAGTACTGTGAACACAGATGCACTCACCCCGACCATGAAAGATGCGGATTTTTTTTTTCTAAGTTACGTACTTCCATATCACCAGGAACATGTGGGTAGATGGGGGAATCTCCCTCCCCATCTATCCACCCTTACCACTGGACTGCCGGGAAGATGTTTACCCAATGGAGTTGAAAGCCCAAAGAACATCGCAGCTGGAAACAAAATCTGCGCAATGTGGTCTTAGCAGATAAGTGAACTCATACATTTCTACACAGAAGCTTAGCATTATGCCTAAAAATAGCCTAATCTCAATGACAAAATATGACATCTTCTCCTATGACTAGGCTGACTGTATATTGTGACGCTTACAGGAATTTTTAGGAACAGGAAAGCCCCAGCGTCAAGTGCAACACCTCCAGCATTATTGACTGGTCCTACCTCCCACAGTTTCACCTCATTTCTCAGTCCCTTCTCTGTTCGAAAACACATCCAATTTCTTCTTGAATCCATTCACTGTCCTGTTTTGAACCCCTACCCCCGCCAGGTAACTTATTCCTCAAGTCAATTCTACGTAGTAATAAAAAAAATATCCACCCGACTCCCAACCCTGCCCTTTCTACTTTTCACATGTGCCCCAATGTTAGTTGAACCCTTTGGTGTAGTGAATAATTTTTTCTGGATCAGCTCTGCCAGTCTCCATGATTTTGAAAACAGCAACGTGGCCAAGTCAAATCTCCTCCTTTCCAAAGAAAGCAAGAAAAAACATCATGAGCCTTTCCTCATAATATAAACTCCTTATACCTGCAGCTATCTTGGTTACTTGCCTCTCTACCTTCTCAGAAGCGTTCGATTGCCTCCCTACGATTGGCTGACCAAAGCGGCACACGGTCCTTCAGATGGGCTCTGACCGACACACGTCTAACAATTCATGGCTACAATTGTCCAGGCATCCTAAACTTGTCCTCTTTCACTTGCCGTCATTTGTCTTCAGAATGGAATATTTTCAGAACGCCAAGTGCATGAACGAGAAGTCATCGAATCATACAGCACAGAAGGAGGCCATTCGGCCCATTGCACCTGTGCCAAAAGAGCTTTGAAAGAGCTCTCCAATTAATCCCACTCTCCCTACTCTTTCCCCATAACTCTGCAAGCTTTTCCTTTTCAAGTATTTATCCAATTCCTTTTTAAAAGTTACTATTGAATCTGCTTCCACCGCCCTTTCAGGCAGCGCGTTCCTGATCACAACAAATCGCTGCGTAAAAAAAATTCTCATCTCCACCCCTGGTTCTTTTGCCAATGATCTTAAATCTGTCCCCTCTGGTTACCGACCCTCCTGCCAGTGGAAACAGTTTCTCCTCATTTACTCCATCAAAACCCCTCATCATTTTGAACGCCTCTGTTAAATCTCCCCTTAACCTTCCCTGCTGTAAAGAGAACAATCCCAGCTTCTCCAGTCTCTCCACATAACAGTCCAGTAAATCTCCTCTGCACATTCTCCAGAATGGAGATGATTGGGTAAATCCCCCGTCAATCATGCCTGGAAGTGACTGGGATTGATTTTACGCACATAATTTGTATTATGTAACTGTCCTGCACTCACTGCATTTTCACCAGGCTGATACCTGGGGTGGCAGGAATAACGTATGAGGGGAGATTGGGACGATTGGGCTTGTACTCGCTGGAGTTTAGAAGAATAAGAGGGGATCTCATTGAAACTTATAAAATTCTGACAGGACTGGACAGACTAGATGCAGGAAGGATGTTCCCGATGGTCGGGGAGTCCAGAACCAGGGGTCACAGTCTAAGGATAAGGGGTAAGCCATTTAGGACAGAAATGAGGAGGAATTTCTTCACCCAGAGAGTGGTGAACCTGTGGAATTCTCTACCACAGAAGGCAGTAGAGGCCAATTCATTAAATATATTCAAGAAGGAGTTGGATATATTTCTTAAGGCTAAAGGGATCCAGGGGTATGGGGAGAAAGCAGGGACCGGGTACTGAAATTGGATGATCAGACATGATCGCACTGAATGGCAGAGCAAGCTCGAGGGGCCGAATGGCCTACTCCTGCTCCTATCTTCTAGGTTTCTATATTTTGTTGGAGAAATCACCCTACTGCAGTCGGGAGACTCTGCTTACTGTAGTTTCAGTCACGAGTTCGGTGAATTAAAACCACAAGCCTCGCCCTGCCTCTAACTAATTGGCTGACACAATATTCACTCCCTTTCTCGTCCAGCATTTTTTTTATTTTTTTATTCGTTCACGGGATGTGGGCGTCGCTGGCAAGGCCAGCATTTATTGCCCATCCCTAATTGCCTTTGAGAAGGTGGTGGTGAGCCGCCGCCCTGAACCGCTGCAGTCCGTGTGGTGAAGGTCCGTCTGGTTTTATTCTTATATAATTGCTTTTCGTAGCGGTTGTGTACAACCGAGTGGCATTTCAGAGGGGCGGCGAAGAGTCAACCACATTGCTGTGGGTCGGGAGTCACATATAGGCCAGACCGGGTAAGGACGGTAGATTTCCTTCCCTAAAGGATGCTAGGGAACCAGATGGGTTTTTACGACAATCCGATAGTTTCATTTCCCACGTTCCTATGTTGTAATGCCTTCATATCTGTCCGGCAGGATACAAGTCTGACAAAGACAAGGAGAAAAGCTACCACTCTGACCATCAGTTTCCAGTCAAGCTGGCTCGTGAAGCAAACGCATCAGAAACACTGGCCAACGACGTGGCAAACCGCAATACCATTTCTACTTCTCAAGCTGCCAGTGTTACAATTCCTTTTTAACACCTGCATTTGAGAATCAAGAACCCATTCCAAATGGGAATTTTTTATTCATCAGAATTTCAGGGTACCGAGACTTAAAAACCTCTCTCAATTTCTACCTCCAAAAGCAAAACTTCTTTTGAAAGAAATGACAGGCAGTATTTTTTTTTTTTTAAAGACGGACTAAGTTGACTCAAGTGTTCTCGGATTCAACTGCTGTGGCTGTAATTCAGTAACCAACAGTATTCCTGCCATATTATCCACCGCACCTCCTGGGCATCCACCCAGCCATTGGTTCCAAGGGGACTTCTTTCAAGGAGGGAGGACCTGCCTGTTTATCCTCCGTCGTGACACTTGCACAGACACATGCAGGCCGAGTCACTCTCCCTCTTAATAGACAAGAGATTAAACATCTCCATTCGAATCTAATGCTTCAGGAAATTAAGTGAAATAGCCGTATTATTAGCTTTGGCAGGTGGCCTGGAGAATTCAACCCAACTTGGGAAGGGGTGGGGGGGGGGGGGGGGGGAGAAAAAATAAACAGTTAGGAAAGAAAGCAAAAAAAAAGAGGTTGAACACCATCGCAGGAAACAAAAGCCACTCGGGTGCAGAAGGCAAGCTTCAACATATTATACCTCCAGGGTTTCGGTGGGGAAAACTACGATCAGATGATAGAATCCAGCACAGCAGGAGGCCATTCAGCCCATCGTGCCTGTGTAGATTTCCTTACTAAATTTCTCCCCCTCTCCGCCTCTCTCTCCTTCTTTAAGACGCTCCTTAAGACCTAGCTTTTGGTCACCTGCCCTAATATCTCCTCGTGTGGCTCGGTGTCAAATCTGTTTGATAACGCTCCCGTGAAGCGCCTTGGGCATTTTTACTATGTTGAAGACACTATATAAATGCAAGTTGTTGTTGCAGATGTTGCTATCGACAACCAGTATTACACTGGTTTCTTCAGCCACCATCACAAATTTGCACTCATGTCTGATCTTTGTGTTACAATACTGAACGCTACTTTTAATGCTGTCCCACTCCTATCCCTCGACCTTCCTTGCCTATGGGTCCTTGGGCAGCATTGGCCCTTCAGTCATTGAGTGGGCATCCTTCGTCGTGTGTGGGGCTGTCGAGGTCACTGGTTAGATCAACCACCGCAGCCGGAGAGCCTGGCCGTGCCCTCACCCGGCGCCAGCATTTCCAGCGGGGGTCTGCCAGGTGAGAAGAGGAACAGGAGCCCTGGCCAGTTTTACTCCTCCCTGGCAGAGGACGTAAGGTGGACTTGCGGTCATCTAACTAAACACAGAGCAGGGGCTCAACGTGGCATCTTATGACTTAATGCCACATCACATGGAGCACTGTACCCACACAGAGGTGGAGGAGGAGTTATTGTATATTTTTTCTACTCATACATGGGATGTGGGCGTCACTGGCAAGGCCAGCATTTATTGCCCATCCCTAATTTCCCTCGAGAAGGTGGTAGTGGGCCGCCTTCTTGAATAAGTGGGGGGGGTCTAGAGTCACATATAGGCCAGACTGGGTAAGGGTGGCAGATTTCCTTCCCTAAAGGGCATGTGTGAACCAGATGGTTTTACGACCATCCAATAGTTTCAGGGTCACCTGATACTGATTACACCCTTGCTGATACTAGTTTTTTTTAATATTCCAGATTTAGTTAATTAAATTTAAATTCCCCAGCTGCCGTGGTGGGATTTTGAACTCGTGTCTCCGGATCATTAGTCCAGGCCTCATGGATTACTAGTCCAGCAACATAACCACAATGTTATGATACCATACCACTGCAAATAAGACGAGAAATTTAAGACCCTGCTTGGAACACAGTAACAGAAAATGGGAGAGATTTACACGCAGGTCAGATCCTCCTCCAGGTTTCCCTCCTAGCTTTTTTTAATATATTATTTGTTGTCCAATGGGTGATGCAGACAAGGCTGCATTTATCGTACACCCCTAGTTGCCCTGATCTGGTAATGGTGATGGGCGTTCTCCTTGAAGCACTGCTGTCCTTGTGGCGATGGTGCTCCCACACCAGCGTTAGGTAGGGAATTCCAGGATACCGACTCACGGGCGATAATGGAGCGGGGGGAGTGATATGTGTCCCAGTCAGAATGGTGTGTGACTTGGGAGGCGACGGTGTTCCCAAAGTCTTTCCCGGTTGACTTCCCTTTCCGAAGGTGGCAGTGCCAATCCGCTGTTGCCATCAACTGCTTCTCTGCTCCTCCACTGCCGTGGCATTCAAACAACTTTCCCTCCAGACTTCTGTCCAGCCTGTTGACTGACTTGACAGATCCTCCGGCTGCGCTGGAGCAGGGCCTCTGCGGGCGGAGAGTTCCGCTTTTTGGAGACCCTCCGCCCGCAGAAAACCCTTACAATTCTTACGCCTGGTAAAAGCAGGCATAAGGCTTGCTTTTACCAGGATAAGAGTTCAAAAAAAGTTTTTTTTTAATTTTCACTGATTAGTCATTTAAAAACTTTTTTAAAATGGTAAGTTTATTTTTAGCCCAGTAAAAACTTTAATTATTTTTTTCAAAAAATTAAATTTTTGTTTAAAATACTTAATTTATTGTAATTTCAAGTCATTTTAATAATGTGATTTAAAAAAAAATTTATTTAAAGTTTTACTATGTTTTTTCATTGATCTCCATTCATATATTTGACGGGTCTTCCTGTCAAATGTATGAAGGGAGATTCCCTTCTGTGATTGGCTCCCCACGATCCCAGGGACGCTGCGAACTACCTGTGCCCCTGGGATACGTGGGCACTGCGCACTTCAAGTTTGGAGAGGCCCAGGAGTGGAAGCGTGTGCGTCCCGGGAGCCCTCAGGTAAGGGCGTAGATTTTTCCAGCTCGCAGTCCTCCGCCCGCGGGAGGCCTGCGATCTGAAAATACGGGCCATGATCTTTTGGTTGGCGTGTGCAAGTTTGGGAGGGCTATGTGTCGGGATTGCCTATATGCAAATAGATAAGGTGAATTATAAAGTATAACATTTTCATTTAAAGACTGGTCCGGTCGGGAAACGCGTGGGAACAAGTGGAACACCCGCCCAATATCACTCTTCATTGATTTCAAAGGAGTGTAAAATCGGGCTGGATTTAAAACTAGTGTAGCACCCGATCCAGTCAGTTTCCTGACGGGTGTGTTAGGGTAAACCTGCCTCCATGGTCTCCGTAAAAATATATGTTTGGCAAACTCTATTTGCAAACATGATACGCGGTGGCGAGTGTTTTTTTATAATTCATTTATGGGATGTGGGCGTCGCTGGCGAGGCCGGCATTTATTGCCCATCCCTAGTTGCCCTTGAAGATGGTGGTGAGCCGCCTTCTTGAACCACTGCAGTCTGTGTGGTGAAGGCACTCCGACAGTGCTGTTAGGGAGGGAGTTCCAGGATTTCGACCCAGCAACGATGATATATTTCCAAGTCAGGATGGTGTGTGACTTGGAGGGGAACTTGGAGGTGGTGGTGTTCCCATGCGCCTGCTGCCCTTGTCCTTCTAGGTGGTGGAGGTCGCGGGTTTGGGAGGTGCTGCCGAAGAGGCCTTGGCGAGTTGCTGCAGTGCATCTTGTAGATGGTACACACTGCAGCCACGGTACGCCGGTGGTGGAGGGAGTGAATGTTTAAGGTGGTGGATAGGGTGTGCACTGAAATAGCTCCATTATGAAGCTTCAATGATCTGAAAATGGACAGCTCTTCCCCAAATAAGCAAAAGAGTCACCAAAACATATATTAGGACAACATATCCCTTTAATTACACAGCGAGAACCACGTCTCCTATCTTAGAGTCTGTTATGTCCTACAAGAATGGAGGGCAATTCTACACCTCAGTACCTGCAATCAGAGCCAGCCTAATGACAGAAAATAAACTGCCAGGTTAACACAACAGCAATTACCTCAAAAGTCAAGAAAACCCTTTTGCACTTCTGCAGAACAGTTAAACAATTTAGTTCACATTGTTTCAAAAAAAGAGAAGGGAAGGGCGGAGAGGGAAGTACTTTCAATACAAAGTACCCGTCATTGAAAAACTCTGACACTACCTCTTAACAGTTAGTCAATATCTTGGTTTTACACGTGTACTGTCCCTCTTTGTGGGATCCACCATTTCAACAACACATTTAATGTAGTAAAACATCTCAAGAAACTTCAAACTCTCCGTTTTCACTTTGGAGCTAATCTGACGACAAGACCAGTCTGATGCCAATGGCCAGTCTGACGACAATGGCCAGTGTGACGCCAATGACCAGTCTGACGCCAATGACCAGTCTGACGCCAATGGCCAGTCTGACGCCAATGGCCAGTCTGACGCCAATGGCCAGTCTGACGCCAATGGCCAGTCTGACGCCAATGGCCAGTCTGACGCCAATGGCCAGTCTGACGCCAATGACCAGTCTGACGCCAATGGCCAGTCTGACGCCAATGGCCAGTCTGACGCCAATGGCCAGTCTGACGACAATGACCAGTCTGACGACAATGACCAGTCTGACGCCAATGGCCAGTCTGACGCCAATGGCCAGTCTGACGCCAATGGCCAGTCTGACGCCAATGACCAGTCTGACGCCAATGGCCAGTCTGACGCCAATGACCAGTCTGACGCCAATGACCAGTCTGACGCCAATGGCCAGTCTGACGCCAATGACCAGTCTGACGCCAATGGCCATAGAAACATAGAAGATAGGAGCAGGAGTAGGCCATTCGGCCCCTCAAGCCTGCTCCGCCATTCAATGAGATCATGGCGGATCATCCAAACTCAGTACCCTGTCCTTGCCTTCTCCCCATATCCCTTGATCCCTTTAGCCTTAAGTCTGACACCAATAGCTAGTCTGATGACAATGACCAGTCTGACACCAATAGCTAGTCTGATGACAATGACCAGCCTGACGCCAATGGCCAGTTCTGTTTCTCTCTCTACAGATGCTGCCTGACCTGCTGAGTATTTCCAGCATTTTCTGTCTTTACTACTAAAAACGGATTATCTGGTCATTGGAGGAGGCCATTCAGCCCCTCGAGCCTGTCCCGCCATTCAATGAGATCATGGTTGATCTGCGACCTAACTCCATATACCCACCTTTGGCCCATATCCCTTAATACCTTTGGTTAACAGAAAGCAATCAATCTCAGATTTTAAGTTAACAATTGATCTAGCATCAATTGCTGTTTGCGGAAGAGAGTTCCAAGCTTCTACCACCCTTTGTGTGTAGAAGTGTTTCCTAATTTCACTCCTGAAAGGTCTGGCTCTAATTTTTAGGCTATGCCCCCTAGTCCTAGAATCCCCAACCAGCGGAAATAGTTAAATTTATTGCTTGTGGGACCTTGTCGTGAGCAAATTGGCTTTGGTGTTTACCTACCTACATAACAGCAGTGGCTGCATTCAAGAGTAGCCCTTTGGTTTGAGATGATCGGAGTACAGGAAAGGTGCGATATAAATGGAAGTTGAAATAAATTCAAATCCCGCTATGGTGGTGAGACTGAATTCATTAAATCTGGTCATTTGTAGGTTGGCACCAGATAAAATTACCATGAAATCTGCCGGATTGTTGCAAAAAACCAAACGAATTCACTAATGCCCCTACTTGGTTTGGCCTACGTGTGACTCCAGTCCCACAATTTGTGGCTGACTCTCTCTCAATGCCCTTGAGGCAGCCAGGGGTGGGCAATAAATGCTGCCTTGCCAATGTCACCCACATCCCAAGAACAAATAGAAAACAAAGTCTTTCTTTCTGTATAAAGAAATACTGATGGGCATCTCCCTTAAATGGTATGTTGGCCTTCGTAGCGAGAGGGTTCGAGTACAGGAACAAGGATGTCTTGCTGCAGTTGTACAGGGCCTTGGTGAGACCACACCTTCAGTATTGTGTGCAGCTTTGGTCACCTTACCTGAGGAAGGATGTTCTTGCCATGGAGAGAGTGCAGCGAAGATTCACCAGGCTGATACCTGGGATGGCAGGAATGACGTACGAGGAGAGATTGGGTCGATTGGGCTTATACTAGCTGGAGTTTAGAAGAGTGAGAGGGGATCTCATTGAAACTTATAAAATTCTAATAGGACTAGACAGGCTAGATGCAGGAAGGATGTTCCCGATGGTCGGGGAGTCCAGAACCAGGGGTCACAGTCTAAGGATAAGGGGTAAGCCATTTAGGACTGAGATGAGGAGGAATTTCTTCACCCAGAGAGTGGTGAACCTGTGGAATTCTCTACCACAGAAGGCAGTTGAGGCCAATTCATTAAATATATTCAAGAAGGAGTTAGATATATTTCTTAAGGCTAAAGGGATCAAGGGATATGGGGAGAAGGCAGGGACAGGGTACTGAATTTGGATGATCAGCCATGATTTCATTGAATGGCGGAGCAGGCTCGAGGGGCCGAATGGCCTACTCCTGCTCCTATCTTCTATGTTTCTATGTTAAACTTGATCTTCACAGCCCTGACTTGTACCCTCCCGTCAACAGGAACAGAAATACTGACTTCCGGTGAAACGACTGAACATCCTGTAATTATCTCACCTGCCGTTGTTTAAAAAAAAAGAAAATGTAAAAAGAGCGCTTAACCAAAACTGCATCCACCTTCCCAGAAATAAACAGATCCCTGGAAGGTAAAGGGCTGGTCAGAGGTGGGGAGGGGGGGCTTCCTGAAGGATGCAGATTTGCAACTAAACTTTTGGGATCCAGAGCGTTTTTTTTTTCTGCAATGTACCCAATCTGCAAGTTCGGTTTTACTTTCACTTCAAAAATATCCTCACATGCTGGATGTAGCGTCAGTCCACAAACACAATAAACCCCTAATCTACTACTGCAAGCGGACGTCCAGCGATATCCTTCTCTCACAGCTAGCCTCCCGGCCGCCTCTCTCCTGCACACCATTCCTTCTCTTCCCCAATCTTTAGTACCTCATTGGCTGTAAAGCGCTTTGGGGCATCCTGAGGTCGTGAGAGGCGCTATACAAATGCAAGTCCATTCTTTCATTCTTCATTTCACCTCTCACTTCCCCTCTCTTCTCCCCTCTAACACCCCAATAGACTGCTCTGCACACTCTGTCAGCCGTGGCTCAGTGGGTAGCACCCTCGCCTCTGAGTCAGAAAGTTGTGGGTTCAAGTCCCACTGCAGGGACTTGAGCACATAAAGCGAGTCTGACACACCCAGTGCAGTAGTGCTGAGGGAGCGCTGCACTATTGGAGGTGCCGTCTTTCGGATGAGACATTAAACCGAGGCCCCGTCTGCTCTCTCAGGTGGATGTAAAGATCCCATGGTGCTATTTCGAAGAAGAGCAGGGGAGTTATCCCTGGTGTCCTGGCCAATATTTATCCCTCAATCAACATCACTAAAACAGATTATCTGGGTCATTATCACATTGCTGTTTGTGGGAGCTTGCTGTGCGCAAATTGGCTGCTGTGTTTCCCACATTACAACAGTGCCCACACTTCAAAAGTACTTCATTGGCTGTAAAGCGCTTTGGGATGTCCGGTGGTCGTGAAAGGCGCTATAGAAACGTAAGTCTTTCTTTCTTTCTCTTCCCCTCTCTACATTGCTCCCTGTGTTGAAATCACTTTCTCTTGTTCAATCTGTCCCAGGACCTCAAAAGTGTGAATTTCTTACCTGCCTCAGTCTTCCCTGCTTCTTAAAATCTACAGGCTATTAGAAACGCAAACTCAGCCAATGTTTCAGCAGTATTTATTGATCGACTGCGCCTGCTACGCTTCTCAACCTCAACGTTGCCCTGTGCGATAGGCCTCGAGCCTTCAACATGGTTTCTCAGTTTCAAAAAAGAAACACCCGACAGAAGCAAATACCCAATCAATATAAACTACTACTGCAGAATTTAATATTGAAAAATGTAAAGTAATACATACGGCTACTGAAAATAGCGAACAGCAAAAACTGTTGGAATAATTGCTAAACAAGCCAAGTCAGAAAAAGTAGTAATAGCTGATCAAACAGTGAGAACATCACCACAGCGCAGGGCACCAGCTCCAAAGACAACTAACATATGGAACTGTGCAAACAGCTGGAGCTTGTCACCTTGGCTCCGCTGTTAGCACATGTGCCACTGGGTCAACAAGCTGTAGATTCCAGCCTTATGCCAGCGACTGCACACAGGTTCTAGGCTGGCACTGCAGTTCGGTGCTGAGGGAGTTCTGTCTTGTTGGAGTGGGCTGTCCTTTGGATGAGATGTACGAAAATAAGAATTAGGAGAAGGAGTAGGCCGTACGGCCCCTCCAGCCAGCTCCACCACTTTTTTTGGAAATTTTCAATTGACCTCCAGCCTCAACAGCTTTTTTTTTCGGGGGGTGGTGGGGGTGGAAAAGAGAGTTCCAGATTTCCACTACCCTTTGTGTGACGAAGTGCTTCCTGACATCACCATAGCTCTAATTTTAAGGTTAAGTCCCCTTGTTCTGGACTCCTCCCCCGCCAGAGGAAATAGATTCTCTTTATCTACCCCATTAACTCCTTTAATCAACTTGAACGCATCATCCTGTTTCCGTGTTGTAATTTCTACGTAATATGTAACTCTGTGAAGCACCTGGAGGTGTTTCAAGATGAAAAGATGTTAAATGCAAGTAGTTTTTCCTTTTAAAAGCGACGTAAGATTGCAGGTCCAAGTAAGTGATGTCGATGTTAAGGCATTTGGAGATGGTGGGATAAATGGGGGAAGGGCGGTACAGGGCTGCAATGTTAAAAGCCAAGAGGGGGCCTGTAAAAGTGGACCATGAGGTCAGACCATTTGCAGACTGACCCCAAAACAACAACAGCAACTTGCATTTATATAGCGCCTTTAACGTAGTAAAACGTCCCAAGGCGTTTCACAGGAGCATTAGCAAACCACCGAGCCATCCGGGAAGGCGCCGAACACCGCGAGTCTCTTCGCCGGGAGCAAGCGGAAGTCAAGCGCAGGCAGCGCAAGGAGCGCACGTCAACCCAAGCACCCCACCCGCCCGCCCCTTCAACCACCGTCTGCCCCACCTGTGACAGAGACTGTAGGTCCCGCATTGGACTCATCAGTCACCTCTGAACTCATTATTAGTGTGGAAGCAAGTCATCCTCGGTTCCGAGGGACTGCCTAAGAAGAAGAAACATAAGGAGCTATTAGGACAGGTGAAAGAGGTACTTTCTAAGGAGCGTCTTAAAGGAGGACAGGGAAGTAGAGAGGCGGAGAGGTTTCGGGAGGAAATTCCAGAGCTTAGGGCCTTGGCAGCTGAAGGCACGGCCACCAATGATGGAGCGATTAAAAGCGGGGATGCACAAGAGGCCAGAATTGGAGGAGCCCAGAGATCTCGGCGGGTTGCAGGGCTGCAGGAGATTACGGAGATAGGGATAACTGATAACAGTTGAAATCAATACACGCTGCGTGAACCAAACCAAGCTTTCTAACAATTTTTTCTAAATTTACAGGTAGGTTAGAATAGACACAAGTACCCAGCGAGTGTATCGGCACTGAAACGTCATGGAGCTGCTACTTAAACCGCATGGGCAAAGCACAAGCTGTCTTGATAAGCGAATCTACAACTTCCTGAGCTAACCTCAGCTGTGACAGGTCCACTGACTGAGAAAGAAACAAAGTAAGTTGAAGGCAAAAAAAAAACAGCAGCCTAGATTTGCTTCCTTCCATTAACCCCCTGCCTTCCTGCTAACCTTGTTTCTTTCAAGCCCTCTTTCTTCACTCAGAGGGATGTGAATCTTTGGGATTCTCTGCCCCAGAGAGCTGTGGATGCTCAGTCATTGAGTATATACAAGGCTGAGATCGATAGATTTTTGGAATCTAGGGGATTAAAGGGATATGGGGATCGGGCGGGAAAGTGGATTTGAGGTCGACGATCAGCCATTTGACAAGGTGCCACACAAAAGATTATTGCTTAAGATAAAAAATCACGGGATTGGGGGTAATATTCTGGCATGGATAGAGGATTGGCTATCTAACAGAAGGCAGAGAGTTGGGATAAATGGTTCATTCTCAGACTGGCAATCAGTAACTAGTGGTGTTCCGCAGGGGTCAGTGCTGGGTCCCCAAACTCTTTACAATCTATATTAACGATTTGGAGGAGGGGACCGAGTGTAACATATCAAAGTTTGCAGATGATACAAAGATGGGAAGGAAAGTAGTGAGTGAGGAGGACATAAAAAACCTGCAAGGGGACATCGACAGGCTAAGTAAGTGGGCAGAGATTTGGCAGATGGAATACAATACTGGAAAGTGTGAGGTTATGCACTTTGGCAGGAAAAATCATAGAGCAAGTTATTATCTTAATGGCAAGAAACTGGGAAGTACTGCTGAAGTACAAAGGGATCTGGGGGTCCTGGTGCACGAAACTCAAAAGGTTAGTATGCAGGTGCAGCAAGTGATTAAGAAGGCCAATGGAATGTTGGCTTTCATTGCTAGGGGGATAGAATATAAAAAGAGGGAGGTATTGCTTCAGTTGTACAAGGTATTGGTGAGACCGCACCCGGAATACTGCGTACAGTTTTGGTGTCCATACTTAAGAAAGGACATACTTGCTCTCGAGTCAGTACAAAGAAGGATCACTCGGTTAATCCCGGGGATGAGGGGATGGACATATGAGGAGAGGTTGAGTAGATTGGGACTCTACTCATTGGAGTTCAGAAGAATGAGAGGCGATCTTATTGAAACATATAAGATTGTGAAGGGGTTGGATCGGGTGGATGCGGGGAGGATGTTCCCGATGATGGGTGAAACTAGAACTAGGGGGCATAGTCTTAGTATAAGGGGCTGCTCTTTCAAAACTGAGATGAGGAGGAACTACTTCACTCAGAGGGTGGTAGGTCCATGGAATATGCTGCCCCAAAAAGCTGTAGAAGCTACATCATTACATAAATTTAAAACAGAAATAGACAGTTTCCTAGAAGTAAAGGGAATTAAGGGTTACGGGGAGCGGGCAGGAATTTGGACATGAGTCTAGGTCCGGATCGGTCATGGCCCTGTGGGTAGCGGAGCGGGCCCAGGGGCCGTGTAGCCTGATCCTGCTCCTATTTCGTGTCTAATTCTGTTAGATTCAGGAGATGGTTCTGTGATAGTGGATTGGCGGTTAGGATCAGATCAGCCATGATCTTATTGAATGGCGGAGCAGGCTCGAGGGGCCGATTGGCCTACTCCTGCTCCTATTTCTTATGTTCTTATCTTATTGAATGGCGTAGCAGGCGCGAGGGGCCGTATGGCCGACACCTGCTCCTATTTCTTATGTTCTCATGGTTCCGAATGGTGAGAAGCAAGGAGCGGAGGAGGAGCAGAGAGAGATTTAAGGGTCCGTGCGCATAATCACTTAAATCTAGTGGACAGGTACAGAAAATAATTTAAAAGGCTAGTGAAATGTTAGCCATCATCGCAAGTGGGCTGGAATACAAAACGGGCGGAAGTTACGCTGCAGCTACACGAAGCTCTGGTTGGACCTCATCTGCGTTCAATACCGCACCTCAGGAAGGACATATCGGCCTTGGAGGGGGGGCAGTGCAGATTCACCAGAACGATACCGGGGCTCAAAGGGTTAAATTGAGGGGACAGGTTGCATTGACTAGACTTGTATCCCCTCGAGTATAGAAGATTAAAGGGTGATCTAATTAAGGTGTTTAAGATTAAGATCTTAAAATTAGAGCCAGACCGGTCAGGGGTGATGTCAGGAAGCATTTCTTCACATAAAGGGCGGTGGAAATCTGGAAGTCTCTCCCCCAAAAAGCTGCCACATTAGCCCATTCAGCTGTGGCTGTACCTCATGCGGTGGTGAACCTGTGGAATTCTCTACCACAGAAGGCTGCGGAGGCCAAGTCACTGAATATATTTAAGAAGGAGATAGATAGATTTATAGACTCAAAAGGCATCAAGGGGTACGGTGAGAGAGTGGGAATATGGTATTGAGATAGAGGATCAGCCATGATCATACTGAAAGGTGGAGCAGGCTCGAAGGGCCGAATGGCATTCTCCTGCTCCTAAACATAGAAACATAGAAGATAGGAGTAGGAGTAGGCCATTCGGCCCCTCGAGCCTGCTCCGTCATTCAATGCGATCATGGCTGATCATCCAAGTTCAGTACCCCATTCGGCCCCTCAAGCCTGCTCCGCCATTCAATGCGATCATGGCTGATCATCCAAGTTCAGTACCCCGTTCCTGCCTTCTCCCCATATCCCTTGATCCTATTTTTCTATGTTTCTATGTATCTGAAACACTATTCCTGAGCCATCCCATGACAATACAAATTCAAGTTCTTTCTTTCTCACGTGGTCAGGTGTTGATCTCCACGCAGCGCTGTGGCAGCCCGGTAGAAATATATAATAGTATAAATAATGTGTCGTACTACCTGTGTTTTACCCCTGCTGTGGAAGTACATGTTGACACTCCAAAGCTTTGCTCCACACTTTCAACAATTTTCATTCCGTTCCCAAAAAACTGGCCTTTGCTGGGAACAACCCAGTGCTTGCCAGGGAAAACTCACTCTACACTTCTGTATGTCTATGCTGTAATATTCACCATTGGAAAGTTATTAAGCCCAACCTCAAGGTAAGCTTGGATGAACAAGACGCTTCAGCATATTTGATCTCATCTTCCAGAATACAACCATATTCTCAGGAGAAACGTCTTTACCCAGAGAGTGGTTAGAATGTGGAACTCGCTACCGCAGGGGGTGGTTGAGGCAAATAGTATAGATGCATTTCAGGGGAAGCTAGATAAGTACATGAGACAGAAAGCAATAGAAGGAAACAGAGATAGGGTGAGATGAAGGAGGATGGGGCGAGGCTCATAGAAACATAGAAGATAGGAGCAGGAGTAGGTCATTCGGCCCCTCGAGCCTGCTCCGCCATTCAATGAGATCATGGCTGATCATCCAAACTCAGTACCCGGTCCCTGCTTTCTCCCCATATCCCTTGATCCCTTTAGCCTCAAGAAATATATCCAACTCCTTCTTGAATATATTTAATGAATTGGCCTCAACTTCCTTCTGTGGTAGAGAATTCCACAGGTTCACCACTCTCTGGGTGAAGAAATTCCTCCTCATCTCTGTCCTAAATGGCTTACCCCTTATCTTTAGACTGTGACCCCTGGTTCTGGACTCCCCCACCATCGGGAATATCCTTCCTGCATCCAGTCTGTCCATGTCCTGTTAGAATTTCATAAGTTTCAATGAGATCCCCTCTCATTCTTCTGAACTCCAGCGAGTACAAGCCCAATCGACCCAATCTCTCCTCATACGTCATTCCTGCCATCTCATGTGGAGCATAAACACTGGCAGAGATCTGTTGGGCCGAATGGCCTGTTTCTGTGCTATAAATTCTATGTAATATTCTCTTACTAGTGTCAGCCTTGGCTCAGTGAGTTGCACTTTCACCCGAGACAGGACTCGACTACATAACCTAGGTTGACACGCCAGAGCAGTACCGAGGGAGTGCAGCATTGTCTTTTGGATGAGACGTTAAACCAAGGCTCCCATCTGCACTCTCAGTTAAAGATTAATAAAAAAACTCCCATGGCATCATTGGAAGTAAGGCAGGGAAGTCCAGCACTGACCAACATATATCTCTCAACCAACTCCACCAAGAAACAGATTACCTGGTTATGCATCTCATTCCTGTTTGTGGGACCTTGCTCTGTGAAAATTCCAGTGTTTGAACCTTAACCAACGTAATTGGCAAGCCATTAAATTAAACCGCCTCCTGTATAAAGAAGATCTTTCTGTTATCCATCTTAAATTTGCCCTTTATAACCTAGAACTGGAGTCCTCTTGTCCTGATGCCCTGCTCTGTCTGGAAGTATTGTTCCAGGTTTATTTTCACTATCCCATTTCAGTATCTGAATTATGTCGAAAAATCCTCTAAGATGTCCTTTTGAGACCAAAGTTCAACCAGCTCAGCCAGCTCAAACCATGGCGATACGTGGCAGCACCCAGTGTGTGCTCAGTGCCTCCCACCTATGGAGGCAGCATAGGGGGCATGTGGTGCCGGGGGGGGGGGGGGGTAGGGGAGAGTGGGAGGAAAGGGGGGTTTACAAAAGTCAGTCCTGGACCACGCTTGTAAAGCTCCTAGCTGCCTGCTTCAGAGTAACATGGCAGAAGCCTAGCTACAAGTAGTC
Organism: Somniosus microcephalus; assembly: GCF_052327205.1. Classification (NCBI taxonomy): domain Eukaryota; kingdom Metazoa; phylum Chordata; class Chondrichthyes; order Squaliformes; family Somniosidae; genus Somniosus; species Somniosus microcephalus. The sequence goes on from NC_140989.1 coordinate 17,819,458, forward strand.
CCAACACTATGGGCTGGATTTGCAGGGGGGTTTAGCAGGCGCGATCGGTGGCGGATCAGTTGGGAAGAGTTTTTTTTTTTTTTTTTTTTTAAAACAGCGGGTCGGGACCCCGCTGTGAACCCGCCGCCACGCGCCTTTACCAAATGTCGGGTCTGTCGGCGCTGAGCCAACCCAACACGCAGCGGCGGGGGAGGCAATTAAAATCATTAGTGACTTGTTTACAGCCACTTAACAATGGTTTTTCCCCAGCTTTTTGGATTTGACAGGTCGCCCACCATTTCCCGCTGTGCCTAGACCTCGTCTGTGAAACTGAGGCGGGAGGTCAGTGGCCATTGAATCAGCTGATGAGTGGACAGCTTCAAATGTCAATCAAAGCTCCCAGCTGATTGAGAAGTGTTTCCTTTCCCACGAGCTTCTCTAAACTGCATTTCCACTACAGATTCAGGATGCTGCACATCTTCACACAAGTCTCCATCCAGTTTGACCTCATTACCTTGCCCACTATTGACAGGTCGCTTCTGTCATCTCTACTTCACCTGCCATCTATTTCATCAGCATGGGTGCCAATGAAATGTTCTCACCTGGGTCCTCAGAATCCCACCATAATCAGCCCCAACACCAGCAGCACCAGGCACACCAACAACAACACCAACCTTCTCCGCAATCACCTGATGCTGTACAGGTTATCAGCACCCAACCACATTGCTGCCCGGGAAGCCAGGGATGGCCTCACCTTGGCCACATTTACTTCACTTGATGCTGTACACCCTGGCTGCCACATGATGTGCCAGGTTGGCACCACCCCACACCAACACCATAAAGCGTCCCTACAATGCCCAAGCCATTCCTATGACATTCATCACCTTTGCGGGGGTTACCATTATGTCTCACCATTCACCGCAACTCACTAAGCCACTTCCAAAAGTGCACACAAATCTGTCCAAGAACGCAAAGAGTTAAAAATAAAGGTTTCAATGTTTGACAGCACATTAACACAAACTTTACATGAACATTGCATAAAACACCCAAGTGGCTACCCTTGTGTGTTGTTAGTTGGTATGATTGCATTAGGATGAGGGTGAGTGTGAGGGGTGGCTAGTGAGATGTGGATGTGATAATGTAGATGGAGAGGGATGGGTGGAGGTGCAAGGTAAGCTGGTGTGAGTAAGGATGTGCAGGAGTAGGGTAGGGAAGGCAGAGTGATGGGGAGGTGATGAGTGGCACAGCAGGATGAGGTTGAGTGTGGCTTTGTACAAATGCTTTGTGATCTACTGAGATCATTGAAGCTTTTGTGGCACTGCACCCAGGTCCTCCTGACCACAGCCCTGCTTGTAACCTCCTCTGCAATGTACAACCAGGCTGTGTTGGTCTCCTGGGGAGGTCTCTTCCACCCATGGGAAGGGAAGAGAACCTCCCTGTGTGCTGTGACTCCCTCCCTGTGCAGTGATTGCCAGTGTTTGCAGCACCTCAATGCTGTAGAACACTGACAGCACAAACGTCAAATTCAAGTTGGCCGTGGTCCCTTTAAAGTAACCAGCTGATGACGAGTCATGAAGTGACATCATCAGACCCGCTTCCTCTAATTGGTCAGGAAATGCGCTGGGCAGGTTTAACGAGCCCAATCAGGGGAAATTCATTACCGATTTCAGGATGGAGGCAGATGGGTTTCAAAGTCCCTCCTCCCACCCCATAAATAAATTAATACATATGTAATTTTATTTTGCAGAAGGCTCATCCAGGCCAAACCTCCCCTTCAGGGGGCTGGTAATATTATTTATACAATATGTTCTTACATTACCCTAGTGCTTGTCCTATTGAGCCACGAGGGGATTTTTCTTCTACTATATCATGATGACAGTGGTTTATTTTTTTGGAAACTACCCATTACCAACATGCATTCTGTTTATATCATACTCCTGCAGTTAGAACTGCTAATCTTTAAAACAAAACCGTTGTCCCATCGATGATGTTTCATAGAAACATAGAAGATAGGAGCAGGAGTAGGCCATTCGGCCCCTCGAGCCCGCTCCGGCATTCAATGAGATCATGGCTGATCATCCAAACTCAGTACCCTGTCCCTGCTTTCTCCCCATATCCCTTGATCCCTTTAGCCTTAAGAAATATATCTAACTCCTTCTTGAATATATTTAATGAATTGGCCTCAACTGCCTTCTGTGGTAGAGAATTCCACAGGTTCACCACTCTCTGGGTGAAGAAATTCCTCCTCATCTCAGTCCTAAATAGCTTACCCCTTATCCTTAGACTGTGACCCCTGGTTCTGGACTCCCCGGCCATCGTGAACATCCTTTGTTCTTAATCCAGGCTGACGCCCCCAGTGCCAGTATTGCGGGAGCGCTGCGCTGTCGGAGGCGCCATCTTTCGGACGAGACCTTAAACCAAAAACCCCGTCTGCCCCTCCCAGGTGGGTGTAAAAGATCCCACGGCACTATTTGGACGAAGAGCAGGGGAGTTCTCCCCGGTGTCCTGGCCAATATTTATCCCTCAACCGATGCTTAAAGCAGAAGATCTGGTCATTTATTTCACTGGCGATACTCAGCAGGGAGACTCTCTCCACAGATGTTGCCTGACCTGCTGAGCATTTCCAGCATTTTCTGTTCAGATTTCAGGTTTCCAGCCTCCGCAGTATTTTGGCTTTGCAGTTATTTCACTGTTGTTTGTGGGATCTTGCTGTGCGCAAATTGGTTGCCGCGTTTTCCGACATTACAACAGTGACTACTCTTCAAAAAGTCCTCTGTTGGCTGTGAAGCATCTTTGGGCTGTCCTGAAGTCATGAAAGGCGCTATATAAATGCAAGTTCTTTCTTTCCTTCCCTTTCTCACGAACATGCCTATCATCCTTATAGACTTCTGTACTCCAAAGTCCACCCAAAAATCAGAAAAAGGCTAAATTTAAGGTGTCGGCTGTTGGTTCCCTCTTGCAACATGGAAATCGAGAAGTGTTGGTGAGGCGACACCAAACTTGGGTTTGAAAAGACCTTAAAAGGCAGGGAAGACAGAGCGAGGTCAGGAGTACCGCAGCCTTGAGGTTCTTGGGATAGAATGACTAAGAAACCATGTGATGAGTATTGATTTCAACACACTGAGCAAACAGCAGATGGGAGGAGTGTGTAGAATGACTGAGCTGGAGCCGAGGAACATCCCTGAACCAGAGTTATTGAAGCAAGCAGTAGGCGCCATTGGACAACTGCCATCTGAGAAAAACACACCAGTTTCCCCTGTGCTATTGCAAACAAGATGGTTTTATTTTGTTAGAAATTCAGTATAATGACCTTTGGCTCCATTGTAATTGGATTAATATGTAATATGTTAAGAGAGGGGAAAGAGAGAAAGAGCGCGCGCGAGAGAAAAAACAAGGGCACATGTGAGAGAGCAAGAGAGAGACAAAGATACTTGCATACAAACAGGGGAAACATATTAAAATTAAAAAATTTGGGGTGTATTACAGTGGCATTATGAACAACTACTTTGTATGTCTGAGTCACATATAGGCCCAGGCCGGGTAAGGACAACAGATTTCCTTCCCTAAAGGGCATTAGTGAACCAGTTGGGTTTTTACGACAATCCGACAAGCTTCCTGGTCACTTTTACTAATCCCATCTTTATATTTCCAGATATTTAAAAAAAACTGAATTCAAATTCTCAAACTGCTCCATGGTGTTACTTGAACTCACTGGATTATTAGTCCAGGTTACTGGTCCAGTAACATAGCCACAACACTCAAGAAGCTCGACACCATCCAGGACAAAGCAGCCCGTTTGATTGGCACCCCATCCACCACCTTAAGCATTCACTCCCTCCACCACCGGCACACCGTGGCTGCAGTGTGCACCATCTACAAGATGCACTGCAGCAACTCGCCAAGGCTTCTTCGACATCACCTCCCAAACCCATGATCTCTTCCACCTAGAAGGACAAGGGCAGCAGGCGCATGGAAACACCACCACCTCCAGGTTCCCCTCCAAGTCACACACCATCCTGACTTGGAAGTATATCGGCCGTTACTTTATCGTCGCTGGGTCAAAATCCTGGAATCCCTCCCTAACAGCACTGTGGGAGCACCTTCACCACACGGACTGCAGCGGTTCAAGAAGGCGGCTCACCACCACCTTCTCAAGGGCAATTAGGGATGGGCAATAAATGCTGGCCTCGTCAGCGACGTCCACATCCCACGAATCAAAAAAAACTACCATACCCTTAAACTACTTACTTGCATTCGATTCAGATTATTCTATTTTTAACAAGGGCCAAATTGTAATTCATAATCCTCTTCGGCAACACAGATCTAAAAAAGCTCAACTTAAAAATGTATTTTTTTGGCAGTTGACCATTCAACACTTTAAAAGAGCCCTGTGTTTAACCATTACAATGACCCTAATTTAAAAACACTGTTTATGTCTGGATTGCCAGCGAGGTTAGATTCTAGTCACTGACCTAACCTTTAAGTGAGACAACAAGAGGAATGTCTGCGCGTGGAAAGGGGAAGACCGAGAGAACTCGCTCCGTGTCGGAGCTGCTCTAGACTTGGTAACGGGAGTTAAAAATAAAGTTCTGGCGTATTCTCTCCGCCCCCCTCAGTCTCCTTCTCAGCTACAGTCCAGGGTGCACAGCCTGGGAGGATTGGAAAAAAAAACGGTCGAGCCGCAATCCTAACATTTCCACAGCTTCTGCCAATCTCGTTGTGTGGCCAGCTGGCAGCAACACTCAAGTGAAAACCCCATGTGAAAACTCTCGATGTCTTCCTTCTCCGCGCTAGTTTGACTTAAAGTTCAGCCTGTTGGGGGATGAATATCTAGCCGAGATATTACCAGCGTATGTGAAGTCGGCAGATGTTTTCCTAAGGCACCATCGCGGCACACTATCCGAAAGCAATGGACAGCCACCTGGCCTTGTGCTTCAATCACACCAGAGTTTTCCAATCCCAGAGCACGTCTCCCGCCTCCACCGGGAAGTTAAAATGTGTTTTTTTCTTTTCGCCGAATCCTTCAAGAACAAAAGTGGCCCTCTTTCGCGATGGCCGAGTGAGTTTATCCAATAACTAACTGATCGTAACAGATTAAAAGGGGTCTCAGGCTCCATCCAGAGTCTACGCTGAGTTCGCTTGTTCACTCCTGGAGTGGCAGCAAACGGCTGTTAACACCCCAGTCTGGGGGGGAATGGGGGCGGAGGGGGGGTTGGGAAACAGCCAAGAATTCCCACCCTTGATTATTATCCAGTGAACCCTATTGTAAATGTACGTGGCGAGGTCGGGTGAGAAGAGAGTCAGGTTCAGCTGCGATGCCTCCTGCAATCAAACAGGGCTTAAAGGGTTAAATTATGACAGCGGGTTGCATAAACGTGGCTTGTATCCCCTGGAGTTTAGAAGGTGGAGAGGTGATCTGGTCAAGGTATTCAAGAGGATTCGGCAGGGTAGATACTGAGAAACCATTTCCTCTGGAGAGGGGAGTCCAGAACAAGGGGGACATGACCTTAAAATTAGAGCCAGGCCGTTCAGGAGTGAAATCAGGAAGCACTTTTTCACACAAAGGGTGGTGGAAATCTGGAACTCTTTCCCCCACCCTCCCACCCGACAAGGCTGGGGGTCAATTAGAGCTTTAAAGACTGAGATCGCTAGATTTTTGTTAGGTAAGGGTATCAAGGGATAAGGAGCTAAGGCGGGTAAATGGTGTTGAGGTGCAGATCAGCCGTGATCTAACTGAATGGGGGAGCAGGCTCGAGGGGCTGAATGGCCTCTTCCTGTCCCCAGTGATCCTATATTACTGTGTTCGTAAAAACTTACATGACTAATGATCACTCGGGCCAGCTGCTGGAGGGTCTCTGGCACCCGATGAGCCTTCCCACTGTGAGCAAGTCAATGCCTTTTGGAGGGGAGGGGGAATGGGGGGCCAGTTGGCAGGGAAACACGGCGAGACTTTCCTTTTTGAAAAAGAACACACGGTTCCATGTTTGGATTATACCCCAGGACTCCTAGAGAGAAGCGAGGACCACTGGTCAATCATCAAATCAATCCAATCTCCGTCAGACCAGGTCTTCCATAAACAACACAAATTGCTCGTGTAGGCAGACGAGCAAGCGTTCAAAGTGTACCAGGCGCCTCTTGCTGGCAAGCTCCACAAAGGAAGGACCTGCATTTCTATAGCGCCTTTCACGACCTCAGGACGCCCCCAAAGCGCTTTACGGCCAATGACGTACTTCTGAAGAAGTGTCGTCACTGTTGTAATGTAGGAAAGGTGGCAGCCAATTTGCCCACAGCAAGATCCCACAAACAGCAATATGACAATGACCGGGTGATCAGTTTTAGCGATGTTGGTTGTGGGATAAACAAGGCAGATATCAACCCCCAAGTCCCATCTTCCTTCAAGGTAATAACCTGCTTAATAGTTACTGATAATTCAGTTAAACCACCAAATGGAATAATTGTGAGTAATAAACCAACAGGGGGGATAAGTATAATTCCTACCACAAGAGTGCTTCTAGACCATGGAATTTGTTGTGTTCTGCACTTGCTGGAAAACAAATCTATTCCATATGCTGCTAATAGTTTCCAGCACTGACATCTGAAGTGGCACACACTGTGGAAAGAACAATTCTTTACATTAAAAACTGAACTGAAGGTTTTTAAGGTCAATGTGTGAAATTTGGTTGTTCTGATGATGCCAAACCACAAGCTAGAGAGAGAGATCCCAGGCTGGCTCAGGAATGCCAGCATCCACTCCCCAATGGCTCAGCGTGGGCTCACACATCCAAGAGGCCAAGCCACACAGTTCCTTGAAGATTCCAGATTCAATCTTTGATCTGTTGGCTGATGACAGCCAGGAGTTGCAATTGCTCACAGGAGGAGGGCGGCGGCAGGGAGGGCTCAATCCCAGATCATCATGCTGAAATGGTCGTTTGTGTGGACATCAAGCAAGGACACGATTGAGCTCAGCTATGATGACCTCCCCCGCACCCTGCCATAGAAACATAGAAGAAGGGAGCAGGAGTAGGCCATTCGGTCCCTCGAGCCTGCTCCGCCATTCAATGAGATCATGGCTGATCATCCAAATTCAGTACCCCGTTCCTGCCTTCTCCCCATATCCCTTGATCACTTTAACCTTAAGAAATATATCTAACTCCGTCTTGAATATACTTAATGAATTGACTCGCCATTACTCGCTATCCAGGTTCACGCTTGAGTAATATATTTCTTTCAGAAAATATCATTTTGGGATTATATTAGTAATTTGAGACATGACGTATGGTGAGTGTAGCGAGCTCGGGAGGAACAGGTGACTTTGGACCTCTGGTTCCCAAAGCTCTCCACCACTGGGGGTTTTCCTCGCCTCATGTCTGGGTCTGTTGTAGACTCATTGATAGAGATTGATCACTGTGATTAGTCAACAACTCCATTATCGTTGTATCGTGCGACTACCAGGATGATAGAAGGCGAACTAGATGGAGCTTTACTACCCGAGAGCGCAGTTATACTGCAAATATATGTTCATAGATCCGTGCGTCTGAAGAACTGTCTGCATCCTCCACAATGCTCGTCCAGAACCAATAGGAATGGAACGAGGCCATTCAGTCCCTCGAGCCTGTTCCACCATTCAATTAGATCATGGCTGATCTGTACCTCAACCCCATTTACCCGCCTTTGCTCCATATCCCTTGATGCCCTCACCCAACAAAAATCTATCGACCTCAGTCTTGAAAGCTCCAATTGGCCCCCAACATCCACAGCCTTTTGGGGGAGAGAGTTCCAAATTTCTAACACTGTGTGGAAAAAGTACTTCCTGATTTCACTCCAGAGCGACCAAGCCCTAATTTTAAGATTATTTCCCCCTTGTTCTGGACTCCCACACCAGAGGAAATAGTTTCTCTGTATCTACCCTATCGAATCCTTTTAACATTTTAAACATCTCGATCAGATCACCCTTCAATCTTCTAAACTCAAGGGAATACACGCCTAGTTTATGCAACCTGTCCTCATAATTTAGCACTCAAAGACCTGGCTCATCAGCATCCAAACTAACATTGTAATAAATAAATACATTTTAATGCTAACACCTGATTCAACACGAGTTCAAGTTCCACCACGGCCGTTTGAAAATGTTAATTTAGTTTAAAAACCATCTGTAAATTAAAAAGCCGGTATCAGTAAAAGCTGTTGGATTGGCGGAAAAACCCAACTGGTCCGTTAGGGAAGGAAACTTGCCGTCCTTACCCAGTCTGGGCCTATGTGTGACTCCAGTCCAGCACCAGCGTGGCTGACTCTTAACTGCCCTCTGAAGTGGCCTAGCGAGCCACATAGAAACATAGAAGATAGGAGCAGGAGTAGGCCATTCGGCCCCTCGAGCCTGTTCCGCCATTTAATGAGATCATGGCTGATCATCCAAATTCAGTACCCTGTCCCTGCTTTCTCCCCATATCCCTTGATCCCTTTAGCCTTAAGAAATATATCCAACTCCTTGAATATATTTAATGAATTGGCCTCAACTGCCTTCTGTGGTAGAGAATTCCACAGGTTCATCACTCTCTGGGTGAAGAAATTCCTCCTCATCTCTGTCCTAAATGGCTTACCCCTTATCCTTAGACTGTGACCCCTGGTTCTGGACTCCCCCGCCATCGGGAACATCCTTCCTGCATCTAGTCTGTCCAGTCCTGTCAGAATTTTATAAGTTTCAATGAGATCCCCTCTCATTCTTCTAAACTCCAGTGAGTCTTTTCTTCATCGTCGCTGGGTCAAAATCCTGGAACTCCCTCCCTAACAGCACTGTGGGAGTACCTTCACCACACGGACTGCAGTGGTTCAGGAAGGCGGCTCACTACCACCTTCGAGGGCAACTAGGGCTGGGCAATCAATGCTGGCCTCGCCAGCGATGCCCAGAGAATGAATAAAAGGAAGTCAGATGGCAGGAAATTAGCATCAAAGATCTAGCCCCCCCGCCTTTCTATTGCTAAACCTGGCTCGCTGAGCCGAGCCGCAGGATCGGAGAACCAGCTTTGAGTGGATCCGCATATTTGGCTCCAGGATAGGTGGTCCGGTTTAAGCAGTCTAAGCACAAGGGAGCTGAGCGATGGTATCCCACGAGCTGAGCAGGCGCCAGTGTTAAACATGAATTATGTAATCAGATTACACCACAAGCGATAAGATAAGGAAACAAAAATGGCAAGGCTTGGAAATCTGAAATAAAATTAGGAGGTCAGGATTTTATACAGATGTGCGAGTTAGGTTGATTGGCTATGATAAATTGACCCTTAGTGTTAGGGGGATTAAATACGTGGGGTTACGGGGATAGGGTGGGATATGTGTCGGTGCAGGCTCGATGGGCCGAAATGGCCTCTATCTGCACTGTGGGGTTTCTGTGATTTCTGTGAACATTCTAAACTAAGCGTTTAAAAATGTTCTATTCCGACGCCAAGGGAGATATTGTGCATTTCCATATTTATCTATTTTTATCCCACAAGTGATGCCAGTTGAAAGAGGAAATCAAAAAGTAAAACCAGCCTGCTTTACGGCATTATCATTAATACCACTGAACAATCCGGACTTGTCAACCCGCACGTGCTCAGTGAGTTCTGCTGCGCCTCCCACTCAACTTACATGAATTTTGAACTTAAAACTTGATGCTTACCTCAAACTTCTATAAATAACACTAATACGTATTGTCAAGTGCTCGATACCTCAGACAGTATCATTACTCAGTAAAACCCCTGCATCAGCTGACTCACTGCAATCAAGTCTTTGGCAACGTTGGCTGCACACATTCCTGGATGTTACATCACATGACCTCTCGCCTCCAATCTCCCTGCCCTTCATCACATGACCTCTCGCCTCCAATCGCCCCGCCCTTCATCACATGACCTCTCGCCTCCAATCGCCCCGCCCTTCATCACATGACCGCTCGCCTCCAATCGCCCCGCCCTTCAACACATGACTGCTCGCCTCCAATCTCCTCGCCCTTCATCACATGACCTCTTGCCTCCAATCGCCCCGCCCTTCATCACATGACCGCTCGCCTCCAATCGCCCCACCCTTCATCACATGACCTCTCGCCTCCAATCGCCCCGCCCTTCATCACATGACATCTCGCCTCCAATCGCCCCGCTCTTCAGCACATGACCTCTCGCCTCCAATCGCCCCGCCCTTCATCACATGACCGCTCGCCTCCAATCTCCCCGCCCTTCATCACATGACCGCTCGCCTCCAATCGCCCCGCCCTTCATCACATGACCTCTCGCCTCCAATCGCCCCGCCCTTCATCACATGACCTCTCGCCTCCAATCTCCTCGCCCTTCATCACATGACCTCTCGCCTCCAATCGCCCCGCCCTTCATCACATGACCTCTCGCCTCCAATCTCCTCGCCCTTCATCACATGACCTCTCGCCTCCAATTGCCTGCCCTTCATCACATGACCTCTCGCCTCCAATCGCCCCGCCCTTCATCACATGCCCTCTCGCCTCCAATCGCCTGCCCTTAATCACATGACCTCTCACCTCTAATCACCCTGCCTCCACTATCCCGCTATTGGACGCCCCGCCTTCCCACGCCGCTTGGAAAGTGAGCATAGTTTTGATTATTCGATTGGATTATTCTTGACTGACAAAATAACCTTTTTTTCTAATCTCTAAAATTTTTTATCAATAATAAATGAAAAGTAGTCAAACAAAGGAAAATCGACACAATGGGCTGGATTTTTCCAACCTCGGCGGGTCTGGGAAGACATCCGTGGCGTGTGCGGACCCCGTATTTGTCTCGATCCTGGCCTTCAGCAAGATTTTCCATTGATGGGGCTTGTTAAGCCCTCCTTGCGAGGTTCCTGGCCAATTAACAGGAAGCGGGTCTGATGACGTCATTTGATGACGCATCATCAGCCGGTTTCCTTAAAGGGTCCATGTCCGCAATCATTTTGACAGTTGTGCCGTCAGTGTTCTGCAGCATTGAGGTGCTGCAAACACGGACAAGCACTGTGTCCAGTGCAGCATCAGGTGATTGTGGAGAAGGTTGGTGCTGTTGTTGGTGCTGCTGGTGTGCCTGGTGATGCTGGGGTTGGGGCTGATCTTGGTGGGGTTCGGAGGACCAAGGTGAGATTTTCCAAGGGCACCGATGCTGATGGAGTAGATGGCAGCTGAAGTTGAGATGACAGAAGCGATCTGTCAGTGGTGAGAGAGGTTGCTCCAAGGAGTTGATACTGGATAGAGAGTTTGCTCCAAACACTTCAAACCTCCATAAAGCTGAAAAGTCTATTCCAAATCCTGAAGGCTCCAGCCTCTAAGATTAGACGATAGGAGCAGGAGTAGGCCATTCGGCCCCTCGAGCCTGCTCCGCCATTTAATGAGATCATGGCTGATCATCCAAATTCAGTACCCTGTCCCTGCTTTCTCCCCCTATCCCTTGATCCCTTTAGCCTCAAGAAATACATCCAACTCCTTCTTGAGTATATTTAATGAATTGGCCTCAACTGCCCTGTGTGGCAGAGAATTCCACAGGTTCACCACTCTCTGGGTGAAGAAATTCCTCCTCATCTCTGTCCTAAATGGCTTACCCCTTATCCTTAGACTGTGACCCCTGGTTCTGGACTCCCCCGCCATCGGGAACATCCTTCCTGCATCTAGTCTGTCTAGTCTTGTTAGCATTTTATAAGTTTCAATGAGATCCCCTCTCATTCTTCTAAACTCCAGCGAGTATAAGCCCAATCGACCCAATCTCTCCTCATACGTCATTCCTGCCATCCCAGGTATCAGCCTGGTGAATCTTCGCTGCACTCTCTCCATGGCAAGAACATCCTTCCTCAGATAAGGCGACCAAAACTGCACACAATACTCAAGATGTGATCTCACCAAGGCCCTGTACAACTGCAGCAAGACTTCCTTGATCCTGTACTCAAATCCTCTCGCTATGAAGGACAACATACCATTTGCCTTCTTAACCGCCTGTTGCACCTGCATGCTTACCTTCAGCGGCTAGTGCACAAGGACACCCAGGTCTCGTTGCACTTCCCCTTTTCCCAATCTATTGCTGTTCAGACAATAATCTGCCTTCCTGGTTTTGCCACCGAAGTGGATAACCTCGCATTTATCCACATTATACTGTATCTGCCATGCTTCTGAGTTGTAAGATTGAAATTGAACAACTGTGAAAGGGTAGCGTTAATACCACTTTTGCAGCTGTCAACTATACACAGCAATGGAGAGCTATTGAGAATCCGACACACTTGCCTGACATGATCACTGAGCGCTGGGAACCTCGTAAGAAAACATGGAAAAATCATTAGGACCTGGTAAAATGCTGCTTAAATACCTTTAAGCAGCTTCTTAAGCATCTCAATTGCCTGACCCGTCGCTTAGTGCCGGGTCTGCAAACCGCAGGCAAATTAACAAGGAGGCGGGTCCAGAGTGGATCCACCCCGCTGTCAATCACTGCCATTTTGACAGTGGACCCGTCGCGGATCCCGCCCTCCGAGCGCCGGCAAAATTCAGCCCAATGTCCTTTTAACGCCCCTGATATTTCTCCCGGGCGTTGCGGGCAGCAGTGTCCAGGAGATACATCTTCCAATTCCTGGGAGACTCCAGGGCCAATCCTGGCAACTCCGACTGTAATCCCTGACCCGTCGTCGTAGTGCGACAGAAGAATGCCACTTCTGTCAAATGGTGTTGAGCCACACGGAACAAAAGCATGTTGGAGGTACTCCCTGCACTCGCGGAATCTTACAGCACAGAAGGCGGCTATTCCACCCATCTCTGAAAGAACTACTCACTCCCTCCCCCCTGCTCTTTCCCCACAGCCGTGCAATTTTTTTTCCATTTCAAGTATTTATCCAATTCCCTTTTGGAAGTTACTATTGAATCTGCTTCCTCCACCCTATCAGGCAGCGCCTTCCAGATCACAACAACTCGCGGCGTAAAATTTCTCCTCATCTCCCCCCCCCACCCAGTTCTTTTGCCAAATATCTTAAATCTGTGTCCTCTGGTTACCGACCCTCCTGCCCGCGGAAACAGTTTCTCCCCAGCTACTCTATCAAAACCCCTCAAAATTTTGAACGCCTCCATCAAATCTCCCCTTAACCTTCTCTGCCCAAAGGCGAACAAACAGCAACTGCTCCTGGTTGACGTACTTTAGCCAGTTTTGTCTACGTAACTGGAGTCACTGCACATCAAAGGGAATTCACTCCGTCAAGTGTTTCCGAAGGTTTTGCCACAATAACATACGCTTTAAAAAAAAAGAAAGGAATCAGTACTGTTGCTGCCATTTTCTCCACACCTCCTCTGAAGGCACAGACTTGTGCTTGGGTAGGAGTCCATAGGTAAGTGTACCCCGCCTCCCCCCGCCCCGGTATCTCAACCACTCATATCTACTCCGTCATGGGAGTAAAGAAAGAAAGACACGCATTTATACGGCACCGTTCACAGCCTCAGAACACCCCAGAGCATTTTACAGCCAATGAAGTACTTTTTGAAGTGTAGTCACTGTTGTAATGTAGGAAACGCAGCAGCCAATTTGCACACAGCAAGCTCCCACAAACAGCAATGTGATAATGACCAGATAATCTGCTTTAGTGATGTTGGCCAGGACACCGGCGGGAACTCCCCAGCTCTTCGATATAGTGCCGTGGGATTTTTTTATGTCCACCTGAGAGGGCAGACGGGGCCTCAGTTTAACATCTCATCCGAAAGACAGCACCTCCCACGCTCACCTCAGTAATCCACTGGAATGTCAGCCAGATTTTTGTGCTCAAGTCCCTGGAGTGGAACTTGAAGCCACAACCTTCTGACTCAGAGACAAGAGTGCTGCCCACTGAGCCACAGCAGACACCCAATCTATGATTCAATCCTGTCTGGACTTGATATACACACACCTTACAGAAGGATTCAAATGACAGCAACTGGCGGGGTAGGAGCACTGGCCATGTTCCTCTCCCTGCTAACCCATGGGCACAGACCCCAACTTGTCGCACCTCTGTAACAACCCCAACCGAGATCTGCAAACTCTTTCAAGGGAGCGAGTTCTGAACTCAGGACCCTTGCGGTCTGTACACCTCAAGGGTCAGATTGGACGGTGAACTGTGCCACCAGGGGAGCCCTGTCGGCCAATTAGAGGAATGATGCCAAGGTGCTACCACCTCCTCCAAACCATGGGGGAAACGCTGCCTTGAAATTCATAGACAAAAGGAGCGACTTACTAGCAAGGTTTGCTTTACAGGAATCTGTGCTGTCATTGCAGTGACAATGGCAACCATTTGTCTATTGAATGACAGCACAGTTAGGAATCAGGAGCAAGACTGTAATTTTTTTTAGGAGTCCAATGGAATCATTAGCCACGAGCACAAGTGATTAATGGATGTCACTTTAAACTCAGAGACCCACTCTATTAAGAACATAAGAAATAGGAGCAGGAGTCGGCCATTTGGCCCTTTGAGCCTGCTCCGCCATTCAATAAGATCATGGCTGATCTTCGACCTCATCTCCACTTTCCTGCGCTATCCCCATATCCCTTGATTCCCTTAATATTCAAAAATCTATCGCTCTCTGTCTTGATTATACTCAACAACTGAGCCTCCACAGCCCTCTGGGGTAGAGAATTCCAAAGATTCACCACCCGCTGAGTGAAGACATTTCTCCTCATCTCAGTCTTAAATGGCCGACCCCTTATTCTGAGACTGTGACCCCTGGTTCTAGACTCCCCAGCCAGGGGAAACATCCTCCCTGCATCTACCCTGTCAAACCCTGTAAGAATTTTGTATGTTTCATAAGAACATAAGAAATAGGAGCAGGAGTAGGCCAATCGGCCCCTCGAGCCTGCTCCGCCATTCAATAAGATCATGGCTGATCTGATCCTAACCGCCAATCCACTATCACAGAACCATCTCCTGAATCTAACAGAATTAGACACACAAAATAGGAGCAGGATCAGGCTACACGGCCCCTGGGCCCGCTCCGCTACACACAGGGCCATGACCGATCCGAACCTGGACTCATGTCCAAATTCCTGCCCGCTCCCCATAACCCTTAATTCCCTTTACTTCTAGGAAACTGTCTATTTCTGTTTTAAATTTATGTAATGATGTAGCTTCTACAGCTTTTTGGGGCAGCATATTCCATGGACCTACCACCCTCTGAGTGAAGTAGTTCCTCCTCATCTCAGTTTTGAAAGAGCAGCCCCTTATTCTAAGACTATGCCCCCTAGTTCTAGTTTCACCCATCATCGGGAACATCCTCCCCACATCCACCCGATCCAACCCCTTCACAATCTTATATGTTTCAATAAGATCGCCTCTCATTCTTCTGAACTCCAATGAGTAGAGTCCCAATCTACTCAACCTCTCCTCATATGTCCATCCCCTCATCCCCGGGATTAACCGAGTGAACCTTCTTTGTACTGACTCGAGAGCAAGTATGTCCTTTCTTAAGTATGGACACCAAAACTGTACGCAGTATTCCAGGTGCGGTCTCACCAATGCCTTGTACAACTGAAGCAATACCTCCCTATTTTTATATTCTATCCCCCTAGCAATGAAAGCCAACATTCCATTGGCCTTCTTAATCACTTGCTGCACCTGCATACTAACCTTTTGAGTTTCGTGCACCAGGACCCCCAGATCCCTTTGTACTTCGGTACTTTCCAGTTTCTTGCCATTAAGGTAATAACTTGCTGTACGATTTTTCCTGCCAAAGTGCATAACCTCACACTTTCCAGTATTGTATTCCATCTGCCAAATCTCTGCCCACTTACTTAGCCTGTCGATGTCCCCTTGCAGGTTTTTTATGTCCTCCTCACTCACTACTTTCCCTCCCATCTTAGTATCATCTGCAAATGAGATCAATGAGACCATCTCTCATTCTTCTAAACTCTAGAGAATATAGGCCTAGTCTACTCAATCTCTCCTCATAGGACAATCTCCCCATCCCAGGAACCAGTCTGGTCAACCTTTGTTGCACTCTCTCTGTGGCAAATATATCCTTCTTTACGTAAGGAGACCAAAACTGCACACAATACTCCAGGTGTGGTCTCACCAGGGCCCTATACAGGGCCTTATTGTGTAAAGTATATTACAGTCTCAGTGTAACAAGGGCTTAAGGGTTCAAAGACCACGATGGAACTGAGCACATAATCTCGAACGACACGTCAGTCACGTGCTGAGGGAGCTCTGCATCTTTGGAGTTACCATCTTCCAGATGAGACATTTAAACTGCATTCCCATTGGCCTGATCAGTTGGATGTAAAAAATCCCAGGACGCTGTTACGCAGAAGAGCAGGGGGAGGCTCTCCCCGGTGTCATGGCCAACTATCCCTCACCCAAAACCAGATTGACTGGTTATTCGTTCATTTTCTGGTACCTGGGATCTTGCTGTGCACAGATTGTCTGCCAGATTTGCCGGCATGACAACAGTGGCTGCATTTCAATAGTAACCCACTGGCTGCGAAGCACTTGGGGACATCCTGAGACTCTGCCAAGCGCTAATAGAAATGCAATTCCGTTCCCGCTTCTCTGCTGGCGTGTTTGGAACTGAGATTGATCGAAGGCTTGTGAGCAGTTGTTACGATTTCATCAGTCTGGAATGATACCGTCACGTGACTCACGGGAGGGTATAATTCTTCCGGCAGAACAAGCTGAATCAATAAACCTGTTATATGGAGAGCACTGGATGGCTGTCCATGAAATGGTGATATTAAAATTAATTCTGCCTCGCCATTCATGTCCCAGCTCAGAATTGACATTGCCACCCATTCCATTTTGAACCAAACGCTTGTCTGTTTTTGATCGAGTTATCCAAAACTTTCGAAAATCCAGACTGGATAGCAAAAGCATGTTTTCCATCCCCCCCCCCCCCCATTTTCTGCACTCCTCCAATTCTGGCCTCTTGCGCATACCCGATTTGAATCGCTCCACCATTGGCGGCCGTGCCTTCAGCTGCCTGGGCCCTAAGCTCTGGAATTCCCTCTCTAAACCTCTCCGCCTCTCTCTCCTCCTTCAAGACGCTCCTTAAAACCGACCTCTGACAAAACTTTTGGTCATCTGCCCTAATATCTCCTCGTGTGGCTCGGTGTCAAATTTTGTTTGATGATTATGCTCCTGTGAGGCGCCTTGGGATGTTTTACTATGTTAAGGGTGCTAAATAAATACAAGTTGTTGTTGTTGCAGAATCACCAATTACTAAAGATTTTCAGGTCTCAAGCCATTTTCCACCATCCCCACCCTCTTCCCACTCCTTCCTGTTGCATACTTGTCCAGTTGAGAGACTTGGTTAGAGTTCATAACCCTCAGCCAATCAGGAATGCACTGTGCAGGGAGAACTCGCTGCCTGAATACTCTGTAGTTCACACAGCGCACAGCACTGATTATATATGTGCTATATTATATTATATGATTTGATTTTTTTCTTCCGAATCAGAAATAAATGGGATTTTGTTTCTGGACTGGGCTTTGTTGCGAAATGCTCGTGGAGCCTTTCAGAGTAAAAGCTGGTGTGGGATCTTAATGTGCTCTTATTTTCAAATCCAAGCCAAGCCAAGACAAGACTTTGTGAAAGACTAAAGTATTATATATGTACTATATTATATTATATGATTTGATATGATGGGACACGGGCAGCAGAGTTTAGGATGAGATCAAGATTATGGAAGGTGTAAGATGGGCGGCCAGCCAGGAGTGCGTTGGAATTTATATATAAGTTTACCAATGAGCGAAGCTGCCCTAGATTTCATCCCCTGATCCCTTTAAATAATTCATCTGTTAGCGCCAAATTAAATAAATCCAGTCAATGTACAGAGATTGAAAACAACTGCTGGTTTTCACTGGCCTGCGACACATACGCAAAACATATAAACACTTTCTCCGGCACATACTTCAAAAGGCGGACGGGACTCGGGATTTACACTGTAAAGAGGTTCAGATTGATTATAATAGACAAGCTTTGTAGATTACGATGCACAGAAATAGCTTCATCGTGACAGAAGATATAGTAGGTGGAATTCAATTTTTACAGGCGCAGAGATTTTTCCATCCCCACGTGCACTGTACAAGTTCACTTGTACCAAAAGAAAGACTTGCATTTATATAGCGCTTTTCATTACCTCAGCACTTTACAGCCAATGATCCCGGGATGGCAGGAATGACGTATGAGGAGAGATTGGGTCGATTGGGCTTATATTCGCTGGAGTTTAGAAGAATGAGAGGGGATCGCATTGAAACTTATAAAATTCTAACAGGACTGGACAGACTAGATGCAGGAAGGATGTTCCCGATGGTCGGGGAGTCCAGAACCAGGGGTCACAGTCTAAGGATAAGGGGTAAGCCATTTAGGACAGAGATGAGGAGGAATTTCTTCACCCAGAGAGTGGTGAACCTGTGGAATTCTCTACCACAGAAGGCAGTTGAGGCCAATTCATTTAATATATTCAAGAAGGAGTTAGATATATTTCTTAAGGCTAAAGGGATCAAGGGATATGGGGAGAAAGCAGGGACAGGGTACTGAATTTGGACGATCAACCATGATCTCATTGAATGGCGGAGCAGGCTCGAGGGGCCGAATGGCCCACTCCTGCTCCTATCTTCTATGTTTCTATGAAGTACTTTTCTTGAAGTGTAATAAATGTTTTATTTTTTTATTCGTCTTATGGGATGTGGACGTTGCTGGCAAGGCCAGCATTTATTGCCCATCCCTAATTGCCCTTGAGAAGGTGGTGGTGAGCCTCCTTCTTGAACCGCTGCAGTCCATTCCAGGATTTTGACCCAGCGACAATGAAGGAACAGCCGATATACTTCTAAGTCAGGATGGCGTATGACTTGGAGGGGAACTTGGAGGTGCTGGTGTTCCCATGCACCTGCTGCCCTTGTCCTTCTAGGTGGAAGAGGTCGCGGGTTTGGGAGGTGCTGCCGAAGAAGCCTTGGCGAGTTGCTGCAGTGCATCTTGTAGGTGGCACACACGGCGCAAAGCAAGCTCCCAAAAACAGCAATGCGATAATGGGGGAAAGGCTTGGGGGTTGGGAGAGTGTTGTTTCATTATGCTCACCAAAAAAAAAAGGGGATGGGGGGCAAGATAAGATGTTCCCCACCTCCCTCCCACTGATCCCTGAATTGCTGTGAGAGTTGAACCATTTTGCAAGAAGGTGGTAATATGCAGTTGTGTGTTAGCGAGCCGCGCCACAGTTAATCTGTGCTTTTACTGATCTTGGCTGAGGGATAAATATTGGCCAGGACACCGGGGAGAACTCCCCTGCTCTTCTTGAATAGTGCCGTGGGATCTTTTACGCCCACCTGAGGGCGGACGAGGCCTCGGTTTAACGTCTCATCCGAAAGACGGCACCTCCGACAGTGCAGCCAAAAGGACTTCGAAGTAATATTTTCAACGGAAACACCTCACGATGATGGTACAGGCACTTAATTTCAGCATTTCAGGAAGATGACACTGTTCAATTAAAGGGCGCGGCTCGCTAACACACAACTGCATATTACCACCTTCTTGCAAAATGGTTTAACTCTCACGGCGATCCAGGGGTCGGCGGAGATGGGGGTGGGGGAAAGACATCTTACCTTGCCCCATATCCCCTATGTTTTGGTGTGCGTAATGAAGCCGACACTCTCCCAACCCTCAAGTCTTTCCCTCCATTATTCTCAATGAAGTCTGGATTACACAATATCCGTGGGCAACGTCAAATGCAAAAGCAGCTCCTTCCTCAATTTCTATTCCCCCCCACCCCCCATCACCCCTCCCTATCTCTGTAACCTCCTCCAGGCCTACAACCCCCCCGAGATCTGTCCCCTCAAATTATGGCCTCTATCGCATCCCCGATTTCAATCGCTCCACTATCGGTGGCCGTGCCTACAGCCGCCTGGGCCCTAAGCTCTGGAATTCCCTCCCTAAAGCTCTCCTCCTCTCTCTCCTCCTTTAAGGCGTTCCTTTAGACCTACCTCTTTGGCCAAGCCCAGTCCTAATATCTCCTTCTGTGGCTCGGTGTCAAATTCTGTTTGGTAAACGCTCCCGTGAAGTGCCTTCGGAACATTTTGCTACGTTAAAGGCGCTATACAAATGCAAGTTGTGGTTGTTGAGGAAAGCACTTGGCCTTTGCGCGACGCGGCTAAGATCAGTGAACGCGGCCAGGCGTGGGGAGGTGGAGAGGAGAGAGAATGGAAATAACCCTCAGCCACTGGCCATTGCACCGTCCACCACTCCCGCAGCACCGCCTGCTGTCCAATCCAACAACCTAACCCCCCTACCAAGAACGGCATTTAAGTCCCCAGCTCTGAACACTCGGGACCTGGGGTCCATCACCCACAAGGGCCATCACACACTTTCGCAGCTATCGCCAGTCCTCCCGATCACAAAACAGACTTTGCAGCAATTACTAACGGAATTCCAGAATTCAAGACGACTGAGTAAAATAACAGTAGACCCTCATTACAAAAGCACGGCAATCGATCACAAACCTGGATAACAATAAGCCAACACATTCTTTACACCGACAGTCTCCTCTTCATTCAAAACATCCAACGACTACATTTTAACCATTAACTTCACACTTTGCCAGGTCACTGGATGAAAACTGGGGATCGCTGGACACAGACTGACCCTGGGGATCACTGGACACAGACTGACCCCGGGGATCGCTGGACACAGACTGACCCTGGGGATCGCTGGACACAGACTGACCCTGGGGATCGCTGGACACAGATTGACCCTGGGGATCGCTGGACACAGACTGACCCCGGGGATCGCTGGACACAGACTGACCCTGGGGATCGCTGGACACAGATTGACCCTGGGGATCGCTGGACACACATTGACCCTGGGGATATTACGGACACACACTGACCCTGGGGATCGCTGGACACACACTGACCCTAGGGATCGCTGGACACAGACTGACCCTGGGGATCGCTGGACACACACTGACCCTGGGGATCGCTGGACACACACTGACCCTGGGGATCGCTGGGCACACACTGACCCTGGGGATATTACGGGCACACACTGACCCTGGGGATATTACGGACACACACTGACCCCGGGGATCGCTGGACACACACTGACCCTGGGGATCGCTGGACACACACTGACCCTGGGGATCGCTGGACACACACTGACCCTGGGGAAATCGCTGGACACACACTGACCCTGGGGATCGCTGGACACACACTGACCCTGGGGATCGCTGGGCACACACTGACCCTGGGGATATTACGGGCACACACTGACCCTGGGGATATTACGGACACACACTGACCCCGGGGATCGCTGGACACACACTGACCCTGGGGATCGCTGGACACACACTGACCCTGGGGATCGCTGGACACACACTGACCCTGGGGAAATCGCTGGACACACACTGACCCTGGGGAAATCGCTGGACACAGACTGACCCTGGGGATCGCTGGACACACACTGACCCTGGGGATCGCTGGACACACACTGACCCTGGGGAATCGCTGGACACACACTGACCCTGGGGAATCGCTGGACACAGACTGACCCTGGGGATCACTGGACACAGACTGACCCTGGGGATCGCTGGACACAGTGACCCCGGGGATATTATGGACACAGACTGACCCTGGGGATCGCAGGACACAGACTGACCCTGGGGATATTATGGACACAGACTGACCCTGGGGATATTACGGACACAGACTGACCCTGGGGATCGCTGGACACACACTGACCCTGGGGAAATCGCTGGACACACACTGACCCTGGGGAATCGCTGGACACACACTGACCCTGGGGAATCGCTGGACACAGACTGACCCTGGGGAATCGCTGGACACAGACTGACCCTGGGGATCACTGGACACAGACTGACCCTGGGGATCGCTGGACACAGTGACCCCGGGGATATTATGGACACAGACTGACCCTGGGGATCGCAGGACACAGACTGACCCTGGGGATATTATGGACACAGACTGACCCTGGGGATATTACGGACACAGACTGACCCTGGGGATCGCTGGACACACACTGACCCTGGGGATTGCTGGACACAGACTGACCCTGGGGATCGCTGGACACAGACTGACCCTGGGGATCGCTGGACACAGACTGACCCTGGGGATCACTGGACACAGACTGACCCTGGGGAATCGCTGGACACAGACTGACTGACCCTGGGGATCACTGGACACACACTGACCCTGGGGATCTCTGGACACACACTGACCCTGGGGATCACTGGACACACACTGACCCTGGGGATCACTGGACACACACTGACTGACCCTGGGGATCACTGGACACACACTGACCCTGGGGATCACTGGACACACACTGACCCTGGGGATCTCTGGACACACACTGACCCTGGGGATCGCTGGACACACACTGACCCTGGGGATCACTGGACACACACTGACCCTGGGGATCACTGGACACACACTGACCCTGGGGATCACTGGACACACACTGACCCTGGGGATCACTGGACACACACTGACCCCGGGGATATTACGGGCACAGACTGACCCTGGGGATCGCTGGACACACGCTGACCCCGGGGATATTCCGGACACACACTGACCCCGGGGATATTCCGGACACACACTGACCCCGGGGATATTCCGGACACACACTGACCCCGGGGATATTACGGACACTGGAGATAGCTGAGAGCACAGAAACAAAAATAGCCTGCTGAGTGGGACTGAGCCTGCAGAACCCAATGATGGAGTGCTAGATCTCCCAGCCACAGATTGGTATCTCTACACTTGGACTTGGACACAGCGGATGACAGGGTGTGAGGGACAGCCCAGGGACAGGAGAGGCAACGTGTTCATCAAGTCTGCTCCAGATCCTCAGCTCTTGCAGCTCTTATATTTTTTTTGTACAACTTCTCAAACCGACAATCGTGTTGCAGAATTTCAACACCTCGCAGAAAAATATATCGACATAACATTTTCACCGAGGCTGCTGCAGTTAACCAGATCACAGGAAGCTCAACACATTGCATACCCTTTTTGGACTCAACACGCTGGAGCGCAAAAAACATGAATTTGCAAGCAGATGAAAACACGGCAGACAACCGGGTTCAACAGGATTAGGACACAGCATCTCAAAAAAAAAACACTTGGAAATGTAAAAACAGAATGAAAACTCTGCTTCGACCTCCATCGGTCTGTCAAACAAACCTCGAAAGTTGGTTGGGGGTTAAAAAATATATATATTTATTATTTGAATCGCACCAACTAGAATTATACATTTCAAATTCTACAAAGCAGGAAGACTGGCCCAAACCAGCCTTCTAAATGCACAAGAAATTACTCAAAGCATTCATGCAACAACAAAAAAAAGGAGGAAATAATAAATGTTCAATTACCTTTAAGGTCCCATTAAATGACGGTTTGTACAGCCCAGTGACTCGAAAGCACTCGCTGGATCTGCTGTTATAAAACCCAAGGGTAGGACATTTTTTTGCTGTAGAAAGATGAAATGACAAATCTGTGTTTACGGGCACGGGCCAGCTCTTTAATCTTTAGTCATTCCGCGTCAGCCTGGAAATTCCCGCTGTCCGTGTGCTGAGGTCACCAGTGGGAGCCGGGCGGGAGGCTCTGGGGCTGCGATCAATCATAAGGCAGTGGCTGACTGGGGGAGAGAGAGAGAGTGAGTGTGTGTGTGTGTGTGTGCGCTAGGAGACACTACTGAGGTAAGCTCGTCACTAGAGAAAATACCCACTGATGATGCACATCCACGTACATAAATAGCTACAGGGCCCCTCAGAGGGCTCATCCGACAATCGACCGGCCTCTGTCCCCTGGTCCCCTGTCTCTGTCTCTGCTGCACAGGCAGATTGATCGACCGGGGGCGGCGGGCGGGGGGGCGGAAACCATAATGTCAACACTGACAAGTTATGGAGGCTGTCATCTGAGAGGCTTTTTCCCCCCCCCCCCAAAAAAAATGGATATGTTTACAGTTAAATTGGTCAGTAATTACACATGTCTGGGTAGACTGCACTGACGTAGACTCAACTAAAGGGCACCATTCACATGATTTGAAAAACGTATTTATTCTGCACATAATAAAATGTATGTATTCCATGAATGAAATACTGTATTAGGAGCATTCGGCCCAGCGGCACAAACTCTAGCTGAAGAAAACATATGTGCAGAATTCACTGTGCTGTTCCCCACTCTCTCTCCCTCTCTCTTTCTCTCTCTCCCCCTCTTACTCGGTCTATATCTCTCTCTCTCTTCCTCCCTCACTCTTTGTCTCTCTCCCTCCCCCTCTCTCTCTCTCTGTCTCCCTTTCCGCCTTTCTTTCCCTTTCACTCCGTCTGTCTGTCTCTCTCTATCTTTCCCCTTCTCTCTCTCCCTCCCCCTCTCTCTCTCTCTCTCTCCTTCGCTGTCTGTATTTCTCTCCCCCCCCCGTCTCTTTCTCCCCATCTTCATCTCTTCTCTTTCCCCTCTCTTCCCCCCATCTCTCTCTCTCTCTCTCTCTATCCCTTTCCGCCTTTCTTTCCCTTTCACTCCGTCTCTCTGTCTCTCCCCCTCCCTCTCGGTCTCTTTCGCCACATTCAATTCAAATTACTTTCCCTCTCTCCCCTCCCTGTCTCTTTCGCCACATTCAATTCAAATTACTTTCCCTCTCTCCCCTCCCTCTCTGTCTCTCCCCCTCTCTGTCTCTCTCTCTCTCTCTTCCCTCTCTGTCTCTTCCCATCCCCTCTCCCCCTGTGTGTCTCTCTCTCCCCCTGTCTGTCTCTCTCTACCCTGTCTCTCCCCCTCTGTCTCTCTCTTCCCTCTGTCTCTTCCCATCCCCGTCTCTCTCTCTCCCCCTGTCTGTCTCTCTCCCCCCTCTGTCTCTCCCCCTCTGTGTGTGTCTCTCTCTCTTCCCTCTGTCTCTTCCCATCCCCTCTCCCCCTCTGTCTCTCTCTCCCCATCCCCTCTCTCTATCTCCCTCTGTCTCTCTCTCCCCCCCCGTCTGTCTCTCTCTACCCTCTGTCTCTCCCGCTCTCTGTGTGCCTCTCACTTCTTCCCTCTGTCTCTCTCTCTCTCCCCATCCCCTCTCTCTCTTCTTCCCTCGCTGTCTCTCCCCCTCTCTGTCTCTCTCTCTCTCCCCATCCCCTCTCTCTATCTCTCTCTCTGTCTCTCTCTCTCTTCTTCCCTCTCTCTCTCTCCCCATCCCCTCTCTCTATCTCTCTCTCTGTCTCTCTCTCTCTTCTTCCCTCTCTCTCTCTCCCCATCCTCTCTCTCTATCTCCCTCTGTCTGTCTCTCTCTCCGGCCCTCTCTATTTAACTCCTTGCAGTTTTGAGACACCTTCTCCATTCCACTCGTTTCTTTTCTTCCCCCCGCCCCGCCCCATACAACAACACCAACTAAACAGGTAAATGTTCTGCAAGCTTCCGCTAGCCACAGAGCTCACAGGAAGGCCAGGAAGTGAGTGCAATGACTCAGCAGGCTAGGGGAGACACCGCACCCATTAAAAAAGGCACAGCAAATTAGGGATATCAAACTCTTTTTGCATCACTGTTGGCTGCAGAGGTGGAGATACCACGGAGGTGGTTGTATAAAGTTCCCGTTCCCGTTAATTTGCATATGATTCAAGTTACTGACATTACATTTACAATGTAGCCACCAGTGCGATTACAGCTCGAACATTGCTCCGTATGACAGCAGTGACTATATTTCAAAAGGTACTCCATTGGTTGTAAAGCGCTTTGGGACGTCCTGAGGCTGTGAAAGGCGCTATATGCATGGGAGAACTTTCCTTTCTAAGAGCAGCCCTGTCCAAACTCAAGGGCTGCAAAAATCCAAAAGAGGACGAGACAGCAAGTGAGGAATAGAAGAACAGAGGGTGCAAGACCGAGTTACCCTGGCTTCCAGGGGTGGGGGAATCCGGGGGCCGCAGCACCCGCGTCCTGCAGCAACAACTTGGACTTGGACTTGTATAGCGCCTTTAATGTAGTAAAATGTCCCACAGCGCTTCACAGGAGTGTTGTCAAACACCGAGCCACAAAAGGATATATTAGGACAGAGGACCAAAAGCTTGGTCAAAGAGGTAGGTTTTAAGGAGTGTCTTAAAGGAGGAGAGAGAGGCGGAGAGGTTTAGGGAGGGAATTCCAGAGCTTAGGGCCTTGGCAGCTGAAGGCACCGCCACCAATGGTGGAGCGATGAAAATCAGGGATGCTCAAGAATTGGAGGAGTGCAGATATCTCTGAGGGTTGTAGGGCTGGAGGAGGTTAGAGAGAGAGGGAATCACCATCCCTCACCTGCCCAGCATGAAACCGAGACAAACCGACCATAAGAACATTAGAACGTAAGAAATAGGAGCAGGAGTCGGCCATTCGGCCCCTCGAGCCTGCTCCGCCATTCAGTAACATCATGGCTGATCTTCTACCTCATCTCCACTTACCTGCACTATCCCATATCCCTTGAGTCCCTTAATATTCAAAAATCTATCGATCTCTGTCTTGAATATACTCAACAACTGAGCCTCCACAGCTCCCTGGGGTAGAGAATTCCAAAGATTCACCACCCTCTGAGTGAAGAAATTTCTCCTCATCTCAGTCCTAAATGGCCGACCCCTTATTCTGAGAATGTGACCCCTGGTTCTAGACTCCCCAGCCCAGGGGGAAACATCCTCCCTGCATCTACCTTGTCAAGCCCTGTAAGAATTTTGTATGTACCAGCACTGCCCTCCGGGTTCAGTTCGCCAGATGGAACTGTGTTGCCCAGAGCGAAAAAGAGCCACAGGTTTGATCCCCAGTCCCGAGTCAACCAAGCGTGGCCAAGGTGGCACCAGCGATGCTACAGCTGACCAGCGTTCTCACTTCCTACCTGTTAATCCATGTTTCCCGCAGGAAAGTGTACGGCTGTTGACGTAAGAAAACTACTAGGCACTTGGTCTAAGCATTAAACAAAGCTTTAATCAACTGTTTTACAACATGGAGGTCTAGTTGTGTCCTTCACTAGTTCCTGTTAAGAATGTCCTGAGCAAGCTGGGCCCGTGCCCGAGTATTTATACTCTCCCTGGACAGTGCCACCCATAGGCCACTCAGTATTATTTCATAAGTCTTTCTTTCATGAATGACTGATTCATGTCAGCTGTCAAGTGAGGACGGCATCTAACTCCTCAATAACGATGCACATTCTCTGAGCCCACACACTGAGAATGACCACTGGGGAGTAGCACTGGTGAGCAGATGGTGTCTGTAACACTGCATCATCAACCAGGACACATTGGGTGGGGAGGAGGGAGGGGAGAGGATCAGAATCCGAAATGGATACGGGAAAGAAATTACATTCCATTTTATTCTATTACCACAGCCGTATAATTAGTCGCCTGTAGAACTGAATATACGTGTTGTAACTAACAAATAATGTACGTGAATTAAAGCAACGGTTGTCTCAGAATTCACTTCTAGCTCAAACACTAGTGAACCTTCCTGCACTTATTCAAAATTACCCAGCATTACTGCTCAAAAATCTGTTGGCGACGACAAAAGCTGCTCTTTTACAAAGGTGTTTTCTTCCTTAACGTACACTACCCAGTGCCCGAGAGCACGCGGGTAACGTACACTACCCAGAGCCGTGAGAGCACGCGGGTAACGTACACTACCCAGAGTCATGAGAGCACGCGTGTAACGTACACTACCCAGAGCCCAAGAGAGGGCACGCAGGTAACGTACACTACCCAGAGCCCGAGAGAGCACGCGGGTAACGTACACTACCCAGAGCCCGAGAGAGGGCAGTGGGTAACGTACACTACCCAGAGCCCGAGAGAGGGCACGCGGGTAACGTACACTACCCAGAGCCCAAGAGGGGGCAGTGGGTAACGTACACTACTCAAAGCCCGAGCGAGCACGCGGGTAACGTACACTACCCAAAGCCCGAGAGAGCACACGGGTAACGTACACTACCCAGAGCCGTGAGAGCACACGGGTAACGTACACTACCCAGAGCCCGAGAGAGCACGTGGGTAACGTACACTACCCAGAGCCCGAGACAGCACGCGGGTAACGTACACTACCCAGAGCCGTGAGAGCACACGGGTAACGTACACTACCCAGAGCCTGAGAGAGCACGTGGGTAACGTACACTACCCAGAGCCCGAGACAGCACGCGGGTAACGTACACTACCCAGAGCTGTGAGAGCACGCGGGTAACGTATACTACCCAGAGCTGTGAGAGCACGCGGGTAACATACACTACCCAGAGCCGTGAGAGCACGCGGGTAACGTACACTACCCAGAGCCCGAGAGAGGGCACGTGGGTAACGTACACGACCCAGAGCCCGAGAGGGGGCACGCGGGTAACGTACACTACCCAGAGCCCGAGAGGGGGCACGCGGGTAACGTACACTACCCAGAGCCCGAGAGGGGGCACGCGGGTAACGTACACGACCCAGAGCCGTGAGAGGGCACACGGGTAATGTACACTACCCAAAGCCTGAGAGGGGGCGTGCGGGTAATGTACACTACCCAGAGCCCGAGAGAGAGCACGCGGGTAATGTACACTACCCAGAGCCCGAGAGAGGGGGCACGCGGGTAACGTACACTACCCAGTGCCCGAGAGCACGCGGGTAACGTACACTACCCAGAGCCGTGAGAGCACGCGGGTAACGTACACTACCCAGAGTCATGAGAGCACGCGTGTAACGTACACTACCCAGAGCCCAAGAGAGGGCACGCAGGTAACGTACACTACCCAGAGCCCGAGAGAGGGCACGCGGGTAACGTACACTACCCAGAGCCCAAGAGAGGGCACGCGGGTAACGTACACTACCCAGAGCCCGAGAGAGGGCACACAGGTAACGTACACTACCCAGAGCCCGAGAGAGGGCACGCGGGTAACGTACACTACCCAGAGCCCGAGAGAGGGCACGCGGGTAACGTACACTACCCAGAGCCCGAGAGAGGGCACGCGGGTAACGTACACTACCCAGAGCCCGAGAGAGGGCACGCGGGTAACGTACACTACCCAGAGCCCGAGAGAGGGCACGCGGGTAACGTACACTACCCAGAGCCCGAGAGGGGGCACGCGGGTAACGTACACTATCCACAGCCCGAGAGGGGGCACGCGGGTAACGTACACTACCCAGAGCGTGAGAGGGGGCACGCGGGTAACGTACACTACCCAGAGCCTGAGAGGGGGCACGCGGGTAACGTACACTATCCACAGCCCGAGAGGGGGCACGTGGGTAACGTACACTACCCAGAGCGTGAGAGGGGGCACGCGGGTAACGTACACTACCCAGAGCCTGAGAGGGGGCACGCGGGTAACGTACACTACCCAGAGCCCGAGAGGGGGCACGCGGGTAACGTACACTATCCACAGCCCGAGAGGGGGCACGCGGGTAACGTACACTACCCAGAGCCTGAGAGGGGGCACGCGGGTAACGTACACTACCCAGAGCCCGAGAGGGCTTGTGGCTAACCTTAACAGTGCAAATGAGCTATTCAACAGCGGCAAGGGGAATCACACTGATTCTCCACACAAACACACGCTCACACACACACACACACATAGGAACAGGAGGAGGCCATTCAGCCCCTCGAGCCTGTTCCGCCATTCAATGAGATCATGGCTGATCTGTGACCTAACCCCATATACCCGCCTTTGGCCCATATCCCTTAATACCTTTGGTTAACAAAAAGCTATCAATCTAAAGGGACGGTTCCTGAATCTAGATAACTTTGGAAGATTATAGTTAGGGCATCTGCAAAGTGCTCACCTCCTTCCTGACTACCCTGTTTTTCCTAATGTAACTATACAAATTCTTCGTATTGATTTTGATATCCCTTGCAAGTTTCTTTTCATACTTCCTTTTTGTAGCTCTTACTGTCTGTTTTGTGACCCTTTGCTGTTCTTTGTATCTTTCCCATTCGCCAGGATCTGTGCTATTTTTTGCATTTTTGTATGCCCGTTCCTTTAGTTTTATGCTGCCCTTTACCTCTTTCGTTGGCCATGGCTGGGTTTTTCTGGCAAGTAGACCTCTTGCCCCATGAGGGGTATAAACTGGTTCTGTATCACGTTAAATTCTTTTTTAAACATCTCCCACTGATCTTCTGTCGTTTTACCCATTAACAGATTTACCCAGTTTACTGTGGACAGTCTCAGCCTCATCCCACTGAAGTCGGCCTTACCTAAATTTAGAATCTTAACAGCTGTTTCACGTTTCTCCCTTTCAAACGCTACTTTGAACGCTATTGAATAAATGTTCACGCACAATTAGGCTGTTAACTACATCTGGCTCATTACTAAGTCTAATATGGCTTGCCCCTTTGCTGCCTCTCGGACATATTGTTGTAGAAAACTATCCTGGACACACTCAAGAAATTCACTACCTTTTTGAAAGGTGCTAGTCTGCTTTTCCCAATCAATATGAAAGTTAAAATCCCCCATTAAATCCATTCTGCCTTTACTACATGCTTGTCTAATCTCTGCATTTATACAATCTAGCACTTCAGAGCTACTACCAGGGGGCCTATACACAACTCCCACTACAGTCTTCGATCCTTTCCTATTTCTTAATTCAACCCATAAAGTCTGCACTGGCTGCTTACCTCTCTTTAAATCCTCTCTTATCACAGATCACAGAAATCACAGAAACCCCACAATGCAGATAGAGGCCATTTCGGCCCATCGAGCCTGCACCGACACATATCCCACCCGATCCCCGTAACCCCTACACCAACACATATCCCACCCTATCCCCGTAACCCCACATATTTAATCCCCCTAACACTAAGGGTCAATTTTTATCATAGCCAATCAACCTAACCCGCACATCTTTGGACTGTGGGAGGAAACCGGAGCACCCGGAGGAAACCCACGCAAACACGGGGAGAATGTGCAAACTCCACACAGACAGTCACCCGAGGCCGGATTCGAACCCGGGTCCCTGGCGCTGTGAGGCAACAGTGCTAACCACTATGCCATCAGTGAAGTGATTTCATCCCTGATCACTAAGGCTACTCCTCCCCCTCTGCCATTTTCCCTATCTGTCCTGTAGACCTTATAACCTAGTATATCTAGTTCCCAGTCCTGACTGTCCTGCAACCATGTCTCAGTAATGGCCACCATGTCATACCCTCTAACTTGAATTCGTGCCTGCAGTTCATTCAATTGATTCCTTATTCAACGACGCACACAGGCACGCACGACACACATGCACAACACACACGCACGTGCATGCACACACACGTGGGCACACGCACACACATACACACACACACACACACACACACACACAGAGCAGGAAGCCACTGGATCGTGATCAGAAGCAGGAACCCTGGTTGATATTCCCCCCTTCCCGGGATCTATCAACAACACAAAAACTGTCCACCAGGAGGTGGTCTTGAGTGACATGGGATAACTCACCCTTGACTCTTGTGCCGTGGTGTGGGAGGAGGGAAGGGGGTTGGGAAGAACCAGTCTCCTATCAGCACTTTCTCACAGTGACTCAGTGACATACAACAAAGATTAAGTACAGCATGTAATAAGTAGCAATGATGAGAAACCTCACTCGTACGAGGGGCTTTGATAGAGTAGATAGGGAGAAACTGTTTCCACTGGCAGGAGGGTCGGTAACCAGAGGACACTGATTTAAGATCATTGGCAAAAAAGCCAGGGGGGAGTTGAGGAGAATTTTTTTTACGCAGCGAGTTGTTGTGATCTGGAATGCGCTGCCTGAAAGGGCGGCGGAAGCAGATTCAATAGTAACTTTCAAAAGGGGAATTGGATAAATACTTGAAAAGGAAAAATTTGCAGAGCTGTGGAGAAAGAGCGAGTGAGTGGGACTAATTGGAGAGCTCTTTCAAAGAGCTGGCACAGGCACGATGGGCCGAACGGCCTCCTTCTGGTCTTCATGATTCTATGATTCCAGGACTAGGATGCGATACTACAGTTCATTTTTTAACTAACATGAAAATAAAGCTTCTAAACATCTAGGAAGACAACATACAGAATAATAAAAGGATACACAAGGTGAGGGACTTGAATCCCTTTTTTTTTTATTCGTTTCAAGGCCGGCATTTATTGCCCATCCCTAATTGCCCTTGAGAAAGTGGTGTTGAGCAGCCTTCTTGAACTGCTGAAGTCCATTTTTGATACGACAGAGCGGCCATTAAGAGTCAACCACATTGCTGTGGGTCTGGAGTCACATATAGGCCAGACCAGGTAAGGGCAGCAGATTTCCTTCTCTAAAGGACATTAGTGAACCAGATGGGTTTTTAATGACAATCCGGTTAGTTTCATGGTCACCATTAATAGCACTAGCTTTTTAGTCCAGATTTATTTAATTAACTGTAGTTAAATTCCCCAGCTGCCGTGGTGGGATTTGAACTCACTAACCTTCCAATTATTAGTCCAGGTTTACTGGATTAACTAGTTCAGTAACATAACCATGATGCTACCATACCCTCGTTAGTCCACGGCACAGTGTGTGGTGTCTCAATGTGTCACCATGTGTGAACAGTGCATTGATCTACAGTATATGAAACCAGGACATAGAAGCGTGAAGTGCAAATGAAATTCAGTACAAAAAACAAACCTCTAAAAAGGGACTAGTGGTCGTCACCAGGCTTAGTTAGCATATTCATGCAAAGAAGAAAATTTCTCAATAACAGCAACAACCTGTATTTATATAGCGCCTGTAAGGTAGTAAAACGTCCCAAGGTGCTGCACCAGAGCGATTATCAGACAAAATTTGACACCGAGCCACATAAAGAGAAATCAGGGCAGACTTGGTCAAAGTGGTAGGTTTTAAGGAGCATCTTAAAAGGAGGAGGAGAGGTTTAGGGAGGGAATTCCAGAGCTCGGGGCCCAGGCAGCTGAAGGCACGGCCGCCAATGGTGGAGCGATTAAATTCGGGGATGCTCAAGAGACCAGAATTGGAGGAGTTTGTGGGATCTTGCTCTGCACAAATGGCTGTGCGTGGTTGTCTGCTTTGCAACAGAGATTCCTTCGTCTTAGGCAGTCCCTCGGAACCGAGGATGACTTGCTTCCACACTAAAAATGAGTTCTCAGGTGACTGATGAGTCCAATGCAGGACCTACAGTCTCTGTCACAGGTGGGGCAGACGGTGGTTGAAGGGGTGGGCGGGTGGGGTGCTTGGGTTGACGTGCGCTCCTTGCGCTGCCTGCGCTTGGCTTCCGCTTGCTCCCGGTGAAGAGACTCGAGGTGTTCGGCGCCTTCCCGGATGCTTCTCCTCCAATTTGTGCGGTCTTGGGCCAGGGATTCCCAGGTGTTGGTGGGGCTGTTACACTTTTTCAAGGAGGCTTTGAGGGTGCCCTTGAAGTGTTTCCTCTGCCCACCTGGGGCTCTCTTGCCATGCCGGAGCTCCGAGTAGAGCGCTTGTTTTGGGAGTCTCGTATCGGGCATGCGGAGGATGTGACCCATCCATCGGAGCTGATCGAGCGCGGTCAAAGCTTCGATGCTGGGGATGTTGGCCTGAGCAAGAACACTGACGTTGGTGCGCCTATCCTGCCAATGGATTTGCAGGATTCTTGCGGAGGCAGTGTTGGTGGTACCTCTCCAGTGCTTTGAGGTGCCTGCTGTACATGGTCCATGTCTCTGAGGCATACAGCAGGGCGGGTACAGCGGCATATAGTGTGTCAGTGCAGCCTTCGGTCGCCTGAGGAAGAGCGTGTTTGAAGACCAGGACCTCAAACAGAGATTACACCTCCAAGAAAGAAATCTGCATTTCTATAGCGCCTTTCACGACCACTGGATGTCTCAAAGCACTTTACAGCCAATGAGGTATTTTTTGAAGTGCGGTCACTGTTGTAATTCGGGAAACGCAGCAGCCAATTTGCGCACGGCAAGCTCCCACAAGTGGCAATGTGGCAATGACCGGATAATCTGATTTAGTGATGTTGGGTTGAAAGATAAATATTGGCCCCAGGACACCTGGTAGAACTCCCCCTGCTCTTCTTCGAAATAGTGGCGGTGGGATCTTTTACCTCCGCACGAGAGAGCAGACGGGGCCTCGGTTTAACGTGGCTGTGAAGCGCTTTGAGACATCCTGAGGATGTGAAAGGCGCTACAGAAATGCAAGGTCATGCTGAACACACCAGAAAGAATCCTGCTGTTCATTAAAAAGAAATAAAGACACAGATTTAGGGGCTGGGGGGTGGGCTGGGGTGCGGAAACAAATGGTTCAGGACTGCTTGTTGTCAATTCTGGCCACCTTAAATGAATACTTAACAATAGAGTTTTACTGATTAAAAACAACTTCCCTTTATACAGCGTCTTTAACCTAGTAAAACGTCCCAAGGCGCTCCACCGGTGCGTTATCAAACAAAATTTGACACTGAGCCATAGAAGGAGATATTAGGGCAGATGGCCAAAAGCTTGATCAAAGAGGTAGGTTTTCGGGAGCGTCTTAAAGGGGGAGAGAGAGAGGCAGAGAGATTTAGGAAGGGAATTCCAGAGCTTGGGGCCCGGGTAGCTGAAGGCACGGCTGCCAATGGTGGGGCGATTAAAATCGGGGATGCGCATGAGTCCAGAATTGATCCCTTCCATATTAAGAGTGCAGCAGCTTCTGAGACGGAAGGTGACATAGAAACATAGAAGATAGAAGCAGGAGTGGGCCATTCGGACCCTCGAGCCTGCTCCGCCATTCAATGAGATCATGGCTGATCATCCAAATTCAGTACCCTGTCCCTGCTTTCTCCCCATATCCCTTGATCCCTTTAGCCTTAAGAAATATATCTAACTCCTTCTTGAATATATTTAATAAGTTGGCCTCAACTGCCCTGTGTGGTAGAGAATTCCACAGGTTCACCACTCTCTGGGTGAAGAAATTCCTCCTCATCTCAGTCCTAAATGGCTTACCCCTTATCCTTAGACTGTGACCCCTGGTTCTGGACTCCCCGGCCATCGGGAACATCCTTCCTGCATCTAGTCTGTCTAGTCCTGTTAGAATTTTATAAGTTTCAATGAGATCCCCTCTCATTCTTCTAAATTCTAGCAAATATAAGCCCAATCGACACAATCTCTCCTCATACGTCATTCCTGCCATCCCAGGTATCAGTCTGGTGAATCTACGCTGCACTCCCTCCATGGCAAGAACATCCTTCCTCAGATAAGGCGAACAAAACTGCACACAATACTCAAGGTGTGGTCTCACCAAGGCCCTGTACAACTGCAGCAAGACATCCTTGTTCCTGTACTCAAACACTGTCGCTACGAAGGCCAACATACCATTTGCCTTCTTAACCGCCTGCTGCACCTGCATGCTTACCTTCAGCGACTGGTGCACAAGGACACCCAGGTCTCGTTGCACTTCCCCTTCTCCCAATCTATTGCCGTTCAGGTAATAATCTGTAGCAGGAGCAAGTTAATCAGATACTTCAGGTTCACATGCTTCAACACGTATAACCTAAGTCTAACAACTTCTCCAGCCTGCATTCGTAAAGGTTCCCCCACCCCCATCCCCGCACCCCCACCCACCTGAAAAATATAAAAATTCAAACCATCTCTACTCAGGGAAACAAGAATAAAATCGATTTTACTTTGGATTGAAAAGACTGGTTTTGTCGTGTTTAATTCATGTGCATCTCAGAGGCTGGGAGGGGTGCTAAATAGATGTGGAGTCACTATGTTCTAAGATTACTCAGAAGCAGACCCAATGCTGCCTAAACACGCCTGCTTCTTCCGTGCTGGCTTTACCTTATTCTGATGGGGAAACTTTAAAAGGGGTATTCTTGTTCTGTCAATGAAGTACTTGCACGTCAGCAATTGTGCGCAAACACATTTCTTTTCAATTAAAAAAAATCTATGCAAAAGATCCTCGTTCCTGCAGAAGAGTGCGGGGTGGGGGGGGGAGGAGGTGGGGGAAGTTTAAAAAAGAGACACCTAGGTGAGGGGTCAAGACCGACAACACAACTCATCGCCAAAGCTAAACAGAGTAGGAGAGAAGATTAAGCAAGTCAAAGAGTGCTGCTTGAAGACAATGCAATGCAGGGTTAATGGGGGCGAGTGATTTTTTTCACGCCGCGAGTTGTTGTGATCTGGAATGCACTGACTGAAAAGGCGGTGGAAGCAGAGTCAATAGTAACTTTCAAAAGGCATTTGGATAAATACTTGAGGGGGAAAAAATTGCAGAGCTATGGGGCAGCACGGTGGCATAGTGGTTAGCACTGTTGCCTCACAGCGCCAGGGACCCGGGTTCAAATCCGGCCTCGGGTGACTGTCTGTGTGGAGTTTGCACATTCTCCCCGTGTTTGCGTGGGTTTCCTCCGGGTGCTCCGGTTTCCTCCCACAGTCCAAAGATGTGTGGGTTTAGGTTGATTGGCTATGATAAAAATTGGCCCTTAGTGTTAGGGGGGATTAAATATGTGGGGTTACAGGGATCGGGTGGGATATGTGTCGGTGCAGGCTCGATGGGCCGAAATGGCCTCTATCTGCACTGTGGGGTTTCTGTGACTCTGTGAAAGAGCAGAGGGAGTGGGACTAATTGGAACGTTCTTTCAAAGAGCCGGCACAGATATGATTGGCTGAATGGCCTGCTTCTGTGCTGAATGATTCTATGATGGAGAAAAATGGAGATATTTGTCATTCCTGGTGGCATATAGGTCAAATAGCGAACCACAACCATACTTTATACGTCATATTATAGGAGCAGGAGGCGGCCATTCAGCCCCTCGAGCCTGTTCCGCCATTCAATGAAGATCATGGCTGATCTGCACCTCAGCTCTGTTTGCCCGCCTTTAATCCATAATAAAAACACAACGTGAAGCAACCAGCGCTGCACTGATGGGTCAATCCGAATCTTAATTCCAAGCACTGGTGCAGCTCAGAAAGTCTCTTGCAAGACAACTCAACGGTCCAGGCCAGTCCTCCTGCAGTGAGCCTGAGCAGCAAGTGGGTGGGGGCGGGAGGGCGGGTGTAAATAGCATTTCACCGAATGTCCACGCACACCCACTTTCCAGTGAACATTACTAGATAGCATCAGAAACAAAGCTACCTTGGTTACATGTTTTTCCACTCTAGCCTGGGGCACTGAGCCGCACTGTGGTATCAGCCAAACACTGAGCAGCTTGGATTAGCAAACTCGGTACATGGCCAAAGAACAACAGAAAACGCTGTTTTTTTTTTCTTCCTTCCCTTCAGCTGTCCTTCATTCTGCCAGCGCAATTCACACCTCATCTAGAGCCTTCGTCTTCTTCTTAGGCAGTCCCTCGGAACCGAGGATGACTTGCTTCCACATTAAAAATGTGTTCTCAGGTGACTGATGAGTCCAATGCGGGACCTACAGTCTCTGTCACAGGTGGGGCAGACGGTGGTTGAAGGGGCGGGTGGGTGGGGTGCTTGGGTTGACGTGCGCTCCTTGCGCTTGGCTTCCGCTTGCTCCCGGCGAAGAGACTCGAGGTGTTCGGCGCCTTCCCGGATGCTTCTCCTCCACTTTGTGCGGTCTTGAGCCAGGGATTCCCAGGTGTCGGTGGGGATGTTACACTTTTTCAAGGGGGCTTTGAGGGTGTCCTTGAAGCGTTTCCTCTGCCCACCTGGGGCTCTCCTGCCGTGCCGGAGCTCCGAATAGAGTGCTTGTTTTGGGAGTCTCGTATCGGGCATGCGGACAATGTGACCCATACATCAGAGCTGATTGAGCGTGGTCAAAGCTTCGATACTGGGGATGTTGGCCTAAGCAAGAACACTGACGTTCTAGAGCCATCCTTTGTTCCTTAACCTGTCCCATTACCATCTCCCCTTGCCTTGAATATCTCTTAATGTCTCTTAATGTCACCAGACTGATACCTGGGATGGCAGGAATGACGTACGAAGAGAGATTGGGTCGATTAGGCTTATATTCGCTAGAGTTTAGAAGAATGAGAGGGGATCTCATTGAAACTTATAAAATTCTAACAGGACTAGACAGACTAGATGCAGGAAGGATGTTCCCGATGGTGGGGGAGTCCAGAACCAGGGGTCACAGTCTAAGGATAAGGGGTAAGCCATTTAGGACTGAGATGAGGAGGAATTTATGTGTTCAACCATAAATGTTTTTCGATGCTTTGGCAACATAAGATGTAACTTGTCATGCCAATAAAGTGATTTGAATTGAATTGAATTGAATTGAGTGGTGAACCTGTGGAATTCTCTGCCACACAGGGCAGTTGAGGCCAATTCATTAAATAAATTCAAGAAGGAGTTGGATATATTTCTTGAGGCTAAAGGGATCAAGGGATATGGGGAGAAAGCAGGGACAGGGTACTGAATTTGGATGATCAGCCATGATCTCATTAAATGGCGGAGTGGGCTTGAGGGGCTGAATGGCCTACTCCTGCTCCTATCTTCTATGTTTCTATGTCTCTCAATGTCTCTTAATCTCTCCTGCTTTCTATCCTATCACTGACCTTCCCTTTTGTTCTTTCATCCCCTCCCCCTTTTCCCAGCCCCTAAACTTGCTTTCCATTTCCTGCTTTTTTCCAGTTCTGACGAAAGGTCATCGACCTGAAACATTAACTCTGTTTCTCTCTCCACCGATGCTGCCCTGGCCTGCTGAGGTTTTCTGCCCTGAAGGA
Source organism: Somniosus microcephalus (assembly GCF_052327205.1). Taxonomy (NCBI): domain Eukaryota; kingdom Metazoa; phylum Chordata; class Chondrichthyes; order Squaliformes; family Somniosidae; genus Somniosus; species Somniosus microcephalus. The sequence goes on from NC_140989.1 coordinate 17,857,912, forward strand.
TATTAGTTGCATTTTTTTTATGACAATTCGACAGCTTCATGGTCACTTTTACCAATAGTAGCTTTTTATTTCCGCATTTTTTTTTCAAAAGTGAAGTCAAATTACCAAGATGGGATTTAAACTCATGTAATCTGGATTATTAGTCCAGTAACATGGCCACTACGCTATCGCCCTCGCTGTTGGTTTCCATTCAAGTGCTTGCAGGAAGGGCTTGTTCCCCCACTCCCCCCCCCCCCCATTACTGCCGTCATGAAGCGTGCGTGTTCGGGTGAGGCTCTCAGGTAAGCAATGCGAAGGGGAGGAAATCCAGAAATAAAACTGGAGGACGGGAACAGGGCAACAGAATGAAACGTGATCGCGAGCGAGCTGGATCGGTCTTAATTACCGAGAGTAAAACACTGAAACTCGAATTTGCTCTGTATCGGTCTTGCTCTTGCCTCTAATTATACTGGCACAGTTAAGAAAGAAAGACTTGCAGATAGCGTCTATTTCTATAGCGCCTTTCACAATCGCAGGACATCCCAAAGTGCTTTACAGCCAATGAAGTACTTTTTGAAGTGTAGTCACTGTTGTAATGCAGGTAACGCAGCAGCCAATTTGTGCCCAGCAAGCCCCCACAAACAGCTGTATGATAATGAGCAGATAATCTGTTTTTAGTGATGTTGGTTGAGGGATAAGTATTGGCCCAGGACACAGGGGAGAACTCCCCAGCTCTTCTATGAACTAGTGCCGTGGGATCTTTCATATCTACCCGAGGGGCAAAATGGGGTATGGTTTAATGTCTCGTTCAAAAGACAGCACCTCCGACAGTGCAGCACTCCCTCAGACCAGCACTGGGAATGTCGGCCGAGATTGCGCTCAGTGCTCTGGAGCGGGACTATGAACCACAGACACCTTCTTGACTAAGACTGAGCCACGGTGGGCATAAGGCAAAGTTTAGCTTCATGGTGCTTCTCACTGATGCCCTTCTCAGAGTTCACCAAGGGCAAACGGAGATGCATTCCACCACACACGAGGACAGGGGAAAAAAAACATTGGTTCCCACAAGCCGATTCCCTCTTGTGTTGTGCTCAACTTTGCCCATCCATCTTCTCACCACCTCTCTCTCTCTCTTAGGCAGTCCCTCGGAACCGAGGATGACTTGCTTCCACATTAAAAATGAGTTCTCAGGTGACTGATGAGTCCAATGCGGGACCTACAGTCTCTGTCACAGGTGGGGCAGACGGTGGTTGTTGCCTTTCCAGAAGAAGGTGTAGCCACCACCTTGCTCCGTGAGCTGGCCTTCCCCTGCCCGCCGGGTCTCACTTAGGGCGGCGATGTCAATGTCAAAACGTCTGAGCTCCCGGGCAACGATAGCAGTACGACGTTCCGGTCTGTCACTGTTGGGGTTGTCCATGAGGGTCCTGACGTTCCAGGTCCCGAACTTCATTTTAAAGGGTGGAAGATGCCTGTGCGTGAATTCTTTTAATGTGGGATGGCCGTTGCACACCAGTACCACACGGGCTTGACAGAGCGAGGTCTTGGTCCAATGGTAAGGGGATCCAAGACGATTGGAGACCAGGCTCTGCTACAACAGCCTAGCACACACACAAACAAACATATGCTACTGTCCTCCTCCCTCCTTCCCACAGGCCCTCTCTGCCTGGGTTTCATAGGATGCATTGTGGTCCTCCCGACCTCGCTGTTGGCCCGTGCCGCACCTTCCCTGGACCCTGACCCCGCTGCTGGTCCACGCAGCTCACCATAACTCCCAATCCATTCTCTCTCCTGAAACACATCCAATGACTTCTCGCCTGCATGAATCGCTGTCTGTTCCAACTGTAAATTTATTCCGCAACATAATTCCACCTTGTGAAATATAGTTCCGCATGACTGGGCCAATCCCCTTCTTAATCTTTGAGCCTCCAACTGAGTCACCCCAAAAACCTCCCAGTTGGCCAAGCACACCAACGTCTTTGAATTTCCACGTTCCTGATCTCCAAGATCATCTTTGTTGCTCACAAGCATGCCCTCTCCACGGTAACAGCATCCTTTATAGATTAGATTATCTCGAGGCGTTTTATAAACAATCAAAAACAGAGTGGTGACCAATAGCAGTAACCTTAAGATACACTACAACTCTGAATGAAGGCTGAGAGGTAGATCACAGCTGCCAAGCACAAGTGGGAGGTGGTGGATCATTAAAGACATTGTACATCGCACATCATCGTTATAGAAAGGCCAACTTGAGCTCACGTTACACAGTATTTTCAATTCTTAGGGCTCCCAGGGTTCACAGCAATTGTTCCTGCATAGCTTTACAACAACAACAAACAACTTGCATTTATATAGCACCTTTAAAACATCCCAAAGCGCTTCACTGGAGCGTTATCAAACAAAATTTGACACCGAGCCACATAAGGAGATACTAGGACAGATGACCAAAAGCTTGGTCAAAGAGGTGGGTTTTAAGGAGCGTCTTAAAGGAGGAGGGCGAGGTAGAGAGGCGGAGAGGTTTAGGGAGGAAATTCCAGAGCTAAGGGCCTCGGCAGCTGAAGGCACGACCGCCAATGGCGGAGCGATTAAAATAGGGGAAGCACATGAGGCCAGAATTGGAGGAGCGCAGAGATCTTGAAGAGTTGTAGGGCTGAAGGAGGTTACAGAGATAGGGAGGGGCGAGGCCATGGAGGGATTTAAACATGAGGATGAGAATTTTAAACTCGAGGTGTTGCTGGACCGGGAGCCAGTGTAGGTCAGTGAGCACAGGAGTGATGGGTGAACGGGACTCGGTGCGAGTTAGGACACGGGGCAGTGAGCACAGGGGGAGATGGGTGAACGGGACTTGGTGCGAGTTAGGACATGGGGCAGTGAGCACAGGGGGTGATGGGTGAACGGGACTCGGTGCGAGTTAGGACACGGGGCAGTGAGCACAGGGGGTGATGGGTGAACGGGACTCGGTGCGAGTTAGGACACGGGGCAGTGAGCACAGGGGGAGATGGGTGAACGGGGCTTGGGGCGAGTTAGGACGCGGGGCAGTGAGCACAGGGGGTGATGGGTGAACAGGACTTGGGGCGAGTTAGGACACGGGGCAGTGAGCACAGGGGGTGATGGGTGAACGGGACTCGGTGCGAGTTAGGACACGGGGCAGTGAGCACAGGGGGTGATGGGGGGATGGGACTTGGTGCGAGTTAGGACACGGGGCAGTGAGCACAGGGGGTGATGGGTGAACGGGACTCGGTGCGAGTTAGGACACGGGGCAGTGAGCACAGGGGGTGATGGGTGAACGGGACTTGGTGCGAGTTAGGACACGGGGCAGTGAGCACAGGGGGTGATGGGTGAACGGGACTTGGTGCGAGTTAGGACACGGGGCAGTGAGCACAGGGGGTGATGGGTGAACGGGACTTGGGGCGAGTTAGGACACGGGGCAGTGAGCACAGGGGGTGATGGGTGAACGGGACTTGGTGCGAGTTAGGACACGGGACAGTGAGCACAGGGGGTGATGGGTGAACGGGACTTTGTGCGAGTTAGGACACGGGGCAGTGAGCACAGGAGGGTGATGGGTGAACGGGACTGGGTGCGAGTTAGGACACGGGGCAGTGAGCACAGGAGTGATGGGTGAACAGGACTTGGTGCGAGTTAGGACACGGGGCAGTGAGCACAGGGGGTGATGGGTGAACGGGACTGGGTGCGAGTTAGGACACGGGGCAGTGAGCACAGGGGTGATGGGTGAACGGGACTCGGTGCGAGTTAGGACATGGGGCAGTGAGCACAGGGGGTGATGGGTGAACGGGACTGGGTGCGAGTTAGGACACGGGGCAGTGAGCACAGGGGGTGATGGGTGAACGGGACTTGGTGCGAGTTAGGACACGGGGCAGTGAGCACAGGGGGTGATGGGTGAACGGGACTTGGTGCGAGTTAGGACACGGGGCAGTGAGCACAGGGAGAGATGGGTGAACGGGACTCGGTGCGAGTTAGGACACGGGGCAGTGAGCACAGGGGGAGATGGGTGAACGGGACTCGGTGCGAGTTAGGACACGGGGCAGTGAGCACAGGGGGTGATGGGTGAACGGGACTTGGTGCGAGTTAGGACACGGGGCAGTGAGCACAGGGGGTGATGGGTGAACGGGACTTGGGGCGAGTTAGGACACGGGGCAGTGAGCAAAGGGCGTGATGGGTGAACGGGACTCGGTGTGTGTTAGGACACGGGGCAGTGAGCACAGGGCGTGATGGGTGAACGGGACTTGGTGCGAGTTAGGACACGGGGCAGTGAGCACAGGGGGAGATGGGTGAACGGGACTTGGTGCGAGTTAGGACACGGTGCAGTGAGCACCGGGGGTGATGGGTGAACGGGACTCGGTGCGAGTTAGGACACGGGGCAGTGAGCACAGGGGGTGATGGGGGGATGGGACTTGGTGCGAGTTAGGACACGGGGCAGTGAGCACAGGGGGTGATGGGTGAACGGGACTCGGTGCGAGTTAGGACACGGGGCAGTGAGCACAGGGGGTGATGGGTGAACGGGACTTGGTGCGAGTTAGGACACGGGGCAGTGAGCACAGGGGGTGATGGGTGAACGGGACTTGGTGCGAGTTAGGACACGGGGCAGTGAGCACAGGGGGTGATGGGTGAACGGGACTTGGGGCGAGTTAGGACACGGGGCAGTGAGCACAGGGGGTGATGGGTGAACGGGACTTGGTGCGAGTTAGGACACGGGGCAGTGAGCACAGGGGGTGATGGGTGAACGGGACTTGGTGCGAGTTAGGACACGGGGCAGTGAGCACAGGGGGTGATGGGTGAACGGGACTTGGTGCGAGTTAGGACACGGGGCAGTGAGCACAGGGGGTGATGGGTGAACGGGACTTGGTGCGAGTTAGGACACGGGGCAGTGAGCACAGGAGGGTGATGGGTGAACGGGACTGGGTGCGAGTTAGGACACGGGGCAGTGAGCACAGGAGTGATGGGTGAACAGGACTTGGTGCGAGTTAGGACACGGGGCAGTGAGCACAGGGGTGATGGGTGAACGGGACTTGGTGCGAGTTAGGACACGGGGCAGTGAGCACAGGGGGTGATGGGTGAACGGGACTGGGTGCGAGTTAGGACACGGGGCAGTGAGCACAGGGGGTGATGGGTGAACGGGACTTGGTGCGAGTTAGGACACGGGGCAGTGAGCACAGGGGGTGATGGGTGAACGGGACTTGGTGCGAGTTAGGACACGGGGCAGTGAGCACAGTGGGTGATGGGTGAACGGGACTTGGTGCGAGTTAGGACACGGTGCAGTGAGCACAGGGGGTGATGGGTGAACGGGACTTGGTGCGAGTTAGGACACGGGGCAGTGAGCACAGTGGGTGATGGGTGAACGGGACTTGGTGCGAGTTAGGACACGGTGCAGTGAGCACAGGGGGTGATGGGTGAACGGGACTTGGTGCGAGTTAGGACACGGGGCAGCAGAGTTTTGGATGAGCTCAAGTTTACGATGATGGGAGGATGGCCAGGAGAGCGTTGGACTAGTTTAGTCTGGAGGCAGCAAAGGCTTCAGGGTTTCAGCAGCTGATGCGCTAAACAGGTTCGGAATGGGATTTCAAAACGAGACACAGCCTCTAAAAACAGTATTTTTTAAAAACTAAATACACTGGGATTCATTGCTAGCTATTGGTCGCAAATGATAGGGAAGACAACTTTCGAGACTCTTCGAGACACCAGGGGAGTTCTCCCCAGTGTCCTGGGCCAATATTTATCCCTCAACCAACATCACTAAAAACAGATTATCTGGGTCATTATCACATTGCTGTTTGTGGGAGCTTGCTGTGCGCAAATTGGCTGCCGTGTTTCCCACATTACAACAGTGACTCCACTTTAAAAAGTACTCCATTGGCTGGAAGGCGCTTTGGGACGTCCGGCGGTTGTGAAAGGCGCTATAGAAATGCAAGTCTTTCTTTTTCTGTGCAGCCCATAGCGTCTGAGTTCAGTATTGGAATCAATACATCATCCATAATGGCCCAGAAATTCGGGTCTCCACGGGTGAGTACGCACGGGGTACTCACCCGTAAGCCCAATGGAAGTGCCGGTTTCGTGCATGCACTGCGCATGCGTGGGAAACCGGCACTTCCGTTCCCCCGAAAGAAGGGGTTCAGAGGTGGAACACGTGCGCGGGAGAGGCAGCGCGTGCACATCGAACTTACGTTTTTTTTGCAGGTTTTCCCGGGAAGGTAAGTCTCCAGTAGTTAGACATGTACAAAGCAGTCGCAAGGCCTGCTTTTTACAAGGTAAGTGGTGAATTAATTATAATTAAAAAAAAAATTCCACAGGTTTATTATTTTTAAATACTTTAAAGAACGGTAAGTTTATTTTTAGCCCTGTTAGAAAATAAAATTATTTTTTTCAAAAATTTAAATTATTGTTTAAAATAGTTATTTCATGTAATTTATAGTTTATTTTTAAAATGTGATGTTTTTTAAAATTTATTTGAAGATTTAGTGATGTTTGGGGGCTTATAGTATTTATAGGTTTGACAGGTCTGTCAAACTTATGAATGAAGCATTCCCTGCTACCATTGGTTCTCCATGGCCCACGTGATCCCAGGGGACGCATCAAACTAACTGCGCCCCTGGGATACGCGAGCACTGCACGCCGGCAGTTGGAGGAGGCCCAGGATCGGAATCCCACACGGGCCCACAGCTCAACGGCCGGCGCAGTAAGTAAGTGCAGGTCGGGGGCATGCACCCGCGGGAAGCCCCCGACCCGAATTTCTGGGCCAATATATATTTTTTTAAATCTCACACTTGCATTCATTTCCTGGCTACAAAACCTAACTTTCTGTTGTCATTTTTGTGTCAACTTACCATCATAAGTTCCTATTTAAAATAAAAAACGACCGATATAAATTTGTCACACCACTGAGACACCCCCCTCCACTGATGATACTGTGGCACCACAGTTTGGCACCTCCCAGTTCCTCAACCTGCGCTGCAGAGAAGCCCCTATGCTCCAACCATCTCTGCTTCCTTAACTGTTGTGTTTGACTGTAAGTAATATTAAATCTAAGTATTAGAAAAATAAGGACAGGATGCATGGGGGGGGGGTGCTGAATTACGTCTACCTGCCCTTATCCAATCATCCCTTGCCCCACAAACCACCCCTACAAATCGGTCTTGAACCCCCATGTGCAACGCCACGGGAGATCGACGAGAAGATCGCATTTGAGCCAATTCATTTGAATGTGTGCAATGCTCCGAAATCATTATCTCAAAATTATTTGCGCCAGTACTTCGCCCATGTATTATGCAGCTCAAAAAAGACTCCCTTCACTTGAGAACCCAAGTCTGGAAAGGCAAAATCGACTTGTGCTGCCGGATATTTTTCATAGAGCAATTGGAGACTTCACACGCCTACCAATATGAAAGAAAAGGACTTGCATTTCTATAGCGCCTTTCACGACCTCAGGACGTCCCAAAGCGCTTCACAGCCAATGAAGTACTTTTGAAGTGGAGTCACTGTTGTAATGTAGGAAACGCGGCAGACAATGTGCGCACAGCAAGCTCCCACAAACAGCAGTGAGATAAATGACCAGATCATTTTTTTCGTGTGATGTTGGTTGAGGGATAAATATTGGCCCAGTATTTCTTCGAAATATTGGCCATGGGATGTTTTACGTACACTTGCGAGGGCAGACTTGGTTTAACGTCTCATCTCAGTGAGTCAGAGTGATCTTATTTGACTAGCCTGAGCTGGTAGCGGTGATGGTGGAGAGATAAGGGATTTTTTTTCCCGGGTACACTGGGACTCTTGTGGTATCTGGCAGCCCTGGATTGTGCTGACAAGATCTGCTATGTAAATGAAAGTTTCAACGATAATAATCATTATAAAATGAATGAACTTACTAAGAAATTTATGCATAAAAACAACCGGGCAAAGGAGGAGGGGCAAAATAAACCACACCCTATCGGCCTGAGTTCCCACTTCTGCTCATCATCCCGGGCTGGATTGTGCTGGCGCTCAGAGGGCGGGTTCGGAGCTGTCAAATTGGCGAAGATTGAGAGCGGGTAGGAGACCCGCTGTCAACCCGCCTCCACGCGAGTCTCCCAGGTGTCAGGTCTGTCTGTGCAGAACAGACCCGACACCAAGCAGCGGGGGAGGCAATTCACATCATTAAATGGCTTGTTAACAGCCAATTGAATGCTATTTTAAGCCTACCTTCTAATTTTATGTGCTCCCCCGTGGGTTACTCGCCGCTTGGGCAACACGCCAGCTCACCCTGGCATGAGTTGAGTCTGCTTTGATTTCTCTGATTACCTGACCACTGCAGAAGTGGTAAAAAGGATACCGTGATGCAACTGTTCAGTTTCAGAGCTCAGAAACTGTTGGTTACTGCATTTGTAAGTCATATAGAGATTTCTGTAGCTTGCAAGTGTTTGGAGCCAACTCTCTATCCAGTGCCACCTCATTGGAACAACCTCTCTCACTATTGACGGATTTGCTTCTGTCATCTCTCCATCGCCTGCCATCTATTACATTAGAATGGGTACGGTTTACACTCTCTCACCTTGGTCCTCAGAATCCCACCACAATCAGCCCCAACACCAGCAGCACCAGGCACACCAGCAGCACCAACAACAACACCAGCCTTCTCCGCAATCACCTGATGCTGCACAGGACAGAGGGCATCAGCACCCGACCACATTGCTGCCCGGGATGCCAGGGGTGGCCTCACCATGGCCACATTTACTTCACTTGACGCTGTACACCCTGGGTGCCACATGATACGCCAGCTTGGCACCTCCCCACACCAACACCATAAAGCATCTCTACAATGCCCAAGCCATTCCTTTCACACTCATGACCATTGCGGGGGTTACCATTCTGTCTCATCATTCACTGCAACTCACTAAGCCACTTCCGAAGGTGCACACAAATCTGTCCAAGAACGCAAAGTGTTGAAAATAAAGATTTCAATGTTTGATAGCAGATTAACAGAAACTTCACATGAACATTGGCTAAAACACACATACCCTTGTGTGTTGTTAATTGGTATGATTGGACTAGGATGAGAGTGATTGTGAGGGGTGGCTAGTGAGATGGGAATGTGATAATATAGATAGAGAGGGATGGGTGGCGGTGCAAGGTAAGTTGGTGTGAGTAAGGATGTGCAGGAGTAGGGTAGGGAAGGCAGAGTGATGGGGAGGTGATGAGTGGCACAGCAGGATGAGGTTGAGTGTGGCTTTGCGGTAACGTTTCGTGATCTACTGAGATCATTGAAACATTTGAGCCACTGCAGCCTGGTCCTCCTTACGACATCCCCGCTTGTGTCCTCCTCAGCTATTTGCAGCCAGGCTGCCTTGGTCTCCTGGGGAGGTCTCTTCTGACCACTGGCAGGGAAGAGAACCTCCCTACGTGCTCGGACTCCCTCCACAAGAACATGGAGGGAGTCATCACTGAATCGAGGTGCAGCCCTCTGCCTTTGTGAGCTCATTTTTGGAGTTGAACAAGCTATCTCAGCAATGCTCGTTTCAAATTCAGGAAGTGGAATGAAGTGGGGCCGTGGGCCCTTTAAATAAACCAGCAAGGGAAGCGTCAGCGCTGACGTCACCTGACCCGCACTTTCTAATCGTGTCAGAGAACGCGATGGGCGGGCTTAACAAGGGCCATTAACGTAAAATCCTTGTTTTCGGCGGACTTCAGTCGGCAGCGGGACCGTATCCCGACAACGACCTCTCCCGCCCTGAACCCGCCTCGGCCGGCAAGATCGCGGCCCTGGTGACTGTGGTGGGAAAACATGCATATTTTGGAAGACGCACGAGAACAGATTGTGACACCACTGTCAAAACAAAACTGGTGCGGTAGCGTAGTTATGTCACTGGACTAGAAATCCAGAGAATGTGAGTTTAAATCCCACCATGGCAGTTTGAGAATTTGAATTCAGTTTAACAAAATCTGGAAATAACAAGCTGGGTACTGTATCAGTAAAAGTGGTCGTGAAGCTGTCGGATTGTCGACAAAATCCAACTTGTTCACCAATGTCCTTTAGAGACATTTCATTCCTTTAGGGAAGGAAACCTGCCGTCCACACCCGGTCTGGGTTTATATGTGACTCCAATCCCACACCAACATGGTTGACTCTTACCTGCCCTCTAAAGTGGCCGAAGCAAGCCACTCAGTTGTATCCAGGGCAACAACTGTGTGAAGGGAAATAAATGCTGGCCCTTGCCAGTGATGCCCACATCCCGAGAATGAATAAAAAGAAACAGCCTGGCGATATTCACCAGCAATGCCACCTCGGGTGACCATTAGCGTGACCATCACTATGACCATTAGGGTGACCATCACGATGACCATCAGGAGTGACCATCACGATGACCATCAGGAGTGACCTTCAACGATAACCATCAGGTTGACCATCACGATGACCATCAGGAGTGACCATCATGATGACCATTAGGGTGACCATCACGATAACCATTAGGGTGACCATCACGATGACCATCAGGAGTGACCTTCAACGATAACCATCAGGAGTGACCTTCAACGATAACCATCAGGTTGACCATCATGATGACCATCAGAAGTGACCATTATGATGACCATTAGGGTGACCATCACGATGACCATCAGGAGTGACCATCATGATGACCATTAGGGTGACTATCACTATGACCATTAGGGTGACCATCATGATGACCATCAGGAGTGACCATCATGATGACCATTAGGGTGACCATCACGATGACCATCAGGAGTGACCATCACGATGACCATTAGGGTGACCATCACGATAATCATTAGGGTGGCAATCACGATGACCATTAGGGTGACCATCACAATAACCATTAGGGTGGCCATCACGATGATCATTAAAGTGACCATCACGATGACCATTAGGGTGACCATCACTATGACCATTAGGGTGACCATCACGATGACCATTAGGGTGACCATCACGATGACCATTAGGGTGACCATCACGATAACCATTAGGGTGACCATCACGATAACCATTAGGGTGACCATCACGATGACCATCAGGAGTGACCATCACGATGACCATCAGGAGTGACCTTCAATGATAACCATCAGGTTGACCATCACGATGACCATCAGGAGTGACCATCACGATGACCATCAGGAGTGACCTTCAATGATAACCATCAGGTTGACCATCACAATGACCATCAGGAGTGACCATCACGATGACCATTAGGGTGACCATCACGATGACCATCAGGAGTGACCATCACGATGACCATCAGGAGTGACCTTCAATGATAACCATCAGGTTGACCATCACAATGACCATCAGGAGTGACCATCACAATAACCATTAGGGTGGCCATCACGATAACCATTAGGGTGACCATCACGATAACCATTAGGGTGACCATCACGATGACCATCAGGAGTGACCATCACGATGACCATCAGGAGTGACCTTCAATGATAACCGTTAGGGTGACCATCACGATGACCATTAGGGTGACCATCACGATGACCATTAGGGTGACCATCACGATAGCCATTAGGGTGACCATCACGATGACCATCAGGAGTGACCATCACGATGACCATCAGGAGTGACCTTCAATGATAACCATCAGGTTGACCATCACGATGACCATCAGGTTGACCATCACGATGACCATCAGGAGTGACCATCACGATGACCATCAGGAGTGACCTTCAATGATAACCATCAGGTTGACCATCACAATGACCATCAGGAGTGACCATCACGATGACCATTAGGGTGACCATCACGATGACCATCAGGAGTGACCATCACGATGACCATCAGGAGTGACCTTCAATGATAACCATCAGGTTGACCATCACAATGACCATCAGGAGTGACCATCACAATAACCATTAGGGTGGCCATCACGATAACCATTAGGGTGACCATCACGATAACCATTAGGGTGACCATCACGATGACCATCAGGAGTGACCATCACGATGACCATCAGGAGTGACCTTCAATGATAACCGTTAGGGTGACCATCACGATGACCATTAGGGTGACCATCACGATGACCATTAGGGTGACCATCACGATAACCATTAGGGTGACCATCACGATGACCATCAGGAGTGACCATCACGATGACCATCAGGAGTGACCTTCAATGATAACCATCAGGTTGACCATCACGATGACCATCAGGAGTGACCATCACGATGACCATCAGGAGTGACCATCACGATGACCAGCAGGAGTGACCTTCAATGATAACCATCAGGTTGACCATCACGATGACCATCAGGTTGACCATCACGATGACCATCAGGAGTGACCATCACGATGACCATCAGGAGTGACCTTCAATGATAACCATCAGGTTGACCATCACAATGACCATCAGGAGTGACCATCATGATGACCATTAGGGTGACCATCAGGAGTGACCATCACGATGACCATTAGGGTGACCATCACGATAACCATTAGGGTGGCCATCACGATGACCATTAGGGTGACCATCATGATGATCATTAGGGTGACCATCCCAATGACCATTAGGGTGACCATCATGATGACCATTAGGGTGACCATCATGATGACCATCAGGGTGACCACCACGATGACCATTAGGGTGACCATCACGATGACCATTAGGGTGACCATCATGATGACCATCAGGGTGACCATCACGATGACCATCGGGGTGACCACCACGATATCCAGCTCGTGTCAGAATTGACAAAAGAAGGGAAGAAAATGTAGGGAAAGGAGGAGCAAGCGTCGGGGTAGGAGGGAAAGGAGGAGCAAGCGTCGGGGTAGGAGGAAGATAAACTCTTCCCAAACACAGAAATATCAATCGCCGGGTCAACTTAAAAGTAGACAATCCAAAATCGCCGAGCTATTTAGTAAAACCGCTGTGAAGAATTGAACAAACGTGAGCAAGGGACAAGGAGTGCTGGTGCTTTCAATGATTTCTTAATGTGACTGTCTGAAGATGGCGGAGCCGGCATCTTAAGCCGAAATGCAAGGCCTTGATTGGACATCGAAGCGTAGGCGCTGATAGGGTTCAAAGGGTAGACTGCTTTTTGACCCTACATTTGAAAAATTCTTGCTTCAAAACTCACAATCTGATTCGTATCCTCCCCTCAACCACAAATACAGGAGGTGAAAAAAACAACACTGGGTGATTCAAAGGTTTCCGAAAATATTACACTGAGCTTGCAAAGACACTTCACGTGGGGTGGGTTTCTATCTTCACGTGGGGGGGGGTGGCATTGATTATATTTAGTTTATGGGTCACATTAATATATTATTTACCCCTCTGTTGGTCATTATCATGAGTTTTCAGGGCAACACAACACAGGAGTATGGGGGAGGGGTCAGCCCATTTGTACACTGCTGGAGAGTCTCGAGAATTGTGGGTGGGTTGCATCAGATGCAAAGGCACAGACGAGACTATGACCTGGTCTGTTACGTACTCGAGATGTCACTCACCGCCCACCCTCCCTATCCCCCGCACCACCAGTCTGTAGTTCAGATTTTTTCTAATTTTATGACTCACTGTACAGAGTTGCGTTGCAGTCAGCAGATGTGCGGGATATTGAAAGGTAAAGAGTGAAGGTCTAATAGCTCTTAGTCAGTTAAAGGAGTTGCCCGGGTGCAGACAGATTGAAAGTTATTTTTCCTTCTAGTCCATTGGACGCCACCTCCCCTCGCTGGTGGGGCACAGAAATACCCAGAAGTTGCAATGCGGAAACAGGCCATTCGGCCCAACCAGTCCATGAGTGCTCGTTATAGGAATAGGAGGAAGCCATTCAGCCCCTCGAACCTGTTCCACCATTCAATCAGATCACGGCTTACCTGGACCTGAAAACCATTTACCCGCCTTGGTTCCGTAACCCTCAACACCCTTACCTAATAAAAATCAATCAATCTCAGTTTGGGAAATTTTCAATTGACCCCCAACCTCAACAGCTTTTTGGGGGAGAGAGTTCCACATTTCCATTACCCTTTGTGTGAAGAAGTGTTTCCTGACGTCATCTCTGAACAGTCCAGCTCTAATTTGAAGGTTATTCCCCCTTGTTCTGGACTCTCCTATCAGAGGAAATAGTGCCACGTAAGCGAACAGTTCTAATCACATTTACTCACCCTATTCCCAAATCCCTGTTACAACCTTTCTTCGCCCACCTATTCTATCTCATCTGGAATGTCGACATAGTGAATCCCACAGCCTCATAATTCTGTGCAAGGAGGCATCTCCTGCATTATGTTCTAACTGTTATTATTATTCATTCCTGGGATGTGGGCGTCACTGGCAAGGCCGGCATTTATTGCCCATCCCCAGTTGCCCTTGAGAAGGTGGTGGTGAGCTGCCTTCTTGAACCACTGCAGTCTGTGTGGTGAAGGTGCTCCCACAGTGCTGTTAGGGAGGGAGTTCCAGGATTTTGACCCAGCGACGATGAAGGAACAACTTAGAGGGGAACTTGGAGGTGATGGTGTTCCCATGCACTTGCTGCCCTTGTGCTTCTAGGTGGTAGAGGTCGAAGAAGCCTTGGCGAGTTGCTGCAGTGCATCTTGTAGACGGTACACACTGCAGCCACGGTGCGCCGGCGGTGGAGGGAGTGAATGTTTAATCTTGCATTCAATCTTGAATCAATGGCCCCTCGTTCTAAACAACTGGAAATGACCTGCTTCTGTCTACCTGGCCCCATCCTTCCATAATTTTAAATACTTCCTTCACATTGACCTATAATCAGCTTTGCTTCAACAAAGAAAAACAACAATTTTTCAGAGTCCATCTTCGTATTTGTGTTTCCTCACACCAGGCAGCATCCTGGTGGATATGAGCTGTAGCCTCTCTAAAGCCTCAATATCCTTGCTATAGTGTGGAGCCCAATATTGCGCACAGCACGTTAACTGAGGTCTCAGCAGACACTGACCTGCTTAAAGGTCTTTCCTGGAACTCCCTCCCTAACAGCACTGTGGGAGCACCGTCACCACGCACACTGCAATGGTTCAAGAAGGCGGCTCACCACCACCTTCTTGAGGGCAATTAGGGATGGGCAATAAATGCTGGCCTTGACAGTGATGCCCACAGTCCGTGAGTGAGTAAAACAAAAATAACACTGCAACCGGCGGCTGGGGTTTGACCCAAGCACCGGCCACGATAATTCACTTGATGACGTTTGTTACTTTGCCTCGCCTCCATTCCACAACTCAAAGTAGGTTCACAGAGATCAATATCTCCTGACGATTTACCAAAGGGCTGCAGCGTGTTAGAGAGAGGGCCATGGGGAAAGGGCGTTAGAGGGAAAGGGCCATGGGGGAATGGGCATTAGAGAGAGAGGGCCATGGGGGAATGGGCATTAGAGAGAGGGCCATGGGGGAATGGGCATTAGAGGGAAAGGGCCATGGAGGAATGGGCGTTAGAGAGAGAGGGCCATGGGGGAATGGGCATTAGAGAGAAAGGGCCATGGGGGAATGGGCATTAGAGGGAAAGGGCCATGGGGGAATGGGCATTAGAGGGAGAGGGCCATGGGGGAATGGGCGTTAGAGGGAAAGGGCCATGGGGGAATGGGCGTTAGAGGGAAAGGGCCATGGGGGAATGGACGTTAGAGGGAAAGGGCCATGGGGGAATGGGCATTAGAGAGAGAGAGCCATGGGGGAATGGGCATTAGAGGGAAAGGGCCTTGGGGGAATGGGCGTTAGAGGGAAAGGGCCATGGGGGAATGGGCGTTAGAGGGAAAGGGCCATGGGGGAATGGGCGTTAGAGAGAAAGGGCCATGGGGGAATGGGCGTTAGAGGGAAAGGGCCATGGGGGAATGGGCGTTAGAGGGAAAGGGCCATGGGGGAATGGGCGTTAGAGGGAAAGGGCCATGGGGGAAAGGGCGTTAGAGAGAGAGGGCCATGGGGGAATGGGCGTTAGAGAGAGAGAGCCATGGGGGAATGGGCGTTAGAGAGAGAGGGCCATGGGGGAATGGGCATTAGAGAGGGCCATGGGGGAATGGGCATTAGAGAGAGAGTGCCATGGGGGAATGGGCGTTAGAGGGAAAGGGCCATGGGGGAATGGGCATTAGAGGGAAAGGGCCATGGGGGAAAGGGCGTTAGAGGGAAAGGGCCATGGGGGAATGGGCGTTAGAGAGAGAGAGCCATGGGGGAATGGGCGTTAGAGAGAGAGGGCCATGGGGGAATGGGCATTAGAGGGAAAGGGCCATGGGGGAAAGGGCGTTAGAGGGAAAGGGCCATGGGGGAATGGGCGTTAGAGAGAGAGGGCCACGGGGGAATGGGCGTTAGAGAGAGAGGACCATGGGGGAATGGGCATTAGAGGGAGGGCCATGGGGGAATGGGCGTTAGAGGGAAAGGGCCATGGGGGAAAGGGCGTTAGAGAGAGAGAGCCATGGGGGAATGGGCGTTAGAGAGGGCCATGGGGGAATGGGCGTTAGAGGGAAAGGGCCATGGGGGAATGGGCATTAGAGGGAAAGGGCCATGGGGGAAAGGGCGTTAGAGGGAAAGGGCCATGGGGGAATGGGCGTTAGAGAGAGAGGGCCATGGGGGAATGGGCATTAGAGGGAAAGGGTGTCAGAGGAAGCCTGATATAAGACATGAAGGGGAGGGGGAAGAGAACATGGGGAGGAGGGGGAAGAGAACATGGGGAGAGGGCACAGAAGATGAAGAGGAGGGATAGAGAACTTGAAGAGGGATAGAGAATATGGAGGCGAGGTGGTGCAGGACATAGAGGTGAGGGGAAGCGGAGGGCAGAAGGGAAGGAAGAGGGAGGAGAGGTTAAGAAAAAGAAAAATAACCTTTAAAGATGCTCCCAAGACAAGGGCAGCATTGCAAAATCTAATTATTATTCCATTTAAACTTAGCACATCGAACGAAGCCATCAGAACCGACTGACTTTAAAGGTATTTTTTGGTGTAAACGAGCCTTTCATCTTCAGTATATGTGCTTTATGCAGTGATTAGCAGTAAGCAGAACTTTATGGATTCCTACAGCTTAATTGCTTCATTTCAAAACCAACAAAAAAAAGAAATGAGTCAGAAACAAATTGAGTACTTTCATCTGCTTCCAGTGATTGATGGCCCGGGATTTTGGAAGCTGGGTTCTTTATTATTTATGTATGATTTGCTGTTCCACTCGTGCCTCATGAAACATCTGCAGCTTCCACCTCCAGCTCTTGGAGCTGCAAGGACTGTCTGTACAATCCGATTCCCGCCTCGTCCAATTGATATATTACACCGATTTTACATCACTGGAACAGGCCATTCGGCCCCACCGGTCCGTGCCGGCGTTTATGCTCCGCACCAGCCTCCTTCCACCCCTTCCTCATCTCACCCTGTCAGCATGTCCTTCTATTCCTTTCTCCCTCAAGTACAGATCAAGCTTGAGTCAGAAGGTCGTGGGTTCAAGCCCCACTCCAGAGACCTGTGCACATAATCCAAGCTGACACTCCCTCTTCTCTTCTTAGGCAGTCCCTCGGAACCGAGGAGGACTTGCTTCCACATTAAAAATGAGTTCTCAGGTGACTGATGAGTCCAATGCGGGACCTACAGTCTCTGTCACAGACGGGGCAGACGGTGGTTGAAGGGGCGGGTGGGTGGGGTTCTTGGGTTGACGTGCGCTCCTTGCACTGCCTGCGCTTGGCTTCTGCTTGCTCCCGGCGAAGAGACTCGCGGTGTTCGGCGCCTTCCCGGATGCTTCCCCTCCACTTTGTGCGGTCTTGGGCCAGGGATTCCCAGGTGTCGGTGGGGATGTTACACTTTTTCAAGGAGGCTTTGAGGGTGTCCTTGAAGCGTTTCCTCTGCCCACCTGGGGCTCTCTTGCCGTGCCGGAGCTCTGAGTAGAGCGCTTGTTTTGGGAGTCTCGTATCAGGCATGCGGACGATGTGACCCGTCCATCAGAGCTGATTGAGCGTGGTCAAAGCTTCGATGCTGGGGATGTTGGCCTGAGCAAGATTAAGCGTGGTCAAAGCTTCGATGCTGGGGATGTTGGCCTGAGCAAGAACACTGACGTTGGTTCGCCTATCTTGCCAATGGATTGGCAGGATCTTGCGGAGGCAGCGTTGGTGGTACCTCTCCAGTGCTTTGAGGTGCCTGCTGTACATGGTCTTCCTGATCTGGAAACAGCAACAGAACTCGAGAGCAAGAAAGCAGCTCCACAGAAGCCTGAAGGCCGAGGTCCAACAAAAAACTCATGACCTAAAGAACAGCTGGTGGGTGGAGAAAGCGCAGGAGATCCAGCAGCTAGCCGACAACCATGACGTGCGTGGATTCTTTAGCGCAGTCAAGACCATCTACGGCCCAAGCACCCAAGGTCGTACCCCACTGCGGGCCAAGAACGGAGAGGTACTCATCAAGGACAGAGAGTAAATCAGTGGCCGCTGGAAGGAGCACTTTGAAGATCTCCTTAACCAAGACTCTGTCTTCAACACGAGTGTCCTCAACCCCATCCAACAGCATGCTACCCGCCACCATCTCGGCACAACCCCAGCCCGGCATGAGGTTGAAAAGGCCATCCGACAACTGAAGAACAACAAGGCCTCAGGAGCAGATGGAATTCCCACCGAGGCACTAAAGCATGGCGGAGAAGCACTACTGGCGCGAATTCATGAACTCATTTCTCTTATCTGGAAGGAGAGCATGCCAGGGGATCTCAGAGATGCCGTAATCGTGACCATCTTCAAGAAAGTTGACAAGTCCGATTGCGGTAATTACAGAGGAGTTTCCCTGCTGACACTCCCAGTGCAGTGCTGAGGGAGCACTGCAATGTCGGAGGTGCCGTCTTTCGGATGAGACGTTAAACTGAGGCCCCATCTGCTCTCTCAGGTGGACGCAGAAGATTCCCACGGGACGATTTCAAAGAAGAGCAGGGGAGTTCTCCCCGGTGTCCTGGGGCCAATATTTATCCCTCAACCAACATCACTAAAAAACAGATGATCTGGTCATTATCACATTGCTGTTTGTGGGAGCTTGCTGTGCGCAAATTGGCTGCCGCGTTTCCTACATTACAACAGTGACTACACTTCAAAAGTACTCCATTGACTGTAAAGCGATTTGGGACATCCTGTGGCTGCGAAAGGCGCTGCAGAAATGCAAGTCCTACTTCCTTTCTCTTCGAGAGACGTGTCTGAGTCGGAGAAACCGACTCAAGCTGGTTTCCCGGTCAGCGCTCACTGCTGGAGTTCTGTTGCAGGCAGCCAGGACTCGGCAGGAGGCCAGGCCTTGCTCCAAAGACAGACGTCCAACTGGTCGCCAATCCTCCAGGATTGACTTGGTGCCTCTAGGAATGAGAGAAGAATCTGCTTGTCACTGCTGCGAGTAGAAAAATCATAGGGCTGACGTAAGAAAACTACTAGGCACTTGGTCTGAGTATTAAACAAAGCTTTAATCAACTGTTTTTCAACATGGAGATCTAGTTGTGTCCTTCACTAGTTCCTGTTAAAGAATGTCCTGCACAAGCTGGGCTCATGCCCGAGTATTTATACTCTCCCTGGACAGCGCCACCAGCAGGCCGCCCAGTATTACTTCATAAGGCATTTCCACATGGATGACAAGATTCATGTCAGGGGCAATAAACGAAAAAGAGTTGTGGAAGTTTCTACTGAATCTGCTTCCGCCGCCCTTTCAGGCAGCGCGTTCCAGATCACAACAACTCGCTGCGTAAAAAAATTAAAATTCTCCTCATCGCCAACTCTTCCGCTATGCTGCAGGGCTGCCCGGGACCGGCTTTTCAAATGCAAAATTCTGCGCATGTGCAAAACTTTGAATGGGCTGCACAGCCCGTTAAAGGGACCGCGCACCCAAAAAATAATGAAGGGGAACATTGCTCATCTCTCCCCTGGTCCTTTTGCCAATTATCTTAAATCTGTGTCCTCCGGTTACCAGCCCTTTTCCCCCCATCTACTCCATCAAAACCCCTTCATGATTTTGACCTCCTCTATTAAATCTCCGCCCCCTCCCCCCTTAACCATCTCTGCTCTAAAGGAGAACAATCCCAGCTTCTCCAGTCTCTCCACTAACTGACTTAGGATTTATAGAACGACAGTCCTCAGTTAATTACAGTACTGCAGTGGGACTGGACGGGTCTGTATGCTGTATACATGGCTTAAAGTAAGGCCTCTTAGCCAAATGGATCGCTGGAGTGCTTACTCTGTCTGTTTTCCAGCAGCATAATTCACTCCATTAGAGACCTGTGCGGCCTCCAAGTACAACTGCTTCAGTGCCAATTCCAAAATGGCTGTCTTGGCAACATGACAATGCTAGCGACGGCAGAAATAATACCAAATGTAGTGTTCAAGGCAGTCGGTGAGCTCTAAAATCGCTGTCGATCAAGAGATTTTAATTGTCGTATTTATTCTCCCTATTTTTTATAAAAAAGAACAAAAATCCAAATTGGCCGACAAGTAATCCTGCAACTAGTAGCTGACATTTGACCTCGACACAACGATGTCATTATGGGCCTCCTTCATGTTGAGAACCTCACGTGGATAAAGGGTATTGAATAAGCGATGTTATCCAACAATGAATCCATGGGTAATTTAACTATCAAACATCAAGCCAGGAAGGGTTGGATTTTCTTTTTAAATATCAGGACAGTGGGTCATTTCCATTGGAATGAAGAGAAATGGAAGATACGGCATTAATTCTGTTCCCCTGTTTTCCGATTTCTTGTCTCCTTAAAAAAATTCTTCTCATCTGCCTCTTGAGGAGATTTTTTTTTTTTACGCCGCGAGTTGTTTTGATCTGGAATGCGCTGCCTGAAAGGGTGGTGGAAGCAGATTCAATAGTAACTTTCAAAAGAGGAATTGGATAAATACTTCAAAAAGGAAAAATAAAATGTGTAGGTCTACGGGAAAGAGCAGGGGGGAGTGGCACTAATTGGACAGTTTGTTCAGAGAGCCGGCACAGGCAGGATGGGCAGAATGGCCTCCTGCTGGGTTGAGAGATTCTCATCATGCACAGACCAAAAAGACAACCAGGTAGGTAACCAGTTCACGAAGCTCGTCCATTGCTGCTCTGTAAACTTGCGACCAAGGGGAGGCTGAGATTAGCTGCGAGGGGATTGTCCATCTAACTGCCCCGCATTATTTGGGGCAATGCTTGGCCTTCCCTCTGCACAGCCCCGTAATGGCAAGGATTGGAGCAGGATTTCACTGAATGCTGAATTGTTGACCCAATTCTACACTCCGCGGGCATGTTACTGTAAACATAGGAACAGGAGGAAGCCACTTAGCCCCTCGCCATTCAGTGAGATCATGGCTGATCTGTGACCTAACTCCATATACCCGCCTTTGGCCCATATCCCTTAATACCTTTGGTTAACAAAAAACTATCAATCTCAGATTTTAAATTAACAATTGATCCAGCATCAATTGCCGTTTGCGGAAGAGAGTTCCAAACTTCTACCAGCCTTTGTGTGTAGAAGCGTTTCCTAATTTCACTCCTGAAAGGTCTGGCTCTAATTTTTAGACTATGCCCCTAGTCCTAGAATCCCCAACCAGCGGAAATAGTTTCTCTCTGTCTACCCTATCTGTTCCCCTTAATATCTTGAAAACTTCGATCAGATCACCCCTTAACCTTCTAAATTCCAGGGAATAGAACCCTGATTTGTGTAATCTCTCCTCGTAACTTAACCCTTGTAATTTAGCATTCTAGTAAACCTACGGTGCACTCCCTCCAAGGCCAATGGGCCAGAAATTCGGGTCTCCACGGGTGAGTACGCGCTGGGTACTCACGCGTAGGCCCAACGAAAGTGCTGGTTTCGTGCATGCACTGTGCATGCACGGGAAACCGGAACTTCCGTTCCCTTAAAGGAAGGGGTTCACAGGTCGAACGCGTGCGCCGGAGGCAGCGCGTACGCCTGGAACTTCCGGTTTTTTTTTTTACAGGTTTTTCCGGGAGGGTAAGTCTCCAGGAGTTATGCATGTAAAAAGCAGTCGCAAGGCCTGCTTTTAACAAGGTAAGTGGTGAATTAAGTAAAATTAAAACATTTTTTCCACAGTTTTATTATTTTTAAATACTTTAACGAAAGGTAAGTTTATTTTTAGCCCCGTTAGAAAGTGTAATTAATTTTTTCAAAAATTTAAATTATTGTTTATAATAGTTATTTTATGTAATTTATATTTTATTTTTAAAATGTGACTTTTTAAAACATTTATTTGAAGTTTTAGATATGTTTTGGGGTGGAATTGTATTCATAGATTTGACAGCTCTTCCTTTCAAACCTATGAATGGAGATTCCCTGCTACCATTGGCTCTCCATGGCCCACGTGATCCCAGGGGACGCATCGAACTAACTGCGCCCCTGGGATACACTAGCACTGCGCGCCGGCAGTGGGAGGAAGCCTAGGATCGGAATCCCACGTGGGCCCACAGCACAACGGCCAGCGCACTAGGTAAGTACAGGTCGGAGGCTTGCACCCGCGGGAAGCCTCCGACCCGAATTTCTGGGCCATTAATATATCCTTCCGAAGGTGTGGTGCCCAGAACTGCTCACAGTGCTCCAGGTGTGGTCTAACCAGGGCTTTGTATAGCTGCAGCATAACTTCTACCCCCTTGTATTCTAGTCCTCTAGATATAAAGGCCAGCATTCCATTAGCCTTTTTGATTATTTTCTGTACCTGTTCATGACATTTTAATGATCTATGTACCTGGACCCCCCAAGACTCTTTGGACATCCACTGTTTTAGACTAAGCCCCCTAGTCTTAGACTCTGCAACCAGTGGAAATAGTTTCAGTTCCCCTTAATCTATCTATCTATATATATAAATAAAAAGCAGTATGTCTGTCTGTCTGTCTGTATGTCTGTCTGTATGTCTGTCTGTCCGCTATACACTCAAAAGTTATAGAGCGTATCTACACATATGTTATATCAAAACAAAGCTGATGATCAGGGGAGTGTCATAGGTGTATTTACTTTTTGGTCAGACAAAAATTGTTCGGACAGTATACAAAAAAGTTCAAAAATCCGCTCATTAGCGGTTGACCAATCCTACCGCTCATTAGCTTTGAGTGACGTGATGGTTGACCAATCCTACAGTTCAGTGACCTGATGGTTGACCAATCGGTGCATCACGGGCAGGACCTAATCCTGCAGCCTCCCGAAACTTCGCCGCCATTTTTTCCCCTGCTTTTCCTCAACATCGAGCGGAGCAGCTGTGTCGGCCCGCCGGAGCGGGAGGTGAGTTGAGGTCACTCGGGCCGGGCCTGACAACCGCTCGGCCCGAGACACAGAGCGGGGGAGCGGCAGCGGGCGGCCGTCAACCGCGCGGCCCTCTAAACTGCCCTGGCAACGCCGGCCCCCCCTGCTAGTATATTGATAATTTCGATCAAATCACCCCTTAATCTTCTAAATTACAGGGAATGCAACCAGAGTTTGTGTAATCTCTCTCGTAATTTAACCCTTGGAGCCTGGGTATCATTCTGGTAAACCTACGCTGCACTCCCTCCAAGGCCAATATATCCTTCCTAAGGTGTGGTGCCCAGAACTGCTCACAGTGCTCCAGGTATGGTCTAACCAGTGCTTTGTACAGCTGAAACACCATACTAAACTCTATACACACATTGCTTGCATCAGGTGATACCGCTCTCACCGTTGAAGGTTCAAGCCCCACACCAGGACTTCAGTGCTGAGTGTAGGATGACACTCCAGTGCATTGATTGAGCTGTCACACTGGGGATGAGACGTTAAACTGAGATCCTGTCTTCTTGTTCAAGAGGATGTTGAAAAGCTGTAATGGGAAGGCTGCGACTGAAAGGCTTGAAGACCCTTCTTCATCCAAACCCATCTTGTGATCACATGTCAAACTACCGCTGTCTTAATTTTAAAGCACGAGTCCAGTACAACCCTCGTGGATGATCCGGTGAGTTTGCAAAACTTTTACCTTTGAGTTGAAGCCAGAGAAATGGTAATAAAGCCTCTCCGCTCTCTAATGACTGTAAGGGAACTACAGGGAACGAGTCTCAACCCAGATCCAAGTGATCCATAGTAGAAACTATTCATTCAATGCTAGCAGACACTAACTCAGTCTCACTCAAAGGCCAACAGAGTCAGCAGCTCCCCCGAGGTCGATTCCAAGGTATGTCCAAGGGACACAGTAGACAGTGCTTTACTCTGCATCCAACCTGCGCTTTGCTAGATCCAGATGTTCTCAAGGCTAACATTAGACACTCCAGTCACCAGCACTGACATCACTCATCTAAAAAGTACCGGTGAAAATAGCAGAGCTCCTATATAACGTAACATTAAACAAATACAAATTCTCTTCCTCCTTGGGTTTGAGTGTCAGAAGTCTACAGGTTAAACAGGGACATCAATGCAATGAAATTGGCAATCAAGAGGAAAGGGTGTTGTCTGCATCTCTTCTGTGCCAGTTGCGTGGGTTAGACTACAGGTGCCAATGCTTTGGTAAGTGTAAATCCTGCATTTTATTATATCTGAACAAGAGTTTTTTTTCGAAGTATGGTGTAGGAGTGGAGGCAAAAGTAATGAAGTAACGAACCTACGCAATTCCCAAATTCAGCAGTGATGCACGGAAGAAAAGACTTGTAGCAGCTCACTACATCTCTCAGAGCATTTCACGCACAGTCAAGAGGAATTTACAAAAGTCAAGAAAAATCACAGCCACTTATATAGGCAGATACAGAAGCCATTTTGTACTCAGCTAGATACCACCAATAGCAATGAGTTAATTGACCAGTTATTTATTTATAAGAACATAAGAAATAGGAGCAGGAGTCGGCCATTTGGCCCCTCGAGCCTACTCCGCCATTCAATAAGATCATGGCTGATCTGATCTTGGCCTCAACTCCACCTTCCTGCCCGCTCCCCATAACCCTTGATTCCACTGTTTTTCAAAAATCTGTCTGTCTCCGCCTTGAATATATTCAATGGCCCAGAAATTTGGGTCGGGGGCTTCCTGCGGGTGCAAGACCCCGACCTGCACTTACCTAGTGCGCCGGCCGTTGAGCTGTGGGCCCGCATGGGATTCCGATCCTGGGCCCGCTCCAACTGCCGGCGCGCAGTGCTTGCGTATCCCAGGGGCGCAGTTAGTTCGATGCGTCCCCTGGGATCACGTGGGCCATGGAGAGCCAATGGTAGCAGGGAACCTCCATTCATAGATTTGACAGGAAGACCTGTCAAATCTATGAAATAGAGTTTGGCCCCAAAACATAACTAAAACTTCAAATAAATTTTTTAAATCACATTTTTAAAATAACTATAAATTACATAAAATAACTATCTTAAACAATAATTTAAATTTTTGAAAAAATTAATTACAGTTTTTAATAATAAACCTGTGGAAAAAAGTTTTAATTTTACTTAATTCACCACTTACCTTGTTAAAAACAGGCCTTGCGCCTGCTTTTTAAAAGCGTAGCTGCTGGAGACTTACCTGCCTGGAGAAACCTGTAAAAAAAACGGAAGTTCCAGGCGCAGGCGCTGCCTCTCCGGCGCACGCCTTCGACCTGTGAACCCCTTCTTTCAAGGGAATGGAAGTTCCGGTTTCCCACGCCTGCGCAGCGCATGCACGAAACCGGCACTTTCGTTGGCCCTATGCGCGAGTACCCAGCGCGTACTCACCCGTGGGGACCCGAAGTTCTGGCCCATTAAATGACTCAGCCTCCACCGCTCTCTGGGGAAGAGAATTCCAAAGATTCACGACCCTCAGAGAAGAAATTCCTCCTCATTTCCGTTTTAAATGGGCGACCCCTTATCCTGAAACTATGCCCCCTAGTTCTAGATTCCCCCACGAGGGGAAACATCCTCTCAGCATCCACCCTGTCAATCCCCCTCAGAATCTTATGTTTCAATAAGATCACCTCTCATTCTTCTAAACTCCAGCGAGTATAATCCCAGCCTGCTCAACCTTTCCTCATAAGACAACCCCTTCAACTCAGGAATCAGCCTAGTGAACCTTCGCTGAACTGCCTCCAATGCAAGTATATCCTTCCTTAAATAAGGAGACCAAAACTGTATGTAGTACTCTAGGTGTGGTCTCACTAACGCCCTTGGCAGTGTTAGTTGAGATGGGAACGTTGGCCAGAACACTGGGAGGACTCCCTTATCTTTTTTAAAAGCAGTAACAATGCTTCACTCCCACAGTGTTGCACTGGAGCAGCAGCCTAGATTATATGCTTAAACCCCAGGAATGGGATTTGAACCCTCAACCCCATGAACTCAGAGGCAAGAGCGCTACCAACTGAGCCACAGCTGACGTCAAATGTCAGATGGTCAGAGATTAGTTCAATTAAACAGTCAGTAACATAGTGGCACTCATTAGAACTATTTATAGCAACTCGCTACCACAGGGAGTAGTTGAGACAAATAGCAAGGATGCATTTAAGGGGAAGCTGGATAAACACATGAGGGGGAAAGGAATAGAAGGTAATGCTGACAGGGGGAGATGAAGTAGGGTGAGAGGAGGCTTGTGTGGAGCATAAACACTGGCATAGACCAGTTGGGTCGAATGGTCTGTGCACTATAAATTTTATGTCATTTATGATCACTGTAGCCACAGCACAGGTAAACGGGTTGATTCTTATTTTATTTTTGTGGGGGGTAGTTGGTTAAGTTTCTATCTGTTAATCTTTTTCTTTTGCCCCCCTGGTCTGATGCCTGCAGTTGGGAGGGCAGATACAAGGCTTGCTTCCAGTGGTACTCGCAGCCACCCACCAGAACAAGCCACCAACAGCCCAGAGGCACAAGTTCTGATGTGTTTCTCTCTCCACAGATGCTGCCTTGACCTGCTGAGTATTTCCAGCATTTTCTGTTTTTAATCCAGGCACAGCTTCCTCCTCCGATTGCCCTCTCTTCTGCAAGGGGTCCATGCTTAAGAACATATGAAATAGGAGCAGGCGTAGGCCGCACGCCCCCCTCAAGCCCGCTCCGCTATTCAATAAGATCAATAAACTCACTGCCTGAAAGGGTGGTAGACGTAGGAACCCTCACAACATTCAAGAAGCATTTAGATGAGCACTTGAAATACCATAGCATACAAGGCTACGGACCAAGTGCTGGAAAATGGGATTAGAATAGACAGGGCTTGGTGGCCGGCATAGACATGATGGGCCGAAGGGCCTCTTTCTGTGCTGTATAACTCTATGACTCTATGGGCTGGATTTTCATTCAGGAGTCGGGTAGGAGGCGGGACTAAACTTTCGGGGTTGTAGTCCCACCTCCATCGAGATGTGACCAATCCACGTGATTTTAACTTGATTGACTTTGTTGAGCCCACCCAGCGGGCTCAGCAGGCCAATTAAGGGCCACCCGGCAACAGGTGACATCACAGACTGAAATTTCATCTGTCAAGAGGTTTTGACAGATGAAATATCAGTGTTTGAAAGCTCTTTGAAGCTGTCAAACACTGACAGTCTTACTTCTAACATGAGGCCTTCTCCACAGACTCAGTTAGAAATCTCTCCTGCACAGAAAGCTGAAGGCTGTCACTTTTGACAGTTCGTAGCCATTCTGCTTTCTGTGCCGGTGAGATGAGGGACTCCCGAGACCTGAAGGAAGGAAGGCTGAAAAGGTAAGAAAAGGTCATTTAAACTTCTTTAATCACTTTAGACACACCAAACACACTTACCTTTGCACTCAGGCACACATCACTCACCTGAACACCGACATCTCGGCCCCTCCAAGTCCTTCATCCCGACGGCCTGCCTCGCAAACTTGGCGTGGTTTGGAGCCGTCGGGAATCCCACACTTCAACCTTAAAAATAGGGATTAGGCTAAAAACTGCCTGTTAACTACCTGTTAACAGGCATTTAATTGGCACTAATCCCTTCCCACCTCGGGTAGGCGGGTCCCAGTGCGGGGCGGGTACCCGCCTCCTTTGAAACTGGCATGGAGGCGGATTGGTTGCAGGATGGGGTCGGGACCCCTGATTTCGGGATTTTAACCCCCCCACACACCTCCAATCCCGACTCCACGGCCCAATGAAAATCCTGGCCTATGACTCTATAATGGCTGATCTTCTACCTCAACTCCACTTTCCCGCCCTATCCCCTGATTTCCTTAGCACCTGCCCGCTCAATAATGGCTCCCGCGGCAAGAACTGGGCTTGAACCTACATTGAAAATTAATTTTGCTTAAAATAAGCCAAGACTGTGTGTCAAGCCATGGAACATGTTGAAGGACTGGGATGTGGTCGCCAACCAGGAAAGCCAAGTGTTATCTGAGCATCAAGGTTGAACAGCAAGCATAGTCCTGAAGTATATGGATGGATGGGAGGGAGGGAGGGATGAGAAATTAGGAAAAAGAGCATCAAACAGTAGAGCTGGCATTCAGCAGAGAAACACCAGCAATGTAAATAGCTCTCTAGATGTGAGACACATGCACATGGCTTTGTAGCGCTAGGATGCAAAATCTCACTTCCACATGTGTGCAAAAAGCCAGTAATCCCAGAGTGGTTTGACAAGTACATTCACTCAATGCTGAAGGACCTGCTGCACAATTCCTAAGAGACGGCAGCCTTTTTGCTGTAGATTTCACCGAGAACTACAGACACTCTCTTGACTGGAAATATTCTACGCAGAACGCTTCTAATTCTCCCACAACAAGTAAAATGCCCTTAGAGGATTGATCCACTAAAGGGATGCCGCCATCACGAAGAAAGTGTCTGCCAAACCTTGTATCGACCGTACTGAAACACAGCGAGTCACTTGCAGGCGACGTCACCGCGATAAATGCCGAGCCCCTTTGTGGGTCTTTCTCAAACCTAAAGGCCAAACATGTTGTGCTTATGAAGACAAACGGCTCTCGAGGAACAGGCTACGGACACAAGTCAGATGCTGTCATCTTTCCATCCGACGTCAGCATGCGAGCGTCTAGCATGCCCGAGGAAATTCAACCCACATCAGCCTGCAACCATCTTCCTGTCCATGGGAAAGGCAATTACTCACGGTGGCATAGTGGTTAGCACTGTTGCCTCACAGCGCCAGGGACCCGGGTTCAAATCTGGCCTCGGGCGACTGTCTGTGTGGAGTTTGCACATTCTTCCTGTGTCTGCGTGGGTTTCCTCCGGGTGCTCCGGTTTCCTCCCACAGTCCAAAGATGTGCGGGTTAGGTTGATTTGGCTATGATAAATTGACCCTTAGTGTTAGGGGATTAAATACGTGGGGTTACGGGGATCGGGTGGGATATGTGTCGGTGCAGGCTCGATGGGCCGAAATGGCCTCTATCTGCACTGTGGGGATTCTGTGATTCTGTGAGTACTTAAATAACCCTCGAAGCGCATTTTGCTTTCATTGTGCAATTGTACTTCATTGGCTGTAAAGCACGTTGGACGGTCCAGAGGTCGCAAAAGGCGCTATATAAATGCAAGCTCTTTCTTTTCTTTTTCCTTTCGGACTGTCCTAGCTGGACCAGCAGTAGGAAAGTTTGCCGGTTCCCTCTGAGCTAGTGACCCATACAGTTTAGTTGGTTGGACTACAGCAGTATGCACACACCAACATTATTTATTTATATCACATGGGTCCTTAAACCTTGGCTCAGGGAAAACCTGCGCCTTAGTTATCTAGGCTTAGGTAAGTGGGTCATGTCCTTACTGTGGGAGGGTGCTCACTCAGTAGAGAAACCTAGAAGATAGGAGCAGGAGTAGGCCATTCGGCCCCTCGAGCCTGCTCCGCCATTCAATGCGATCATGGTTGATCATCCAAATTCAGTATCCTGTCCCTGCCTTCTCCCCATATCCCTTGATCCCTTTAGCCTTAAGAAATATATCCAACTCCTTCTTGAATATATTTAATGAATTGGCCTCAACTGCCTTGTGTGGTAGAGAATTCCACAGGTTCACCACTCTCTGGGTGAAGAAATTCCTCCTCATCTCTGTCCTAAATGGCTTACCCCTTATCATTAGACTGTGACCCCTGGTTCTGGACTCTCCCGCCATCGGGAACATCCTTCCTGCATCTAGTCTGTCCAGTCCTGTTAGAATTTTATAAGTTTCAATGAGATCCCCTCTCATTCTTCTAAACTCCAGCGAGTACAAGCCCAATCGACCCAATCTCTCCTCATACGTCATTCCTGCCATCCCAGGTATCAGTCTGGTGAATCTTCGCTGCACTCCCTCCATGGCAAGAACATCCTTCCTCAGATAAGTATCAACCAAGCGCCACTTTGGTGCCATTCGTTTTTTTTTAAACTCTTAAGTGTCTGATGTGAGCAAAACCAAAAAGACACAAAGCACACCATAAATTTAAGTGCAGTCCTTGATGACAACAATTTGTTGGCAACTTACAGGAATAGGATAGTGCCATCACTCTTCGCCCCAGCTGTCGATCACAGCAGCAACAACAGCTTGTGTTTATATAGCACCTTTAACGTAGTAAAACGTCCCGAGGCGCTTCACAGGAATGTTGCAAAACAAAATTTGACACCGAGCCACATAATGGGGCAGTTGAGGTAGGTCAAAGAAGGAGCGTCTTAAAGGAGGAGAGAGAGGTAGAGAGGGGGAGGTGTTTAGGGAGGGAATTCCAGAGCTTAGGGCCTCGGCAGCTGACGGCACAGCCACCAATGGTGGCGTGATTAAAATCAGGGATGCTCAAGGGGCCAGAATTAGAGCACAGATATCTCGGAGGGTTGTGGGGCTGGAGGAGATTACAGAGATAGGGAGGGGGGCGCGGCCAATGGAGGGATTTGAAAACAAAGATGAGAATTTTGAAATCAAGGCGCTGCTTAACCGGGAGCCAATGTAGGTCAGCGAGCACAGGGGGTGATGGGCGAACGGGACTTGGTGCGAGTTAGGACACGGGGCAGCAGAGTGTTCACTGTGTTCAAGAGTGAATTGTGAACATACCTCTGTGTCTCGAACAATAAGCAATGACAGCACTGAAGCAAAGAATAAAGCATACAACTGGGACATCAAACCCTGTAAAAGCCAAAAGTTCAAAGGCCGTTTTTAAACTCAAGCAGGTTTAAGGTGATTGATAAAAGAACCAGAGGAGACATGAGGATTTTTTTTTTTTTTTTTTACACAGCGAGTTGTTGTGATCTGGAACACATTGCCTGCAAAGATGGTGGAAGCAGATTCAACAGTAACTTTCCAAAGAGAATTGTACAAATACTTGTAGGGAAAACATTTACAGGGCTTTGGGGAAAGAGCAGCGGGAGTGGGATTAATTGGACAGCTCTACCAAAGAGCCGGCACAGGCACGATGGGCCTCCTCCTGCATTATATCATTTTATGATGCTTTATGGGCTCAGATAATTCGTCAACCTGCAAGCAATTCAGGAGATCAGAACCGATTCTCCAGCTAGAGTGAGTGGACTTATGGGTTGCAATAGTTTCAACTTGACAGTACTCCCATAAGTTGTGGCCTTCAAGTCCACTGCACAACACCACATGTCCGCGCTGCCCATGACCATTTCTGCACTGGATAATTTACTGGACTGAGGAACCACATTCCCAGCAAGGACATCCCATCCACTTACATCTGGTTTCACCGAGTCACCGGACCGTGCACCACAGAGAAGGGAACACGACCTTCCAGCTGTTGAATTTCTGTCAGCAGGCTTTTTAAAATTAGATCAGACAATCCCCTGCTCGATTGCAAAATTTGCAGGCTGCAATGTCAATGGCTGAGATCTGGTTGTTTACAAAAAAAACTGAAAATGATCAACAAAGGTAACTAACTCATCCTAATCGGAGGCGGAATCAGCGGCGGCCGAACCTTCGACCATTTCCAAAAAACCAAGGAGTGACATCACACGACAGCAGGTAGGTGATTGGTTGGTGAGTATTAAGTTTTTTTCCCTCTCTTACATAGGACAGTGGTTTAAACAAAAGCAGGAAACTACAAAGTACTGTATTAAATTTATAGCTTAACTAGTTAAACTAATTAATATAACTATAAATAATCATTGAGTAAAGACTTTAACTAATTAAATGAATAAAATAAGGTTAGACTAAGATACGGCAGGGCAGGTTGTGTGTCTGGACTGCAGTCTGTGGGAGTTTGTGGACAGCGAGACTGTCCCGAGCAAACACGTCTGCAGGAGATGTCTCCATCTCAAATCTCTCCGGCTCAGAGTCATTGAGAGGGAGTGCGAATTGGAGACACTCCGACACTTAAAGGAGGGGGAGGAATTTCTGGACAGTTTTATCCACAATACAGTCACACCCCAGAGGAAAGCACAGGTTCAGGAAGGGGAGGGTGTGACTGCTAGGGAGATGGGTAGCGAGGATTTAGGAGAGGTTGAGAAGGAGGTCCCGCAGACACTGGTCCTGTCCAACAGGTACGATGTACTCGCTACCTGTGAGGCCAAGGAGAAAGACTGCAGGGAGGACAGCCACAATGCAGACCAAGGCACCGTGGCTCAGAAGGCTGTCCAAGGGGAGGAATAGCAGAATAGAAATGTGGTAGTGCTAGGGGACTCTATAATTAGGGGGATAGATAGCGTCCCCTGCAGCCATGAACGAGAATCCCGAAGGTTGTGCTGTAAAGGATATCTCCTGGTGGCTGGAGATGAACTTGGAAAGGGAGGGGGTAAATCCAGTTGTCGTGGTCCATGTTGGAACAAACAACATAGGTAGGAACAGGGAGGAGGTCCTGCTGAAAGAGTATCAGGAGTTAGGATCTAAATTAAAAAGCAGGACCTCAATGGTAATAATCTCTGGATTATTGCACGAGCCATGTGCAAATTAGCATAGAAGCAGACAGATCAGGAGAATTAACACGTGGCTAAAGGGCTGGTGTGGGAAAGAGGGGTTCCTTTTCATGGGACACTGGCACCAGTTCTGGGACAGGAAGGAGCTGTACTGATGGGACGGGCTCCACCTGAACTGGGATGGGACCCGTGTCCTAGCGGAAAGGGTAAATAGGGAGGTGGCAAAGGCTTTAAACTAGTAAGATAGGGGGGGAGGGATCTACAAGAAACATAACTAGCCTAATTATAAACAAAACAGGAATAGAGAGCATAGGAAAGAATAAAGTAAGGGAGGACATTGATGGCAAGGGAATAAATAGAGTTATAGAACAGGAGTCTAAAAAAGATGGTTAAACATAAAGTGAGAGGAAATCCTATTAAAAATGAGTTAAACTGTGTACAACAGTGCACACACTGTCCGTAATAAAACAGGGAATCTGGAGGCAATAATACATTGCGAGGAACCAGACATAGTAGGGATTACTGAGACATGGCTACAGAAAAATCAGGACTGGGAATTAAACATTGCAGGGTATAACATATTTAGAAAAGATAGAGGGGGAAAAGGGGGAGGTGGAGTAGCTGTACTTATTAGAGATAACATAATGGCAGAAGTTGAAAGTGATGCAGATATCAGCAAGACAAAAATAGAATCCATATGGATAGAAATAAAAAATAATAAAGGATCAATCACACTAATATGCATAGTCTACAGACCACCTAATAGTGGAAGGGAGGTGGAGGAAGAAATATGCAGACAAATTAGGGAAATGAGTAAAAAACATAGAATAATCATCATGGGGGATTTCAACTGGACAGAAGAGGTAGGTAAAGGGGATAAGGGAATGGAGTTCCTACAATGTGTACAGGACCCCTTTCTAATCCAATATGTAAAAATCCCAACAAGGGAGGATTCGTTATTGGATCTAGTAATGGGGAATGAACCAGAGCAGATTAGAGAAGTAAAAGTAGGGGAACATATAGGCAATAGTGACCATAATATAATACGCTTTAAGATGATAATTGAGAAGGACATAAGTATGATGAAAACCAGGGTAATAGATTGGAGAAAAGCTGATTTTGTGGGGCTGACAATAGAACTTGGGAAAAAAAGGGCAACAATATTGGCAAACAATGATGTAGAACAGCAATAGGAAACATTTAAAATGGTGCTCAACAGAGTGCAGGAAAAATATATTCCACTAAAAGGAAAGAACTAAACAATAATGAGACTCCATGGATGAATAAAGCCATAAGGGAACAATTGAGGGTAAGGAAAGAGGCATACATTAAGAACATTGACAGCAGGGGAGTGCATGATAAGGGAGAGTATGAAGTGATTATGAGTGAAGTCAAAAAAACAATTAGGAAGGCAAAGAGGAACTATGAAATTAAATTATCAAGGAACATAAAACAAAATAGTAATATATTTTACATGCATATCAATAAAAAAAGGAAGGTTGGGATGGGAATAGGACCATTAAGGGATAGACAGGATAATACCACAGGTGACGATAGAGAGATGGCAGAAATATTAAATAATTATTTTGCTTCAGTATTTACCAGGGACATAGAACAGGTGGACATGACATTGGAGATTAGTAATGAGATAACTGCATTTAAAATAAAAAGAGGGGATATATTAAATAAACCCAAAGTGGATAAATCCCCTGGTCCGGGTGAATTGCATCCATGCATTTAAAAAGAATCTAGGGAAGAGATAGCAGGGGCATTACTATACATATTTAATAATTCATTAGAAAAAGATGTAGTGCCAGAGGACTGGCGGATAGCTAACATAATGGGGTCGATTTTCCTGAAGCTGTCGGGAAGAAGGCGGGACTACAACTTTCGGGTTTTAGACCCGCCTACTTCAACATCCGGCCAATCCGCGCGATTTTCCCTTGATTGACCTTGTTGAGCCCGCCCAGCGGGCTCAGCAGGCCAATTAAGGGCCACCCGGCAACAGGTGACGTCACAGACTGCAATTTCATCTGTCAAGAGTTCTTGACAGATGAAATATCAGTGTTTCACAGCTGTTTGAAGCTGTGAAACACTGACAGTCTGAGTTCTAACATGAGTCCTTCTGCACAGACTCAGTTAGAACTCTCAGCAGCACTCAAAGCTGAAGGCTGTCACTTTTCACAGATCGCAGCCGTTCAGCTTTAAGTGCCGGCTGAGTGAGGGACTCTCCCGACGGCTACAGGAAGAAAGGCTGTTAAGGTAAGTACAGGTAAGTAAAAGTTCTTTACACACTTTAGACACACCAAACACACTTACCTTTGCACTCATGCACCCATCACTCACCTGAGCGCCGACATCGCGACCCCTCCAACTCCTTTAACCCGACGGCCCGCCTGCTCTAACCTGGCGTGGTTTGGAGCCGTCGGGAATCCCACACGAAACCCCTCAAAATAGGGATTAGGCTAAAAACTGCCTGTTAACACCCTGTTAACGGGCAGTTAATTGGCACTAATCCCTTCCCGCCTGGTTTCGGCGGGTCCCAGTGCGGAGCGGGTACCCGCCGCCCCTGAAACTTGCGTGGGGCGGGGTTTTGGGCGGGATGGTGTCGGGACCCCCGAATTCGGGATTCCCCCCCCCCACACGCCTGAAACCCCGCCTGACGGCTCCAGGAAAATCGACCCCAATACCTATATTTCAGAAGGGGGATAGAACATGTCCAGGGAATTATAGACCAGTTAGTTTAACATCGGTGCTGGGAAAAATAATGGAATCCCTACTAAAGGAGAAAATAGAAGAACATCTAGAAACCAAAAACATAATAATGAATAGTCAGCATGGATTTCAAAAGGGAAAGGTGGGGTAGAGGAACAAAGGGATCACGGAGTACAAATAAACAATTCACTAAACGTTGTGACACAGGTTGGCAAGGCCATTTAAAAAGAAAACCAAGCACACGGGTTTATTTCTAGAGGGATAGAATTGAAAAGTAGTGAAGTTATGCTAAACCTGTATCGAACCTTGGTTAGACCACACTCGGAGTACTGCGTACAGTTCTGGTCGCCATATTATAAAAAGGATATAGAGGCACTGGAGAGGGGGCAGAGAAGATTTACAAGGATGATACCAGAAATGCGAGGGTATATATACCAGGAAAGGATGAACAGGCTGGATTTCTTTTCTCTTGAAAAAAGGAGATTGAAGGGTGACCTCATAAGTCAGGAGTGTGATGGAATACTCTCCACTTGCCTGGATGAGTGCAGCTCCAACAACACTCAAGAAGCTCGACACCATCCAGGACAAAGCAGCCCACTTGATTGGCACCCCATCCACCACCTTAAACATTCACTCCCTCCACCACTGGCATATCGTGGCTGCAGTGTGTACCATCTACAAGATGCACTGCAGCAACTCGCCATGGCTTCTTTGACAGCACCTCCCAAACCTCTTCCACCTGGAAGGACAAGGGCAGTAGGTGCTTGGGAACACCACCACCTCCAAGTTCACCTCCAAGTCACACACCATCCTGACTTAGAAGTATATCGCTGATCCTTCATCGTCACTGGATCAAAATCCTGGAACTCCCTACCTAACAGCACTATGGGAGTACCTTCACCACACGGACTGCAGCGGTTCAAGAAGGTGGCTCACCACCACCTTCTCAAGGGCAATTAGGGATGGGCAATAAATGCTGGCCTTGCCAGCGACACCCACATCCCATAAACAAATTTTTAAAAGTCTTTAAAATTATGAAAGGTTTTGATAGAGTAAATACAGAGAGACTGTTTCCACTTGTGGGGAAGAGCATAACTGGAGGCCATCAATATAAGATAGTCACCAAGAAATCCAATAGGGAATTCAGAAGAAACTTCTTTACCCAGAGAGTGGCGAGAATGTGGAACTCGCTACCACAGGGAGTGGTTGAAGCGAATAGTATGGATGCATTTAGGTGGAGGCTAGACAAGCATATGAGGGAGAAGGGAATAGAGGGTTACGCTGATAGATTTAGATGAGCAAAGAAGGGAGGAGGCTCGAGTGGAGTATAAATGCCGGCATGGACTGGCTGGGCCGAATGGCCTGTTTCTGTGCTGTATATCCGATGTAATCAGCCCTGTTCGCCACTCAGCCTAACACAGCAACTTGCAGAACTGCACTAATGGTATAAATAAAGACTTGCAGTGTCCTGGGGCTAATATTT
This sequence comes from Somniosus microcephalus, assembly GCF_052327205.1. Taxonomy (NCBI): domain Eukaryota; kingdom Metazoa; phylum Chordata; class Chondrichthyes; order Squaliformes; family Somniosidae; genus Somniosus; species Somniosus microcephalus. Next base: position 17,894,649 of record NC_140989.1, read on the forward strand.
ATCCCTCAATCATCATCATAAAACAGATTATCTGGGTCATTATCACATTGCTGTTTGTGGGAGCTTGCTGTGCACAAATTGGCTGCCACGTTTCCTACATTACAACAGTGACGACACTTCAAAAAGTACTTCATTGGTTGTAAAGCGCTTTGGGACGTCCGGTGGTCGTGAAAGGTGCTATATAAATGCAAGTCTTTCTTTCTTTATACAGCACCTTCCACGACCTCAGGACACCCCAAAGCGCTTTACAGCTAATTAAGTACTTATTGAAGTGTGGTCACTGTTGTAATGTAGGGAAACGCAGCAGCCAATTTGCGCACAGCAAGCTCCCACAAACAGCAATGATATAAATGACCAGATCATCTGGTTTAGATGTTGGTGGAGGGGTAAATATTGACCTAGGACACCGAGGAACACTCCCCCTTCTCTTCGTCGAACAGTGTCAGTGCTGGGCGAGCGCTCCACTGTCGGAGGTGCCGTCTTTCGGATGAGGCGTTAAACCGAGGCCCCGTCTGCTCTCTCAGTTGGATGTAAAAGATGCCGCGGCCACTATTCGAAGAGGAGCAGGGGAGTAATGTTCCTGTTAAGCTGCACAGCCTCGTGGCCGCGCAGCGGTCCGGATATCCCGCACAGGCCGCAGCCGGCTTTACGATTGAAAAACCCCGCCTGCACGGAAATTTGAATGGGCCGTGCAGCCTGTTAAAGGGGCTGCCCACCCAAACAAATTAGAGGGAACATTGCAGGGGAGTTCTCCCCGGTGTCCTGGGGCCAATATTTATCCATCAATCAACATCACTAAAACAGATTATCTGGTCATTATCACATTGCTGTTTGTGGGATCTTGCTGTGTGCAAATTGGTGCCGCATTTCCTACATTGTAACAGTGACTAGACTATAAAAAGTATTTCATTGGCTGCAAAGCGCTTTGCGACGTCCTCAGGTTGTGAAAGGCGCTATGTGTGCCAGTGCAGCCTTCGGTCGCCTGAGGAAGAGAGTGTTTGAAGACCAAGACCTCAAACCCGGCACTAAGCTCATGATCTACAGAGCAGCAGTGATACCTGCCCTGCTGTATGCCTCAGAGACATGGACCATGTACAGCAGGCACCTCAAAGCACTGGAGAGGTACCACCAACGCTGCCTCTGCAAGATCCTGCAAATCCATTGGCAGGATAGGCGCACCAACGTCAGTGTTCTCGCTCAGGCCAAGATCCCCAGCATCGAAGCTTTGACCTCGCTCGATCACCTGAGAACTCATTTTTAATGTGGAAGCAAGTCATCCTCGGTTCCAAGCCTAAGAAGAAGAAGATAAATGCAAGTCTTTCTTTCTTGGACCCGCAAGGATTCACTAAGATCATAGCTGCCAACCTTCGTTGGCCCTGGCAAGAGGCACCCAGCTGCACAAGACCCATTCATCAGGAACTGGTGGTGTTGGCATGAGAATTGCCCAGTATAAAAATCAACCTTTGCCACCCACTCTGTGAGAACTCAAACTGATCTTTGGTGAGTTCAGTAGTTATATTGTCACTGTCACAATAATATCCACCCAGAACCAGTCGGCGTCGACACGCTAATGACAGTATAACTGCAGACTTGGGTGAACAAACAATGAAGACCACAACTGCAAGAGGAGAACATGCATGGTGCCATCACACAACTACGACTCAAGTAACATCCGGTTGCTTTTTTGAAAATGCATCTGAATAGAGGGAATTACACTCATAGAATGATACAGCACAGAAGGAGGCCATTCGGCCCATCGTGTCTGTGCCGGCTCTTTGAAAGAGCGATCCAATTAGTCCCACTCCCCCTGCTCTCTCTCAGTAGCCCTGCAATATTTTTCCTTTTCAAGTATATACCTAGTTCCCCTTTGAAAGTTATTATTGAATCTGCTTTCAGGCAGCGTGTTCCAGATCACAACAACTCACCGCATCAAAAAAATTCTCCTCCTCTCCCCCTCTGGTTCTTTTGCCAATCACCTTAAATCGGTGTCCTCTGGTTACCGACCCTCCTGCCAGTGGAAACAGTTTCTCCCTATCTACTAGAATGATACAGCACAGAAGGAGGCCATTCGGCCCACCCTGCCTGTGCCGTCTCTTTTGAAAGAGCTATCAAAACCCTTCATAATAAAATAAGACTGCACACTCTGGTTTTTATAACACAGGACTAATGAAGCGGTGAGTGACGTGATATTTGATATTTTTATTCGAGAGTGTCACTTGTGAACTGTATAGTTTGTTCTGTTCGATCTGGCTTCCTATCAGTAAAACAGATTTTATTCAGCGTGGTAATCAAACAGTAAAACTGCACGCCTCCTGGCGGCGGAGGTCACGCTGGAACAGAGCCCCGCTGGCTAGTTACCATCACAAGTGGTGTAGTATCCCTTCTTCTCTTCTTAGGCAGTCCCTCGGAACCGAGGATGACTTGCTTCCACATTAAAAATGAGTTCTCAGGTGACTGCTGAGTCCAATGCGGGACCTACAGTCTCTGTCACAGGTGAGGCAGACGGTGGTTGAAGGGGCGGGTGGGCGGGGTGCTTGGGTTGACGTGCGCTCCTTGCGCTGCCTGCGCTAGGCTTCCGCTTGCTCCCGGCGAAGAGACTCGAGGTGTTTGGCGCCTTCCCGGATGCTTCCCCTCCACTTTGTGCGGTCTTGGGCCAGGGATTCCCAAGTGTCGGTGGGGATGTTACACTTTTTCAAGGAGGCTTTGAGGGTGTCCTTGAAGCGTTTCCTCTGCCCACCTGGGGCTCTCTTGCCGTGCCGGAGCTCCGAGTAGAGCGCTTGTTTTGGGAGTCTCGTATCGGGCGTGCGGACAATGTGACCCGTCCATCGGAGCTGATCGAGCGTGGTCAAAGCTTCGATGCTGGGGATGTTGGCCTGAGCAAGAACACTGATGTTGGTGCGCCTATTCTGCCAATGGATTTGCAGGATCTACAGTATCAGTATTGTGTTGTTTCCACACATTAACCTTGAAGTGGTAGGGGTTGGGGGGGAGAGAGAGAGAGAGTCACTGTAGACAGAAAATACGCCATCCACCATCCAGAGAACTTCGAGATCGTCCCTTCACCAATCCGCAGCACTCAGCCGTCACTTCGCTAGGGGTGCACGAACTCTGCTTCGGAATATTTTTCTCTCATTTACAAAAAGAAAAATCCCCTTAACCTGATCTTTTAACACGGTGCTGAGTTAGGGAGTCTTCAACCAAACTCGCTCACTCGCTAGAAGTCCCGACACGTTGGGCATTTGTAACGGCGACGGACTTCATTTTGTGGTATTAACTCCTGTCGATCAGTGAAAGCTCCATGGGGACAAACCTAATGAGGCGTCACTCTACGCTGCTTCCTTGGCCAATCTTACAAGTCACTGCACCAGACTTTAAAAAAATAATTAATTCTCGGAACACGGGCGTCGCCAGCAAGGCCGCATTTATTGCCCGTCACTAGGGCAGCTAAGAGTCAATCACATTGGTGTGGGACTGGAGTCACATATAGGCCAGACCGGGAAAGGGTGGCAGATTTCCTTCCCTAAACAACAACAACAACTTGTAGTTAGATAGCGCCTTTACTGTAGTAAAACGCCCCAAAGCGCTTCACAGGAGCGTTTATCAAACACAATTTGACGCCGAGCCACATAAGGAGATATTAGGGCAGAGATAGGTTTAAAGGAGCATCTTAAAAGGAGGCGAGTGAGGTAGAGAAGTTTAGGGAGGGAATTCCAGAGCTCAGGGCCTTGACAGCTGAAGACACGATTGTGGAGCAATTGTAATGGGGGGGGGGGGTGGGTGCTCTCAGGAGGCCAGAATTAGAGAAGGGCAGAGATCTGGGAGGGTTGTGGGGCTGGAGGAGATCACAGAGATAGGGAGGGGACATTAAAGGGGGGGCATTAGTGAACCAGTCGGGTTTTTTACGTCGATCTGACAGCTGCATGGTCACTTTCCTTACACTGCCGTAGCGAGATTGCAATTCTCATTCTCTGGATTACTAGCCCAGCAACCACTTACACCAGTAACAGTTCGGAGAAACAAAACCAAGAGACCAGAACAGGCACCGCACCAAAAAGCAAATTGAAACAATTTAAAACGTCGGGGCAGGCTTACACTTGCCAGTCCCAGGAAAAGCTATTAGCACACATTCTTGGACAGAGGCACGACCTCTGTGTAATATGCTGAAAGTGGGATAAGCTCACATTACCCGGAACCGCTGAGAAAGGTGGTGATCTAATGCAATGTGCTTTTAATCTGCTGGCATGGGGTGGATGGGGCGATCAAAATGGGATGTTCCCTCTTGAGCAGAGAAAAAGAAAGCACGGTTTTGTAACAATTGCTAATCAGAGGTTGTATCAGTGTGGTTTTTGGGGTGGGAGCGGGCCCGGGGAGAACGTCAGCATTTGATTTGAGACTTTTGCGTGTCAAAAAAACAGGGGAGATCAAACCGCTGTAGTTACGCCCTTGTACGAGATAAACACACACAGGGGTTTTTTGTTGTGTGTGTCGGTGTTAAGATTCCTTCAGCGTTACTTACGGGCCCGTTCCACCAGTGAGGCACGGTGGGGGTAAAGGGGGGGGGGGGTGAGAAAAACTGCACTTGCGTCATTTATGTTTCACTGTTGTGCCGAATTGACCTCAAATTGATGTCACTCCTCCTTCCCCTGCTTTACCACAATCAGTGGAGTACCTAGCACCTCACCCTGTGGCATATAGCACCAAATACTCTCACCAGACACACCCCAGGTTTCAAAGGATAAAAATCTACCATTCTGTTAACACATTTTGTAAAAAAAAAAGTCAATTCGACATGGTGCAAAAAACTCCACACACACACACAGAGTTACACTTTACTGAAATAACAACAGAAAATGCCGGGAAAACTCCAGCAGGCCAGGCAACATCCGTGGAGAGAGAAATAGAGTCAACGTCAAGACGAAGGGTTTCGACCTGAAACGTTGACTCTATTTCTCTCTCCACGGATGATGCCTGATGAAGGGTTTCGACCTGAAACGTTGACTCTATTTCTCTCTCCACGGATGTTGCCTGACGAAGGGTTTCGACCTGAAACGTTGACTCTATTTCTCTCTCCACGGATGTTGCCTGACGAAGGGTTTCGACCTGAAACGTTGACTCTATTTCTCTCTCCACGGATGTTGCCTGGCCTGCTGAGTTTTTCCAGCATTTTCTGTTGTTATTTCGGATTTCCAGCATCTGCAGTATTTTGCTATCGTACACTTTACTGAATCCCAGGTGCAGCACCATCCTGTTACATCTCTCTCTCTCTCGTCTTCCAATACCATGGAAAAGACAATCCAAGATTCTGTCAAAGCCACTCTCAATCCCGCCACTGATGGAGGTACCGGAACAGTCCAGTGTGGCTCCTTCTCCCTCCCCCGCCCACACGTTAACCAACGGTCCAGTCTTCCCCGCTCTGTGCCTGTCCACGGCAACAAGGCTGAAACCGGCAACGAGGCTGAAACACTTGTCAAAACTACATCTTGCTATCCCACACAGTGCTGCAGGACAGGGCTTCCGCATCCCAGGATTTCATCTCTCTCTCTCTCTCTCTGTACATTTTTTAAAACTGGGCCGTGCCCACATTCTTTATAATTACAATTTTCTGTGAGAGGAGAGACAGACGGAGAGGAGGGCGCAAGGGACCAAATTGCAGGTCTTATACTTTCAGGCGGGTTTACAATTGTTCACAGTGGCACCTTGTGTCAGTGCTCCAGGGAGCTGTGACACCTTGACATTTCCTCATTTAACCTCTGTAGCATCTAACCTGTGTGCATTTATATTGTACAGCAGAAGACTGAAGCGGGGAGGGGGAGGGGGAGGGGGGAGCAATTCTTAACTTTACAACAGGTGTTAATCGGAAAATGAATGGAAAAAATCAGAGTGTAAATGAGTCCTTTTTAAAAAAAATATATATATATATAATCGTTCTCTTGGGATGTGGGCGTCGCTGGCAAGGCCAGCAATTATTGCCCATCCCTAATTGCCCTTGAGAAGGTGGTGGCGAGCCGCCTTCTTGAACCGCTGCAGTCCGTGTGGTGGAGGTACTCCCACAGTGCTGTTAGGGAGAGAGTTCCAGGATTTTGACCCAGCGACGATGAAGGATCGGTGATATATTTCTAAGTCAGGACGGTGTGTGACTTGGAGGGGAACTTGGAGGTGGTGGTGTTCCCATGCGCCTGCTGCCCTTGTCCTTCTAGGTGGAAGAGGTCGCGGGTTTAGAAGGTGCTGTCGAAGAAGCCTTGGCGAGTCACTGCAATGCATCTTGTAGATGTTATAACTACAACCTAGGTTCGTCGGTGGTGGAGGGAGTGAATGTTTAAGGTGGTGGATGGGATGCCAATCAAGCGGGCTGCTTTGTCCTGGATGGTGTCGAGCTTCTTGAGTGTTGTCGGAGCCGCACTCATCCAGGCAAGTGGAGAGTATTCCATCACATTCCTGACTTGCACCTTGTAGATGGCGGAAAGGCTTTGGGGAGTCAGGAGGTGAGTCGCTTGCTGCAGAATTCCCAGCCTCTGACCTGCTCTTGTAGCCATAGTATTTATGTGGCTGGTCCAGTTAAGTTTCTGGTCAGTGGTGACCCCCAGGATGTTGATGGTGGGGCATTTGGCGATGGTAATGCCATTGAATGTCAAGGGGCGGTGGTTAGACTCTCGCTTGCTGGAGATAACCATTGCCTGGTACTTGTGTGGCGTGAATGTTACCTGCCACTTATCAGCCCAAGCCTGAAACCTTGAACTGCTGCAGTCCATGCAGTGAAGGTGCTGTTAGATAGGGAGTTCAGGATTCTGACCCAGCGACGATGAAGGAACAGCAATATATGTCCAAGTCGGGATGGTGTGTGACTTGGAGGGGAACTTGGAGGTGGTGGTGTTCCCATGCGCCTTCAACCATTGTCCTTGTCCTTCTCGGCAGTGGAGGTCACAGGTTTGGGAGGTGCTGCCAAGGAAGCCTTGGCCAGTGGTCAAGTTTATATTAAATTTTAAAAAAGGGATGAAAAAGGCAATTCAGAAAAGCACTTACATTTTTTTTTTAAAAACCCATCAAAATGTGAAAGCAGCTCTCGAAAGAATGAGCTCCTTCCAGTCGCGGAAGGTGCTGCTTACTTGTTAGAAAACGGATTACAGGCACCCAGCATCGACTTCTCCACTGGACAGTACCTGCCCTACCCCATCACTTAACAGGTATATCTGCAGCACTGAAACCTGCAAGGCCTCGGTGAGTATTAAGTGAGCCAGCTTAAGAGAGCCGTAGCTAAGGCTGCAGTCGGGCCATCCAACATACCAGGCCTTAGATCTTCAACTTCCACCAACATGCACAAGAAAACGCCCGAGCTAAAATAGAGGAGGCTAACGCTTGGTTTGGCACATGCAGGTGCTCATCAAACGATCTCACAAAAGGACAGATTCGATGCTCACCCTAGCTCACCCCGCTAAGATTTATAAAACCATCGGCCACCTGAACCGCTAAAATGGAGGCCGCTGCCTTGGAACTGCCCCCAAGTCCTCTGTAGCCTCCCTCTCAAATGCATAGCGTGGCACTTGCAGGGAAGGAATGGGTTAAAAACCTGTCTGCTACGCTGCAGTTATTTAACAGGAAACTAAAGTTGCGCTGCAGACTCTTGCCTCCCCATCCTCTAGTGTAATCAGATTCTGGAGCGACATCGCATCAACCAAGGGGTGGGGGGGGGGAGTCTGGATTCTACAAACGGAAAGCAGCTGAGACCACCTTCAGCAAACTGTGCGACTGGACTTGTTCTCCGCAACCAGTCGACTCTATTTAGTTTTAAAGTTTATTTCACCACCATCAGCCTGGCATCCAAGAAGAAACAGTAAACCGTTCACCAAGTTACACAGAGCACTGCCGTCAATATTAAGACTGTGCATTCCCTTCTACAGCGCTCACACGAGTCTGGACAGGGAATATCAACAGGGTATTCATCCGCAGGGGAGTCTGTGTGTATACTCACGTATAAACAGGGGCGCTGCATCACTGAGGAAGCATTTTGTTGGCAATTAATAAGCTCCTTAAAGATGCAACTAGACTGGGCTGGAGAGGAGGCGGGGGTGGGGAGGTGGGCGCAGGTGTGGAGGACAGAAAAATCAGCCTGGGTTCCTGCTACTGGTTGGCCTGTCTGCATAGACATTAGGCAAAGGTCCTGGGTCTGGCTGTGATGCTCGACTGGTTTTTGCACTCTTATCTGTCCAATCATATAGCCAGAGAATCAATCACCTGCAACGGCTTCTCTTCCCGCTCTGTTACCTCTGGTGTCCCTCAAGGATCCATCCTTGGCCCCCCTCCTATGTGTTGCCCCTCGTTGAAATCATCCGAAAACACACCATCAGGTTCCATGCTGACCAATGTTCCCTCTAAGCCGCGCAGCGGTGGGAACGGCCCCGCCGGCTTCTCCGCTGTGAATACCGCGCATGCACGGAAATTTTAAGGGACCACGCGCTAAAAGAAACAGGTCGAGCAGAACAAAGCGCAGCCTACAGGGAACATTGCTGCTGATGACACCCAGCTGTACCACACTACCACTTCTCTCGACCCCTCCACGGTCTCTAAATTGTCAGGCTGCTTGTCCGACATCCAGTTCTGGATGAGCAGAAATTTCCTCCAATTAAATATTGGGAAGACCAAAGCCATTGTTTTCAGCCCCCGCCACAAACTCCGTTCCCTAGCAACCGACTCCATCCCTCTCCCTGGCAACTGTCTGAAGCTGAACCACACTGTTCGCAACCTTGGGGTCGTATTTGACCCTGAAATGAGCTTCCAACTACATATCCGCGGCATAACAAAAACCGCCTACTTCCACCTCCGTAATATCGCCCGTCTCCGCCCCTGCCTCAGCTCATCCGCTGCGGAAACCCTCATCCATGCCTTTGTTACTTCCGGACGACTATTCCAACGCACTCCTAGCTGGCCACCCACCTTCCACCCTCCATAAACCTGAGCTCATCCGAAACTTTGCTGCCCGTGTCCTAACTCGCACCAAGTCCCGTTCACCCATCACCCCCTTGTGCTTACTGACCTACACTGGCTCCCAGTGCAGCAATGCCTCGACTTTAAAATTCTCATCCTCGTGTTAAAATCCCTCCATAGCCTCGCCCCCTCCCTATCTCTGTAATCTCCTCCAGCCCCACAACCCTCCGAGAACTCTGTGTTCCTGCAATTCTTGTCCTCTTGCGCAACCTCGAATTTAATCGCTCCACCATTGGCGGCCGTGCCTTAAGCTGCCTAGGGCCCTAAGCTCTGGAATTCCCTCCCTAAACCCCTCCGCCTCTCTACCTCTTTTAAAATGCTGCTTAAAACTTACCTCTTCGAGCAAGCTTTTGGTCACCTGTCCTAACATCTCCTTATGTGGCTCGGTGTCAAATTTTGTCCGGTAATGCTCCTGTGAATCACCTTGGGACGTTTTATTGCTTTATAGGCGCTATATAAATACAAGTTGTTGTTGATGTCACGCACATAATAGATATATATACACATGCATGTATATATATATATTCTCCACTTGCCTGGATGAGTGCAGCTCCAACAACACTCAAGAAGCTCGACACCATCCTGGACTAAGCAGCCCGCTTGATTGGCACTCCATCCACCACCTTAAACATCCACTCCCTCCACCACCGGCGCACCGTGGCTGCAGTGTGTACCATCTACAAGATGCACTGCAGCAACTCGCCAAGGCTTCTTTGACAGCACCTCCCAAACCCGTGACCTCTTCCACCTAGAAGAACAAGGGCAGCAGGCGCATGGGAACACCACCACCTCCAAGTTCCCCTCCAAGTCACACACCATCCTGACTTGGAAGTATATCACCGATCCTTCATCGTCGCTGGGTCAAAATCCTGGAACTCCCTCCTTAACAGCACTGTGGGAGCACCTTCACCACACGGACTGCAGCGGTTCAAGAAGGTGGCTCACCACCACCTTCTCAAGGGCAATTAGGAATGGGCAATAAATGCTGGCCTTGCCAGCGATGCCCGCATCTCAAATGAATATTAAAAATATATATATATATATATATATACACACACTGATATATTTATATATGTATATAAATATATATATATATTTTCTTTTATATATAAAAAAGATAAAGAAAGACTTGCATTTATATAGCCTCTTTCACAACGTCCCAAAGCCAATGAAGTACTTTTATGAAGCATGTAGGAAACGCGGCAGACAATTTGTGCACAGCAAGCTCCCATAAACAGCAAGGTGATAATGACCAGATCATCTGTCATAGTTGATTTTAGGGATAAATATTGACTAGCACACCGTGGATAATTCCCGTGTCCTTCTTCAAAATAATACCATGGGATCTTTTGCATCCGCTTGAGAGCCGACGAGGCCTCGGTTTAATGTCTCATCCGAAAGACGGCACCTCCGACAGTGCAGCACTCCCTCAGCACTGGAGTGACAGCCTGGATTTTTGTGCTCAAGTCTCAGGAGTGGGACAAGAACCCACAACCTTCTGACTCAGAGGAGAGGGTGCATACCCACTGAGCCACAGCTGAGATATATATATAATATATAATATATACACACACATACACACATTGTACTTACAATCTATATATAAATACACATACATACATTGAATGGCCTGCAACATTCCCCGTCCAGACTCATGCCGAAAGAATGTCTAGCGACTCCATAGAGCTGACCCCAGCATGAGTCAGCACCGTTAAACTTGCCTGGGGCCCGGGCTACCGGGTAAGAGGGGCCGGGGGTGGGTGGTGGGGAGGGGACGCGTCACGCCAGCCCCTTGCAAACAGACTCAACAACAGAAGTCACTTTTTTTTTTACTTAAAGCAGCCGAAGAGGCCGGGTTAAAAAAAAACAGCTTCTCTCGACTTCAAGCTCCTCAGACGATTATATACAAAAGGGAACCCAAAAAAAAATGCAATGCTTTATTTAAGGCTCCAAGTTAACTGTCGTAACTATCTGGGTGTCTGAGGTAGTCACTCCCACCCGCTTTTCAGAGGCTCACAGGAACCACACAAAAAAATCCTGACACAAGGTTAAGTTCATCCCTTGCACTTGTATGTGCACCAGACTTTGAGTAACAGCAGGCTGCTCAAAAAAGATAAGGAGCTAAGTTTCCACTGTACATCCAAGGGGAGGGGGGAGGCAGGGAGAATAAACGCCAGCCACATTCTGAACTTGCTGACAACTCACCTCTGCCCCTAATTATAGGTCTCCTCCCTGCACCAGCTCCTGACCTGCAAATCCAACATCGCCTTTTTTTTTTAAAGTACCTGTTTCCAGAACAGGAAGAACAAGGGGGAAAGGGGGAAGAAAGTCAGCCAATTAAACTGACGGCTGCACGGGTTAGTGTGTGAGATCGACAGACTGACACACTTGTATTTAATTGTGTGTGTGTGGTTTTTTTTTCTGTTTAAACACCAGAGGGTTCCCTTCAAGTTTAAGATGGTGATCTTATCAACACTGACAACAGCAGCAAAAATTAACAATCTAAAAGGAAGGTCAATGAAATAGTAAGCTGATCAGAAGCCAGAGACACATATAACACAGATTGCCCACCTGACACTGTGTCCTCCACACATAATGTGACTGATGGATTCTCCCTAGGGTGACAGGGCACCCTGCATCCTGATTCTTTCACAAGACTCTGCATGCACATGCTCCGTCAAGTCGAGCCATTGCTACATTAAACTGTATTCCCCCCTCTGTCACTCTTTACAGCAAATCATTAGGTTTCTTACATCATCGGCTTGGGAAGCACCACCTGCCGTTCCATTGGCTGCCTTCCGGACCCAGAGATGCCAATCAGGACACTGGGCCGGCATTGGTTGAGTGCAGAGTGCGGACATGAAAGTGAGTGGGTCTCAGCTGGTTCCCTGCAGAAAGAGCAGGAAGAGGGGAGGCCATGACAGCGTTTCCTGTTGTGCAGCTCAAACAACGTAAGACGTCACTGCATTCAAACTCCCCCAGGGTGTCAGCAGATACAGGGCAGAGCTCAATCATTGCCAACATGCTCAAAGGAGAGGACACCGAGACAGTGGCACAGGGAATAAGGGAGAGAGACGGGGCGGCGGGGAGAGAGAGAGAGAGACAGTGAAAGAGGGAGGGAGAGAGAGAGAGGGAGGGAGAGAGAGAGTGAAAGAGGAAGAGAGAGACAGTGAAAGAGACAGACAGAGAGAGGGAGACAGGAGGCAGAGAGAGTGAAAGAGGAAGAGAGAGACAGTGAAAGAGACAGACAGAGAGAGGGAGACAGGAGGCAGAGAGAGTGAAAGAGGAAGAGAGAGAGAGAGAGACAAGGAGACAGACAATGAAAGAGGGAGAGAGACAGTGAAAGAGACAGAGGGGAGAGAGTGAAAGAGGAAGAGAGAGAGAGAGACAAGGAGACAGACAATGAAAGAGGGAGAGAGAGAGTGAAAGACAGAGGGGAGAGAGAGTGAAAGAGGAAGAGAGAGAGGGAGACAGAGAGAGTGTGAACGAGAAAGAGACACGGAGACAGAGAGGGAGAGAGACAGGAGGCAGAGAGAGTGGAAGAGAGAGACAGAGAGGGGGAGAGAGAGAGAGAGTGAAAGGAAGAGAGAGAGACAATGAAAGAGGAAGAGAGAGAGAGAGAGTCGCTGTAGAAGATACCATTAAATACAGCCATGATCTTTTGCAGCTTATGTTATTAAACGTGCACATCACGATAGGACGATGGAGACGAGGAAAGAAATGACTATAACCAGTCAGGATTTTATTTTTGGACTGTATTTTCTCTGTTCAGTTTTGTTCTGTAGTTTCTGTTTCCTATCTAGCCTCGATACATAGAAAGCGTGCAATAGCACAAATTAAACCGTGAAAACTAAGGGCGGGGAATACAAAAATAAAATGTACACTTACAATGTGGACTGGCCGAATGGAAATGTGACCCACTGCTTACACTGCACTGGGACACAGACATGAAGCCACGTGTGTTTCTAAGGCAGATGTGACAACAGGCCGGGGGGGAAATCGACTGAATGTAAGAAGCGTCAGGTCAGCAAACAACAGCACATCAACAATGTGGAACCCACAACCGGTTATACGTTACAATGTAAAACAAATAAAGCTCTCTGCTTGTGTGGTGGGCAGGGATTGGAATTCCTCCACTCGCTCAACTTTCTGGAGGATATAGTTTTTCTTTCACGCGCTAATTTTTTTTCCCCTCTCAACTAAAAGTAGGAAACGGTAGAAAATGTAGCCGGTGTAAATCCGTTGGTTGTCTTCTGGAGCAATGCGATTGCCAGCCCGCCCATAGCCTGCCTCCAGATGTTCCTGCTTCCCTTCTTAGTCCCATCCTACTGAAGCTGGCTCCCCGGGTACTGGGGCCCTTTCACTGCCAGAAAACATTGCTTTCTCTTGCATTGCAAAGGCGGCGACGCTTCCAAAGGCGCTTCATTGGCTGTGGAGCGAGTTGGAGCGTCCCGAGGTCGTGGAAGGGTGCTGGAGAAATGCAACTTTCGCCTTTTTTTTCCCTGCTGAATAACTTGCTCGGATCAAATTTCTCTCTTCTGACAACTCCTCTTCCAAAGTCTCTCCTCATTTTCCAAAGTAGACAGGCTCAACCTCCTTACCATAGCAAAATACTGCGGATGCTGGAAATCCGAAATAACAACAGAAAATGCTGGAAAAACTCAGCAGGCCAGGCAACATCCGTGGAGAGAGAAATAGAGTCAACGTTTCAGGTGAAAACCCTTTGTCAAGACTAAAGAAGCACAGGCTCAACCTCTTCAGCCCTGTCCCCATAACTTGAAATTCCGAACACCCGGAACCGCCTTCGCCGCTGGCCTCCAGACCCTCTCGGGGTGGGGTGGGGGGCTAATATCCTTTTAACGATTCCGACAAACCGGCAATGCACTTGGGGGCTGCTCGATATGGCTTTGAGCATCATCTTACTTTAGGCACCGTCTGCCCCACCTGTGACAGAGACTGCAGGTCCCGCATTGGACTCATCCGTCACCTGAGAACTCATTTTTACATAGAAACATAGAAGATAGGAGCAGGAGTCGGCCATTCGGCCCCTCGAGCCTGCTCCGCCATTCAATGAGATCATGGCTGATCATCCAAACTCAGTACCTTGTCCCTGCCTTCTCCCCATATCCCTTTAGCCTTAAGAAATATATCTAACTCCTTCTTGAATATATTTAATGAATTGGCCTCAACTGCCTTCTGTGGTAGAGAATTCCACAGGTTCACCACTCTCTGGGTGAAGAAATTCCTCCTCATCTCTGTCCTAAATGGCTTACCCCTTATCTTTAGACTGTGACCCCTGGTTCTGGACTCCCCGACCATCGGGAACATCCTTCCAGCATCTAGTCTGTCCAGTCCTGTCAGAATTTTATAAGTTTCAATGAGATCCCCTCTCATTCTTCTAAACTCCAGCGAGTACAAGCCCAATCGACCCAATCTCTCCTCATACGTCATTCCTGCCATCCCAGGTATCAGTGTGGAAGCAAGTCATCCTCGGTTCCGAGGGACTGCCTAAGAAGAAGAAGACTTTAGGCAGCACTTTTTTTTTAATTGCAGTGTTTTCATTGCTGGCAAATGTTATTTATGCCTGATCCGGTACATCCTGTGAGTCATCAGGGACTGCGAAGGGACAGTCACAGGTGCTGGTCTCAAGATAGTAGGTTCTGAACACGGCGTCAGTGGGTGTCTGTCCTCGCAGGCACATTCAGCCATCGTGGGACAGCCGTGCTGCAGCGTCTAGTCACGGGTGA